>NC_000083.6:88366987-88666987 GCF_000001635.26 Mus musculus
AAAAAAAGACAATATAACTTGATGTGCATTTTTATGTGCATTTTAACACAATAAAAATGTAAAAATCTCAGCAAAAGAGAGAACACTGGCTCAGGCCTGACCGCTATGCTACATGTTACCGTGACATCTTTTTTTAACTAGATATTTTTTTCATTTACATTTCAAATGCTATCCCCAAAGTCCCCTATACCCTCCCCCTGCCCTGCTCCCCAACCCACCCACTCCTGCTTCTTGGCCCTGGCATTCCCCTGTACTGGGGCATATAATCTTTGAAAGGCCAAGGATCCCTCCTTCCATTGATGACCTACTAGGCCATCATCTGCTACATATGCAACAAAGGCACAAGCTCTGGGGGAGTACTGGTTAGTTCATATTGTTGTTCCTCCTATAGGCTTGCAGACCCCTTTAGCTCCTCAGGTACTTTCTCTAGCTCCTTCATCGGGGGCCCTGTGTTCCATCCAATAGATGGCTGTGCACATCCACTTCTGTGTTTGCCAGGCACTGGTATAGCCTCACAAGGGACAGGTATATCAAGGTCTTGTCAGCAATCTTGCTGGCATATGCAATAGTGTCTGGGTTTGGTGGTTGTTTATGGGACGGATCCCCTGGGTGGGGCAGTCTCTGGATGGTCCTTTCTTCCATCTCAGCTCCGAACTTTGACTCTGTAACTCCTTCCATGGGTATTTTGTTCCCCATTCTAAGAAGGAACAAAGTATCCACACTTTGGTCTTCCTTCTTAATTTTCATGTGTTTTGCAAATTGTATCTTGTTACCATTACATCTTATGCTTTGTGTCATGACACACTGACCATAACTTATTTATGTATTTAGTGTTTTTGAGACAGTTTCTTACTCTGTAGGCCTGGCTGTCCTGGAATTCTGTAGACCAGGCTGGCCTGGGACTCAGAGATCCTGTTGCCTCTGCTCCCAAGCGCTGGGATGAAAGGCTTGTGTCACCATGCCCAGCTGTATATTCGAAATCTCATGCCTTATGCAAGATACAGAAAGCAAAAGAGGAAAGGCTCATACTCTCTACTGTGGCTGCTGACACTGAGTTTTCTGCAACATCGTCCTAATGTTACAATGTTCCCCAGGCATCTGTCACAGAACCTTTGAAAGTGCTTTCCCTTTTCTAAAATCTGAGTGCAGGCTTCCTGGGGGAAGGGAGGAACTGGTTTCCTGTCTTTCTGAGGCTGCGCTCTGTTGACAGGACAGTACAGTCTGTGGTGCTATTACAAAGCTCAGCCTCCCCTACTCCCATCAGCCTCCCCAACTCCTGTCAGCCTCGGCAGTTCTTTGAGCACCTAGGTCCCCGCCCTAAAGTCTCTTGCTAAAAGAGGCAGGTGCTTAGCTCTCCGCAACTGAATCTCAATTGATATAATCATAAGTTTTCAATAGAAAAATTGCAAACTTTGTTTTAAAACCTCTAACATTAGTTTATCTGCATCTGTTCTGTGTGCTGCGTGCTGACAAAATGAGTGTCAGAGGTCTTTGAGCGGGAGGTAGGAAGCGTGGCTGGAAAGACGCTCGGCAGCGTGCATGCCGCTTCGTGCGCCCCTGTTGGGTGGCCCACAACCACCTCAAACTCCAGTTGCAGAGTCTGATGCCTCCAGTCTCTTAGACAAATGCACCTGATTGGGAGTTCATGGTTGGCTTCCACTACACAGTGAGTTTGAGGCTAACCTTTGCTACAGGAGATGCCACGTCAATTTAAAAAAACAAAACAAAAAAAGGAAGGAAGTCCACATTCATTAACACACATATGGGAGGTAGGAGTAGAAGGACGGTGGACTCAGAGTTAGCCTGGGCTACATGGTGTTTTTAGAGTCAATGCCTGTAATCCCAATACATGGGGAGGCGAAAGCAGAAGGATCGCTATGAGTTAAAGCCAACATTCTTTACAATAATGAGACTCTTTCACATAACAAGATATTATTAAGTATACTTTAAGCCAGGATCTGCATTTTTAACTTTGTTTATTTTTTACATTTGTTTTTTGTCTGTATATGTGCATGCATGTTTACACACGTATATATGCACATAAGCCACAGCCTACACACAGAAGTCAAAGAACAACTGGAGGGAATCAGTTTTTTTTTTTTTTTCTACCCTGTGGGTCCTAGGGAACTGACTCAAGCTGTCAGGCTTGGCCACAAGCCCCCTTTCCCTCTGAGCCATCTTGGAGGCCCTTAACTTTGCTTTTAAAGCTTATTCAGAACACAGAATGGGTGTATGAGTATATGTTAAAAATTATTCTCAGGCCACAGGTGTGTAACAAAGTCACACACACACACACACACACACACACACACAGAGAGAGAGAGAGAGAGAGAGAGAGAGAGAGAGAGAGAGAGAGAGAGAGAGGAAAGAGAAAAAAGGAAGACATTGTTTCTGTCAGCAAAATTGAAGGTGGGCATGATGGCGCTGATCTGTAATCCCAGCAGGAGGCAGAGGCAAGAGATCACTGCAAGACAAGTGCAGCCCTGGTCTACACTGTAAGTTCCAGACCAGTCAGAGCTACATAGTAAGAACCTGTCTCAAAAAACAAACAACTGTGGAGAGATTGTTTTCTGGTGAAATGTATGGACGCATCACCTGTACATTAGGTTTTTGGCAGGAGGGGAGGTGTGACATCGGAGAGGCAGAGAGAATTCTGGGATAGAGCCAGGCATGACAGATCCACCAGGGAAGATGTGGGAAGAAGGATACATTGTGCCTGAGCACAGGTAACCAGCCACATGACAAAAGGTAGATTATATGGGCTATCTTAAGTTATAATTCTAGTTAGGGAAGAGCCCAGATATATAGCCAACATATTCATAAATATATTTTGAGCCTGAGTCTTATTTCTAGGAGCATGGGACTGGGAGGTAGAGCCAGGACCCAACTTTTAAAATGGCATCCAACCTAATGGCAATTAGAACCCACGCTTACAGCCTTAAAAGGCCCAGGTAAAAAGCAGAGCAAAAATCAGGTTAGCCAGACAAGAGGTCTAGTCTCTTTAAAAAAAAGAACGAACGAATGAATGAAAACAGACCAAACTTCACAAACGACAGAAACCTGAAAACCACATACAGTGGGAGACAGGTAACTCTTGTCTCTCAGAACCGCCAGCTGGTGTAAAGGGTGATCAAGGACACTGAGCAACACTCAGCATCCTGAAGTGATTCTCAACGAGTGGGGAGACCCAGGGAGGCAGCTCCTGCCCCGTGAAGTCACAAGCTCTGTGCCTTTCAGCCATGGCCATACTGTGGGAGACGAGGAAGAGGACTTCCAGAGTGAATCATGGGGAGACGCTACAGCAGCTGGGCTTCACATGCTTGCTTGGGGGGCAGCTTTTTGTTTGTTTGTTTGCTTGCTTGTTTTCTGGTTTTTTTTTTCTTTCTTTCTTTTTTTTTTTTTTTTTTTTTTGAGACAGGGTTTCTCTGTCTAGCCCTGGCTGTCCTGGAACTCACTTTGTAGACCAGGCTGGCCTTGAACTCAGAAATCCACCTGCCTCTGCCTCCCAAGTGCTGGGACTAAAGGAGCTTTGTTATTTATTATTATTATTATTATTATTATTATTATTATTATTATTATTATTATTATTATTATTATTTACATTGAATCAAGAGGCTTTTTCACATGTTCTTCCCACAGAACAGCATGGGTGGGTGGACAGGATATGCAGACACGCTCAGGTCTCAGTTTCTGACCTCTGACAAATAACAAGACACATCTGAGCTCCCAGAGATTTGCTTTGTCTTAATGAGATCACCATTCAGGGCA
Source organism: Mus musculus (assembly GCF_000001635.26). Taxonomy (NCBI): domain Eukaryota; kingdom Metazoa; phylum Chordata; class Mammalia; order Rodentia; family Muridae; genus Mus; species Mus musculus. The sequence continues at coordinate 88,370,756 of NC_000083.6, forward strand.
GAGGAAGCCAGAATTCCTTCTACCCTCAGGCTTACTAACACTGACTGGACCCTACCAGTACTTGACCGCATGGGAATTACCCACTTGACAGATTGCCGTTCCCTTGAAATCTGGCCAGCACAACCCGGAGTGACCTACGTTATATTAGGAAACACCAACTGATTTAAACGCTAGTCTACACAAAACCTCAAGGGGTGAACATGTCTGGAAATGAAAGAGACGCACACGCACTTCTCAAACTGAAGGAGAGCCCGAAAGGAAGCTTACAAAAACCTTTAGACTGAGAGTTTCATTATACAGCTGAGAAAACAGGCGCAGTGGAGTTGATGGCTGTAGCAATGCATTACTTAATCCACTTTGACTGCTCGCAGGTTGTGTATGCGCTGCACCTACCCAAGAGCTCTGGATTCACGAATGAAAGACACACACACACACACACACACACACACACACACACACACGTCAGCTAATTTTGATAAGGCTTCACTTGCTCAATAACTGGACACTTCTAAACTTCTAAACCTCCCCATGGCTAGTACACACTCTCCTCCAGTATTCTTGAATTTATGTATATATGTATACGTATACGTATACGTATACGTATACGTATACGTATACGTATATGTATATGTATATGTATATGTATATGTATATGTATTTGTATTTTTTTCCTTTCTGAGACAAGGTTTCTCTGTGTAGCCCTGGCTGTCCTGGAACTCACTCTGTAGACCAGGCTGGCCTCGAACTCAGAAATCCACCTGCCTCTGCCTCCCAAGTGCTGGGATTAAAGGCGTGAGCCACCACTGCATGGCTTGAATTAATATTTGCTAAATCTATATTTCTTCTCTGCTACCTCAGACCCAATGGGGGAGGGGATGGCCTAGGAACCCTAGAGCCATTTTCCTGGAATCTTACAGGTTGGTGGGCCTTTAGGTTTGTTCTCCTTCCTCCCCTGTCATGGATTCCTTCCTTTTCTCTCTTTCTCTCCCTTCCCCCCCACCCTCTCTCGGTCACTTGCCCAACAATCTAAAAGTTCCGCCTCTGTCTACCTGCCCAGCCATTGGCTGTATGGAAATATTTTATTACCAATCAAAGCCAGCTAGGAGCAGGGACCCTCAGGTCTGGAAGCAAGGCTTTTGGGAACTGAATTAAGACAAAGCATTAGAACCAATTCCCAACAGATGATGGTCTCCCTATGTAGGACGATTCATTGCAAAATTAACATAATCAATTCTTAGCTTCTTTTCTATTGGCCTGCATGATAAGGAAGTTGTCTGAGACATTTTTAGGGTTGTCTGCAACGTGGAGGAAATATTCCAACGTCAGAGCAAACCCAAAAACCAGAACAGCTGGGATCATGCCCTGGGATAAGTGATAGAGGACAATTGCTGAATGTCTTTTCACTCATTGCTGTCACCAGACATCATACAGGATCTTCTGAGTTGACCTCCTGTGTGTAACTGAGGTGGCTTTTGACCTGTGGTAATTCTTTCCTTCGGGTACTCCATGGTAGCTTCCTATTTCACTAAGGAATTGGGCACACAAGGAATCCAGGGACAACCATGGGCTAATGAAGCATGCCCCAGGGACACCAGAGCAGAGACTAAGTTCCCAGAATCCAGAGAATGTGCAGTAGGGGCAGCCTGGGACCAACGCAGAGCGGGAGACTCATCGAACACATGCTCGCCCCAGCTCACCGAAGCTCTTCGGACTGCTTCTCAGGCTAAAGACCATAAAGTTGAAGACCCAGACCTTTTTGAAGATATATGCATATTTTCTAAGTCAACACAGTCAGGACAGCTACAATTAAAACCAAACCAAAACCCAGAATGTAAGCATGGGGGAAGAATGTTATCTTTGAGTGTTGCTGTGCAGTATTTTCTGTAGCAGTCAAGAAATGGGAGCAATGCAAGTGTCTGCCGGGAGATGAGCGAGTGGGCAGAGCATGTCATGTGGAGACATGGGATACAATTCTGATGCATGCTAATGCATAAACGGGCCTCAAAGATGCCATACTAATGAAAGAAACCAATTACAAAAGTTATAAATACTGTGCTGGTTAGTTTTTGTCATCTTGACACAAACTGGCATCACCTGAGAAGGAGTAACTGAGGAATTGCCCCCACCAGACTGCCCTGGAGGAATGTCTGTGAGACATTTAAAAAAATTTTTATAAACAATGGATTTATGGAATTCTTGGACAGATGGATGTATCTGGAGGATATCATCCTTAGTGAGGTAACCCAATCACAAAAGAAGTCATTAGATATGCACTCACTGATAAGTGGATATTAGCCTAGAAACATAGAACACCCAAGATACAATTTGCAAAACACAAGAAAATCAAGAAGAGGGAAGATCAATGGGTGGATACTTCATTCCTCCTTAGAATAGGGAACAAAATACCCATGAAAGGAGTTATAGAGACAAAGTTTGGAGCTGAGACAAAAGGATGGACCATCTAGAGACTACCCCACCCGGAGATCCATTCCATAATCAGCCACCAAACCCAGACACTATTGCATATGCCAGCAAGATTTTGCTGAAGGGACCCTGTTATAGCTGTCTCTTATGAGGCTATGCCAGTGCCTGGCAAATACAGAAGTGGATGCTCACAGTCATCTATAAGATGGAACACAGGGCCCCAATGGAGGAGCTAGAGAAAGTACCCAAGGAGCTGAAGGGGTCTGCAACCCTATAGGTAGAACAACAATATGCACTAACCAGTACCCCCAGAGCTCGTGTCTTTAGCTGCATATGTAGCAGAAGATGGCCTAGTCAGCCATCATTGGGAAGAGAGGCCCCTTGGTATTGCAAACTTAATATGCCCCAGTACAGGGGAATGCCAGGGTCAGAAAGCAGGAGTGGGTGGGTAGGGGAGCAGGGCAGAGGGAGGGTATAGGGAACTTTTGGGATAGCATTTGAAATGTATATAAAGAAAATATCTAATAAAAATAGATTTAAAAATTAGATTTGTTTATTGAAAATAAATTTTTTTATACAATATATCTCGATTGCAGTTGTCTCTCCCTCTACTCCCCCCCCCACAAGTCCCTCCCCACTTCCCCTCCAGATCCACTTCCTTTCTGTCTCTCATTAGAAAAGAACGGGCTTCCGGGAGATAACCAACAAACACAACAAAGTAAAAAATGAGATGAAACGAGAACCATCGCGTGGAGCCTGGACCAGGCACCCCAACAGAAGGAAACAAACCTCAAGAGCAGACACAAGAACAGACACACGCATTCTCACACTCCGGAGTCCCATGAAAATACTAAGCTGAAAGCTACAACAAACATCAGAAGACCTGGTACAGATCCGTGATGCAGAGCTGTGGTGCAGACCCGTGGAGGCCCTGTGCTTGCTGCTTCTGTCTCTGTTAGTTCATGTTTTGGTTTTGGTTTCCGTCGCTGTGAAGAGATACCATGACCAAGGCAAGTCTACTGCTAACAAAAACATTTCATTGGTGCTGTCTTACAGTTTCACGGGTATAGTCCATGACCATCATGGCACCTTGTGGGCAGACTCGGTACTGGGAGAGCCAAAGTTCTACATTTTGATCTGAAGGCAACCTGGAGGGGGTGACTTTTGAACTGGGTGAAGCTTTAACACTGGGAGACCGCAAAGCCTGTCTCCCAGGACACAGGAACACACTTCCTCCAACAAGGTCACACCTTTCCAACAAGGCCATACCTCCTAGTAGTGCCACTTCCCATGGGCCAAGCATATGCAAACACATGAGTCTACAGGGAGCCATTCCTACTCAAACTACCGCAGCTCGCATGAGCCTTGCCCAGTTGATCCAGAGGGCTTGCTTTCCTGGTGTCCTTCGTCCCCTTTGACCCTGCAGGGTTCCCTGAGCCCTGAGGGGAGAGATTTCATGGAGACATTCCATTTAGAGCTGTGTTACTCCAAGTTTCTTTTTTCTCTATATTTAAGAGACGTTTTTCTTAATTAATAAGTAATATAGGAAGACCCAGCCCACTGTGGGTGGTGCCACCCCTGGGCTGGTGGTCCTGGGTTCTATAGCAAAGCTGAGCAAGCCCCAGGTGCCAGCCAGTAAGCCTCACTCCACCATAGCTTCTGCTTTGGTTCCTTCCTCCAGGTTCCTGCCCTGACTGCCTTTCCTCCTGGCCTGTAAGCTGTATAAACCTTCCCTCCCACGCTGCTTTTGGTCACAAAAAGTGTTTTATCAGAGCAACAGAAAACTGAACCAGAACAGAGGCTTGTATGTGCTCACATAAACTTAAAATCATAGAGATGAAAAGAGTAAGGGTTGCCAGGGGCCGAGGAAAGGCATAGAAGAGTTATTGCTTAATAAGTATACAATTTTGCAAAATGAAGAGAATGCTGGAGAGGAATAGTAGTACATGACACCGCACTTCAGAGGTAAACAATGGTTAAGGTGGTGGCTCATGCCTTTAATCCCAGCACCTAGGAGGCAGAGGCAGGTGAATCTCTGAGTTCAAGGACAGCCTGGTCTACAGAGTGAGTTCTAGGACATCCAGGGCTACACAGAGAAACCCTGTTGAGGAAGAGAGGGAGAGGGGGAGGGGGAAGGGGAGGGAAGGGGAGGGGAGGGGGAGGGGGAGAGGGAGAGGGAGAGGGAGAGGGAGAGGGAGAGGGAGAGAGAGAGAGAGAGAGAGAGAGAGAGAGAGAGAGAGAGAGAGAGGTTTAGACAGTGCTTTCAGCATGAAGGCTTCATTGCAGTTATAGACTTGCCAGGGGAAGAAAGCCCAGAGCTCACAGTTGTAGCGGCTCAAGGCCACAGTGCCTGCTGAGCCCTGCTGAAGACTGCGTGGTATTCATCGTGAATGCTGAAGACGGTACAGTAGGATCACATCTTGAGCAGGAAGCAGAGACTGAGATCCTTTAGAAGGCAAGCATCCATTCTCCTAAGTACCACCCACAAGACCTTGAAAATTCCCCTATAACCAATATCGTCTCACCAGGAGCCCAGGCCTTCGGTCACAATGGGTTCTTGGGAGACTGTCTAAAATTGCTCACAACATAGTATTTACATTAAACTTCATGTTAAACTTCCTGTGACTGTAGTGACAGATGGCAATGAGCTGCCATGTGGGGTGGTGGGAATCAAATCCCAGTCCCCTGTCGAAGCACCCAGCGCTCTTATCCACTGAGCTCTCTCTCCAGCCCACCAGATACTGCTCTTGTACTGAGTATTCAGTCTCTGCTTAAGAAGGAACGAGAAGTCCTGAGAACGCTTACTTCACCTTGCGAAAGCTTTGTGTAATGCTAAAAGCTGCCTCCCGTGTGCCCGTCACAGATCAGGACAGGGCAATTGCTTACCTCAGAATTGTATAGAAGGTGGGTAAGAGATACTACATTACCCTGGCCGATTTACTGACTTAAGCTTTATACAATCGGACAAATATAATCAAAGCCCCAAGGCACAGTAAAAGCAGGTCAGCTTGGCCGGCTTTTAAAAGAAAAATTTCAGACAAATTAAATTCAGCGGAGTTAAAGCAAAGAATAATTCTCTAAGTGAGCAATGATGGCTGATACCTGAATCCCAGCCCTTCAGAGGTAAGGAAACCAGTGAGAGCCAGAGCCACAGAGTGAGACTCTATTTGGGGGAGGGGTTGGGGGTGGGGATGTAGTTCAGTTGTTGAAGAGCTTTCCCAGCATGCTTTAAGCCCTGGGTTCAATCCTCAGCACCACCACATAAATGGGGTTTGGTGATGCACTCTTGTGATCTCAACACTCAGGAGATAGAAAAAGAACATCAGAAGTTTAAGGTCATCTCTGGCTACGTAGACAGATAGAGTCCAAGATAGAGTACAAGACAAGCACACAGAAACCAAGATGGCGGAAACACAGTTGTATCCACAAAAGTGGCAGGGATTTTAAGGTCTGTAGTTGGTATTCTTCTAACAGGGCTTTCTTTTGGTTGGTTGGTTGGTTGGTTGGTTGGTTGGTTGGTTGGTTGGTTGGTTGGTTAATCAGGATGTGGGGATAGTTCTTTAATTTGTTTTTGTTGTTGGTTTTGGTTTGGTTTGGTTTGGTTTGACTAGGTTAGGGTTCTTTTTGAGACATGTCTCTCTATGTTGGCCTGGGATTTGAGAGCCACATGCCTCTTCCTCTTGAATGCTGGGATTAAGACCATCACAGCCACACCCCAACAACTACCAGGTTTTAAAGCAGGAGCTGGTAATCAACCAACCTATCACGCCAACAACGTCCCTGGCTTTCCTGGAACTGGACCAAGGACATCTCCTAAGTCACCTCCTGACTTCTGTGCTCTTTCTCAGTCCTCACTTTACATGGTGGCTCCAGTGCTAGCTCTCAGCCACCTTCATATTGGGACTTAGCAGTTGAAAGACAAACCAAAGGTGGTGGAATAAAGGAGTAATAGTGATATTCTATATAGTAATAGGAATACAGGCTACACCCATGCACATACTAAAAATCTCTAAGTAATATTTCTTTTTTTAAACTTTTTTTTTAAAATTAGGTATTTTCTTCATTTACATTTCAAATGCTATCCCAAAAGTCCTGCATACCCTCTCCCCCCACTCCCCTGCCCACCCACTCCCACTTCTTGGCCCTGGTGTTCCCCTGTACTGAGGCATATAAAGTTTGCAAGACCAAGGGGCCTCTCTTCTCAATGATGGCCAACTAGACCATCTTCTGCTACATATGCAGCTAGAGATACGAGCTCTGGGGGTACTGGTTAGTTCATATTGTTGTTCCACCTATAGGGTTGCAGTTCCCTTTAGCTCCTTGGGTACTTTCTCTAGCTCCTCCATTGGGGGCCCTGTGTTCCATCCAATAGCTGACTGTGAGCATCCACTTCTGTTTTTGCCAGGCACCGGCATAGCCTCACAAGAAACAGCTATATCAGGGTCCTTTCAGCAAAATCTTGCTGGCATATTCGATGGTGTCTACATTTGGAGGATGATTATGGGATGGATCCCAGGGTATGGCAGTCTCTAGATGGTTCATCCTTTCATCTCAGCTCCAAACTTTGTCTCTGTAACTCCTTCCATGGGTGTTTTGTTCCCAATTCTAAGAAAGGGCAAAGTGACCACACTTTGGTCTTCGTTCTTCTTTCTAAGAAATATTTCAAAAGCATAAAATTTTCAGATAAAATCTTATGGAATTAGTTTTAAAATGTAAACATGTCTTAAATTCTCACAAATTATATGTACACAGGAGAATTTAGATGAAGTATATTGGTTCCTACAAATGGGTAAAAATATTGTAGCTTAGTAGAAAATGGGCATACACAGGTGGCTTGTTACATGAGAGGGCAACTATTGTGAAATGTTTTGTTTTGTTTTGTTTTGGGGGCAGAGTCTCATTATGTAGCTCAGGCTATCCTCAAATTTATGGCCCTCCATATTCAGTCCCTGAGTTTTAAGTGCTGAGTTACCTGTAAGTGCTACCAAACCTGACTTTAGTAAAATAGGTGCTGGGTTAAGAACGTGCTTCAGTGGAAAAAGTGTTAGCTGGGCAAGCATGAGGTCATGAGTTTGGAGCCCCAGGGTCCATGTAAAAGCCAAGCATGGGATTGCATCTGTAATCCCAGTGCTATGCGGAGCAAGGGAGAGAGGGAATCCATGGGCTCACTGGCCAGCCGGTCTCATCAAAACAGCAGGCTCTAGGTTCAGTCGGATCCCTGTCTGAAAAAAATAAGGTGCAGAACAATAAAGGAGGGCACCCAACTTTGACCTCTGGCCTCAGAACATACAGGCACACACACACACACACACACACATCCGAGTGAGATGTTACAGAATCTAGGTATTATATGTTAGCCGTATAATTGTTTGGTCAAAAAAATACATAAATTAGGGAACTGGAGAGATGGTTTCGATTTTAAGAGCACTGACTGCTCTTGCAGAGGACCTGGATTTGAATCTCAGAATTCTCAAAGCAGTTCACAACTCCAGTTCTGGGGCATCTACTGCCCTCTTCTGGCCTCCCTGGGCACTGCATGCATGTAGTGCACAGACATACATGCAGACAGACTCCCATACATGTGGGAAGCCACATGTGCCGTTGCAGAGTGGAACTGACTACTGCTGGCCACCACGCATAAGTTTGGACAAACAACCAATGTGTACATATGCAGTAAAGTTTTTTGCAAAGACACTGCCTGGCCCGGGCATGATAATGAGGCTTCGAGAGTATAACCGATCAGATGTGAGACATGCAAATGAGGTATGATAATGAGGCTCTGTGAGGTACAGAGAGAGAGAGAGTAGCCAATCAGATGAGGAACATGCAAATGAGGCTTAGTGCATAACCAATCCGGGTGTGAGACACGCCTCTCCTAGGCCTATATAAGCAGCACCAGTTCTGGGCTCGGGGTCTCTTCGCCTCTGCGCCTCTGCAATCAAGCTCTCCCAATAAACGTGTGCAGAAGGATCCTGTTGCAGCGTCGTTACTGCTGGCCAGTCCGGCGCGAGCAAGACATACACATAAAATAAGAATAAAGGGATGTTATATGCACTAAACACTAGCAAAATGAATATAGAGGCTTCTGATGAAACACTTAAAAGTTTCCATAATAAAATGCTGAGGGTAGGGAAGATACAAGGCAGAATGTTTCTGTTGAGTGACTAGCCAGGTCGGTTTACAGATGCAGAGAGGCATGCGCAGAGAGCATGCCTGAGCCTATTATTTCACTGCTGCACAGCCCTGAAGGGTGCTGATCCTTTCATGACAAAGCCCAAGCTCTTTGGTTGGGCACATAAATGCTTCACAACAACAACAACAGCACACACACACACAAACACACACACACACACTGACCATACCTCTCTCCTCCAGCACAGGGGCGGAGCTGTAATGAGGCGTGTGGGCTAATCATTTAGTGCACTTTCAATATGACTGTGCCTTTTAACTGATTTTACTTATCAAAGCAAGATACAGGCATGGTTTAAATAGTCAAGGAATGCCAAAGGCTTATACAACAAAGGACAACGGCATTTTCCTGTAACTGGGTTGCACCTACGCTCTATTAGCCACAACCGTCAGTCTCAGACTTTAAGCTATTTGTTTCTGCTTCCAAGTTCCTGCATTTATGATTCTCTCTACTCATGAAGGCAAACACTATTAGTTTATTGCCTCTTACTGATATCCTTATTCTTCGCCAACTCCTTCCAATATGCTGTATTGATATTTTTGTTAAACCAAACAATTTAGTGTTAAATGACCCTATTAATAAATCATAAATGCATAAAGTTATACATACTTAATGTATATATAAGTGCATACTTGATACTATATATTTATATAAACATTTAAACCTATTTACTGTGTGAATCATGATATGAGTTAATATTAGTTATTAAGATTGGAATAAAAGAACCCACTTTTGACTTCACCAGATTATCTGACAAATTGCTGCCATTAAAGCCATTTAACCTTGTGAATTTCCTGTTATTCAATAAATTCTGACATTGTAGACAGACACACACACATGTTCGTTTATGCTTCTGCCATAGCACACTCACAACCATATATATATATATATATATATATATATATATATGTGTGTGTGTGTGTGTGTGTGTGTGTGTGTGTATATATGTATATATACATATATATACATGGAAGATGTGTGTCAAATCATGCAATCATGCGTGTGGAGGTGTTACTGGAAATGTTGGGGAGTCTCACCACAGTCATCACATTACTGAGAAATTGTCCCCCTCCCATTGGGGAGCACAGGGTTCATTTGGCTCTCGCTTTCACATCACAGTTCATCACTGAAGAAGTCAGGACAGGAACTCACACAGGGCAGGAACCCGGAGGCAGGAGCTGATGCAGAGGCCATGGAGGAGTGCTGCTTACTGGCTTTCTCCTCATGGCTTGCTCAGCCTGCTTTCTTATAGAACCCAGGACCACCAATCAAGAGATGACACCACCCATAATGGGCTGGTCCCTCCCCCATCAATCACCTATTAAGAAAACGCCCTCCAGCAGGATCTTGGAGAGACATTTTCTCTATTGAGGTTTCCTGTTTTCGGATAACCCAGCTTGTGTCAGGTTGACATAAGACTAGCCAGAAGAACAGTTTTATTCGCTAAAAGAAACCCCCATGGTAGACAACTTGTCAATCTCAGCAGCTGCCTGGAGGAGGAGGAGGAGGAGGAGGAGGAGGAGGAGGAGGAGGAGGAGGAAGAAAGGAAAGAGAGAAGGCCATTTGCATTAAAGCCAGCCCAGAAGTCAGCTCATGGTGGACAAGCAGCCGTGTGGTGGGAATTCAGGAGAAGGAGGGAAGGAAGCATGAGCAGGGATGGAGGTAAAGAGGGAAAGTTGTGCTTTCCTGAGCTACTCAGGAAAGTGGGAGGATTTTCAAAGTTATTTGGCTGTGTATCGCTAAGCAACTGCACTAGGGGGCAGACATTGGGAAGGAAAGTACCTTACGTTGTAAAAAATATAAGTATTCCTCCTATCTCTTTAGCACAACTCAAGGTAGATCAGCCTTCTTGAGGGGCCGTTCCTGGGCTAGGTGATTGACTCGCCCAGCTGGGTTGAGGACGCGATGGCTTGTCTCCACCTAGAGGTAGACTCCATCCTTTACTGTCAGAGGTCAGCTGGGAGCTTGCCAGTGCTTCCCATCTACCTTGCCTGTACCCAGGACCTAACTCCAGTCTCTGGCTCAGCAGCTAACATCTTTATCTGATGAGCCCACCCCTCACCCTCGGATTCTCCCCAAACAACATTTGCTGCTGCGTGCTGCAGGTTCGAGGAATTAAAAGATGAAAGAGATGAGTGAGATTTGGTCCCTGGCCTCCGGGGACTTACAGTCTGGCAAGAGAGCCACTTTTCCCAAAGCAAGGAGTCCTAGACCAGCTCTGTGAATGAACATAGGATCTGGACACTTTGTAAGAGAAAGCAGGCTGGATTTTCTGTAAGAAAGTAATTTGAAGTAGCGACAGAAAACTGGACTTTGAAAATGTAAATACAAATTCACTAAAAACAATGAGTATTATAGGGAAGTTGGGTGTGGATACTCATAACTACAATCTCAGAGTCCAGAGGCAAAGGCTGGAGGCTCAGGAGACTCAAGGCCATCTTTGGCCATACACCAAGTTTGAGGCCAACAGAGCAATGTGGAACTTAATCTCAAAATCCCAACAACCAAGTAAAAGTGAAGTGTTTCAAATAGACATTCTAGGCTATTGACTACTGTCTTAGTTACTGGTCTACTTATATGAAGAGACACCATGACCAAGGAAACTCGTATAGAAGAAAGCATTCAAATAGGGGCTTGCTTACAGTTTCAGAGGGTTACATCATGATTATCATGGTCAGAAGCAGACAGACATGGTGCTGGAGCAGTAGCTGAGAGCTTTACTTCCCGATCTGCAGGCAGAGAAAGAGAGACAGACAGACAGACAGAGACAGAGACTGGCATGGACCATTCCCAAGGACACATGTCCTCCAACAAGGCCACACCTCCTAATCCTTCCCAAATAGGTCCGCTAAAAGAGGATCAAGCACTCACACCTATGAGCCTGTGGAAGTCACAGGTTCTTATTCAAACCACAACAGCTACCTTTCATGAGGCACTGAAAATGTACTTCTGAACAAAGGAAATTGCTTGCCAGTATGGTGGCCCCCGTTTGTCATCCGAACCAGAGATGCAAAAGCAAGAGGGTTGAAAGTTTAGGGCCAGGCTAGGGTAAATATCATATTTCAAAACCAAAACTAGCCAGGCGGTGGTGACGCACGCCTTTAATCCCAGCACTCGGGAGGCAGAGGCAGGCGGATTTCTGAGTTCAAGGCCAGCCTCGTCTACAGAGTGAGTTCCAGGACAGCCAGGGCTATACAGAGAAACCCTGTCTCAAACAAAACAAAACACAACACAAATACAGAAACAAAAATCAAAACCAAAGTTAATAAATCTCCCAAAACAAACCGGTCAAAATCAAAGTGCCTTTTCTTTAAGCTTCCATATAATGAAATCAGACAATCAAATTACCAAGCAAATATCTAATTATAGGGTATGATAACTGCCATGGAAGGTAGGTAGTCAGAGAGTGGAGTTCTCAAGGAATGAGAGACAGCTCCATATGGCCAGGCAAAAACAGAAAGTAAAGATGTGTTGGACAGTGTGTAGGCATTGCTGCACATACCTGTAATCCCAGAACTCTGGGTGCAGGGGCAGGAGAATCGCTCAATCTTCCAGGCTAGCTCAGTCTGAGTATTAGGTTTCAGGCCAGTCAAGAGTCTTGAGAAAACAAGGGAGAGGGGGGAATGTTGGACAAAACCCCAGGTCCATGTTTCTCATCTCCTTCTTGGTCTATTGCTCTCATGTAAATAGTTCTGGCCAGAGAGGGGTGGATTCTAGGATTCGTTTTTTAATTTTTGTTTTGTTGAGACAGGGTTTTGGTGTGTAGCTTTGGCTGTCCTAGGATTCCCTCTGTAGACCAGACTAGCCTCAAACTCTCAGAAGTCTGCTTGACTCTGACTCCCTAGTTCTAGGATTCAAAGTGTGAACTACCACTGCCCAGCTGGATTCTACGATTATTTCAGCAAGCTTACATTATCTGAAAATTTCGATCTTTCTTTCAAGAATTCTGGAGACTCCAGCCTGTGACACACCCACTCTTGTCAGGTGGAAGTCTATCTGGAATTCCTTAGTCTTCTCCAGGGAGATTTTTAACATTTCCAAACAGGTTAGTGTCAGCAGACAACCTTCTCCAACTTGCAGTACATCTCTTCTTTGTAAACACATTAAGGACCTGTATTATTCAGATGTTTCACTCCTGGCAAAATATAGCCATAAACCACATAAATGGGGATTATTTTAGTTCATCATTCAGAGGTCCCAGAGCCACTATCTTTTTCTCTGTGGACTCTGGCCCCATGGTCAGGCAGAACATTGTGATTGAGAGAGCATGTGCCAGCAAGCCACCACATGATTGACAAGCATGTGGGAGGCCCTAGGTTCTATCCCTAGAATGTCAGGGTGAGGGGGATGGGGGAAGACTAGTTACAGGGCTCGGGCATAGCTCATTGGTAGAGTGCTTCTTTGACATGCGTGAAGCCCTGGGTCTAATCTCCAGCACTGAATAACGCAGGCGTGGCTGTCCTTGGGGCACTTGGTGAGAGATGGAGACAGAAGTTCAAAGTCACCCTTAGCTACAGAGTGATTGGAAACTAACCTGGGATTCACGAGACCTCACCAACTTTAAAATAAAAGTCTATCTATCTATCTATCTATCTATCTATCTATCTATCTATCTATCATCTATCTATCTATCTATCTATCATCTATCTATCTATCTATCTATCATCTATCTATCTATCATCTATCATCTATCTATCTATCTATCTATCTATCTATCATCTATCTATCTATCTATCTATCTATCTATCTATCCATCCATCCATCTATCTATCATCTATCTATCTATCTATCATCTATCTAGCTATCATCTATCTATCTATCTATCTATCTATCTATCATCTATCTATCATCTATCTATCTATCTATCTATCTATCTATCTATCTATGGAGATTAGTTGAACTTGGGGGAGGGACAGGTCTTTCAAGACAGGGTTTCTCTATGTAGTCTTGTCTGTCCTGAAACTAGCTCTATAGACCAGGCTAGCCTCAAATTCATCCACCTGTCTCTGCCTCCCAAGTGCTGGGATTAAAGATGTACACTACCACCACCTGGCTGAAATTTTCTAAATTTTGTGACTGGAAAACACTTTAAACAGAGTTAAAAAAAAAAAACAAAACAAAAATCTATAGGATAAAGTAAAGCACCATAAACAAAATAAAGCACTCACAGCCAGCTTCTTACACATCTTTAAAGAACAGCATTCTGGAAGAAGAAAGGGACCAATGAGAACCGGATAAGGAAGTGGGAGAGTCAGAGGAGAGGAAATCTGGCAAGAACAAGCTCTTGGAGCAGAGTAGGAGATGCCTACATCACTGAGTACAAGACAAAGTTAAAAATAGATGTTAAGGGCAAGAAAGAGGTTCAACAGCTAAGATCATGGACTCTGGACCAGGCATGGTATTCCACTGTTTTTTTTTTTTTTGTAAGATTTATTTATTTATTATATGTAAATACATTGTAACTGTCTTCAGACACACCAGAAGAGTGCATCCAGTCTCATTATGGATAGTTGTGAGCCACCATGTGGTTGCTGGGATTTGAACTCAGGACCTTCTGAAGAGCAGCAGTGCTCTTACCTGCTGAGCCATCTCTCCAGCCCAGTATTCCACTTTCAATACCAAGACTCAGGAGACAGAGACAAGCAGACCTCTGTATATTGGAGATCAGTCTGGTCTACATAGTACACTCTAGGCTAACCAGGGTTACAAAGTGAGACTCTGTCTAAATATAAAGAGAGCAAGTACTACTCCTGCAGAGGATCCTGGTTTGGTTCCTAGGACATGTCTTGATCAGTTTACAACTACCCATCTCCAAAGAACCCAGAGCTTTCTTCTAGTATCCAAAGGCACTACACTCACTTACACAAATCTAGACACATACATACATGCACACACACAAACACACACATACACACACACATACACACACACACACATACATACACACACACACACACACACACACACACACACACACACACAGCCATAATTAAAATTAATCCTTGCCAGGCAATGGTGGAGCATGCCTCTAATCCCAGCACTTGGGAAATAGAGGCAGGCAGATCTTTGTGAGTTTAAGGACAGCATGGTCTACAGAGCGAAGTCCAGGACAGCCAGGGCTACACAGAGAAATTCTACCTCAAAAAGCAAGCAAACAAAAATCTTGCAGAATTCTTGCACAGCTTAGGAGACTTGACCTGACTGGGGTGTCAAAGGAATGAAGAACAGGCAGACACACAGACACACACAGTGGTCACACAGGAAAGGCTGGGACCAGGAGGACTGGTCTCTCTGGTGGAGAAGCTGCAGTTATTCTGTCAGCTCAGCATGTTTGTTACATACAGTTTTTCTTAGGGTTTCCATTGCTGTGAAGAGACCCCATGACCATGGCAGTTCTAGCAAAAGGCAACATTTCATCTGGGCTGGCTTACAGTTTTGGAGGTTCAATCCACTACCATCACGAGGAAGCACGGCAGCATACAGGCAGACATGGTGCTAGAGAAGAAGCTGAGAGTTCTATATCCCAATCAGCAGGTAATAGGAAGAGAGGGTGACACTGGGCCTGGCTTAAGCATCTGAAACCTCAAGCCCACCCTCAGTGCACACTTCCTCCAACAAGGCCACACGTTCTAATAGTACCATGCCTATGAGCCCACGGGAGCCATTTTCATTCAGACCACCACACAGTTGAACAGGAAGGCAGGGCAGTTGCATACTGCTTAATAAAGAGGAGGAATATTACATACAGAGAAACAACAGTTTTCTCTAGTATACAGGTGGATCAAAGAGACCGGTTTAGCTAACCTCTCAGGAGCAGACTCTGAAGGGGAGTAGCCTTCACTTCCTAAATATATTTCAGGAGACGGCCATGGTGAGCATTTTCTATACATACTATTAAAGTTCCTGTAAGCCTCATTTTGGGGGTGGGTGCAGGTGACAGAACTTGCCATTTTCCCATGGATCAGAGACTATGACCTTGATATGGCCATACTCACGTTAACAGTTAGATATCACTCAGCCCTCTGGGAGATTTTGTAACTTCCCTGAGTCATTATTTGGTCCTTCCCTTCTCTAGTCTGATGGCCTGGGTTAGAGCCTCCATCTCCTCTGAGTAACAGAGTCTGCTTGAGTGGCACAGACCTGATCCAGTGCTCTCCAGTTAGGCAAAGTGCTCCATCGTAGCTGAGATTAAGTGTTCTGATGTCAGCGTGGCCATATCGAGAGTCATTGGCACATTCGTTTTTGCTGACCGTAGACATTTAGATTTTGCTCAAACGTTTGAATCTTGTCCATGGAGGCTGAGGGAAAGGCAAGGAAGGTTCTTACAGGGACCTGTGGCTGCTAAGGCCGTGTTCTCTTGCAGAGGTGCAAGAGGAAGAGGTTGTGCGAGGAACGCTCCTCTTTCTTGGCCCTTTAATGACTAAAGCAATGTCGATCTTCAAAGGTGGAATATGTTTTGCTAAGTGAAGAAAGAGCAACAGGAAATTCAAGTATCCATGCACGCATGCAAGCTCTGTCTGCTTCTCTGTTGTCCTGAGATGGACTGGCTTATTGTGGCTTCCACTGGGCTAAACAGAAGCTGTGCACACCAGCGCTTTAATCCTCCTAACTTAGAGCGGACCTGGGACCACTGCTCATGGACTTACAAGCCTCCAGGTCTGATACTGGGCCGTTCCTTCTCTGGGGAACCTCAGCAAAAGAAGAGATTCGGAAACACAAAATGGAAAAATCTGTTCTAAAACTTGTCATTGTGTGAAACTGAAGTGATTAGACAAGTCAGAAAGGACATCAAAGGACAACTTAGACTCAGAAGTGCTTAGAGACAGGCTAAGTCACAAGAGTTGAGTGAGGTCATCTTGGGACTTGTTTGATGTATCTGGTTCAAGCACTGAAGCATATTTTTAAGAACAGCAGAGGAAAGGCCCACGGTTTTTATGTTTTGATCATTATTACATTCTGAGGCCCAGATCAAAGCCTGGCTCAGTTAATACTCAGTTAATACGAGTTAAGTGACTTGTTAATACTTGCTGACTGAACGTATGTGTGAATGCCTTATTATAGCTAAATAAAACAGGGGCCAATTTTAAAGGGACAGCCTCCTAAATACTTAGCAACCAATGGATATTATGAATCCTACTTTGAGACTTCCTTGAGTCCTTCTTGTCTCTTCTTCAAGGATGTAGTTCCTGGCTTAGTCGGTACAGGGCTTGTCTAGCATATATAAAATCTTGGATTTGATTCCCAACAACTGTGTAAACCAAGTATGATGGCACATGCATCAGGGATTCAACATCATCCTTGACCTCATAGTGAGGGGAAAAAATAGTTTCATTCTCTTGTCAGACAAATAAGGCAAGTTCTCTAGTTTGTGAGCTATGGAAACAGAAAAGCTGAGCATTTCAACTATGTTCCGTGAAGAAATTATAGTTTGGATTCACAGGTCAGAGACATCATAGTATTGTCTCCTGGGGATTGTAAGCTTCTGTGTCTTGAAGGGTCAGAGATACTCAGCTATCTAATATATGCACTCAAGTCTACTTTGCTTTGATAACACTCGGGCTGGCAAGATGGCTTAGGGGGTAAAAATGCTTGCTGAGCAAGGACCACAGTTCAGATCCCTACGTAAAACCAGGTACTTGCTAGCTAGCAGGTCCAGCTGAAAGGGTGTGCTCTAGACTCAGTGACTGAGCCCGCCTTGAAAAATAAGGTGGAGAGTGACAGAGGAAAAGAACAATGCTGAACTCTGACCTTCACGTGAGCAAGCATGGGTGAGTGCCCCTGCAACACAGCACAACACGCATACACGCACACACGCACGCACATGAACACATGTACATGCACACATGCACACACAAAAAACAACAACAACAACAAAAAAAACCAAACTATTTTTCTGGCCTAAGGTTCAACCCAGATCACTGCATACCAGTTACTCCATTTGTACAAATAAGGGAGACAGCAAAGCAATTTCAATATTTTCTCCAGTGTACTTCCTGAGAACATGCATTTCACTCTCACCTTTGTGGTTGGAGTATTTTCCTCTTTACCTTCAGGATTGTGGATCTTTTCAAATCTCCCAGTTGGGAAACCAGTCGCTCTGCCAAAACGACACCAAAGCATAAAGTTCAAGGCAGGCTGTGTGGGATGGCTTCTGCCGTCACTGGGCAACTGCCCACAGCCATGTTGGTTTGCGCTTTCTCTAAGCTCAACGTGGGAAGGGCACTGTCATCTGGAGCCAAGCTGTGCCGAATGACAGCCATCTGTTCCCCACATGCCCTTTCTGTTGGCACAATTGAAACAATCACCCCACAGGAAACCGATTAATAATCCTCCCAAGACACACAGCTCCACTCCACCCCAGAGCAGTAACCCCATGACGGCCATTCTTTGGGTATCAAGAATGGATCGGCACACGCATATCTTGGAAGACTAAAAGTGTTTGTGAGATTATAACAAGAAAAACACGCCTGGTTCGTTCTCCGAAACTTTCATCTCCCATCTGTCTGTAATCGGATTACTAAGATAATTCACAGGGAGTGGGGGGCAATTGCTTACACGAGCCCTGGATTGAGGAACTATATTTTGACCACGCTAATCCTGGTTCCAAATCCTGTAGGATTTGCTATAATCCTGTTATTTATGCTCATAAAATGTTTCCTTATCTTTAGAGATAATCTAATATCTAAGTATTAGGGGTTTGGAAATGGTGAATATAAAGAATAAGTTAAACCCTCTCCTTCAGTAAGCATTGTTCTGCCAGCTTAGCTGCAGAGTACCAATAGTGGCATGGAGGGCTAATTTATATTCACTCAAGGGCAACCCTGGGACTTCTCATTTCCTTCCCGTTTGCAAGGAGCTTGCATATATGTATGTATAGACACACATATATTTAACGGACTCCTGTAATAACTTGAATCATAAGTACTTTTTTTAGACAAAGATTCTTACTATCTACCAAAAATAAATTTTAAGACAAGAGGGTTTTTTTTTTAAATCAATTGGTTAGTTGGTTAGTTAATTAATTGAGGAAGGATATTAGTATATAGCTTCAGATGACCTGGAACTCACTCTAGTGACCAGGCTGGCCTCTAACTCACAGAGATCCCCCTGCCTCTGCCTCCTGAGTGCTGGGATTAAAAGTGTGTGTCGGCCTTCACAGCATGCCCTGCCTTGGCTTTAGGATTCTAACAAAGTCTGAGCAGCTAGTCTTGGATGAATATATCTACTTTTTGTTGCTATCATTATGTTTATTTTGTTTTTATATGTGTGAGTGCACATGTCTGTGTGAATGCTCATGTGTGTGGAGGTCAGAGGTCAACCTCAGGGGCTGTTCCATAGGTGCCACCCACCTTGTATTGAAACAGGATTCTCTCATTTGGCCTGAAATTTGCTTATTAAGCTAGACCTCGTGGCCAGCAAGCCCTGGGGATCCACCTGTCTCCATCTTGCCAGCACTGAGATTACAAATCT
This sequence comes from Mus musculus, assembly GCF_000001635.26. NCBI lineage: Eukaryota > Metazoa > Chordata > Mammalia > Rodentia > Muridae > Mus > Mus musculus. Next base: position 88,389,840 of record NC_000083.6, read on the forward strand.
ATGCCACCACCCTGGGCTTCCTGGCATGAGCTCGGAGTTGAACTTCGATCCTCAAGCTCATGCAATGCCCACTGAGCTACCCAGCCTTTTTATTTGTTCCCTTGTCTCTGTAATGGGTCTCACTATGTTGTCCAGGTAGGTCTTGAACTTCTGGGATCTCTGTTTCAGCGCCACAGTGAGTGGGATAATGGGCACTCGCCAGGACACCTAGCCCACACTCACTGCTTTAGTACCTCATTTCTGCTAGGAATTGTTTCGCTGAGACACAGTTTGAGAGTCTGCATTACTGTTGACAAGGTCCTTTATAAACTTCAGCTTCATGAAATGGTAGCTTCGGCTGAGAAGCCAGAGCCCCAGGCGATAACTGCCTAACCCAAAGAGCTGACGGAGGCCAGAACGTGCTGACACCAGGAAAGAGCGTTTCAAAGACAAATGTTTACAGCCTGCCTTTGAGAAATCTTCCCAGAGGACAAAGGGCACTCAGTCACCTTAAATAAACCTGGAACCCACTGTGACTGAAGGAAGAGAAAGAGACCTAAATAAATACACAGAGAGACATACAGTACACACATGCGCGTGCGTGTGTGTGTGTGTGTGTGTGTGTGTGTGTATTATATAAAGTAGAATATTTCTTCCCACTGTGGTACCACATTCCAGCCCCCGGGTAGTAGAGGCAGGAGAAGCAGGAGTTCAAGATTGTCCTTGGGTATACAGCAAACTCAAGGTTAGCCTGGGCTACATGAAATTCTGCCTTAAGAATAAAATGAAAAATGAAAAGAAAATCTTATACATTTGAAGGAAGGCAATGGGGAGACAGTGGGAAGCCAAAGGCAAGCCGAGAGTTCATCTGCACCCCCCTCAGTGTTTCAGATGGTCAGCCTTTTGATAAATGGACGTCTCTGAAGGGGAGAAATAGCTAGAAAGAATTTGTAGGTGTTAACCTGGCTTGGTCTCTCTCCTTTTCCCGTTTCGTTTTTGTTTTTGTTGTGTTTTGTTTTGTTTTGTTTTGTTTTGTTTTGTTTTTCATTCACTTGGCAGAAACTGTTTCTAAGAGGTAGGGTTTTTTTGTTGTTGTTGTTTTTTATTTTTGTTTTCTTTGGCTACTGTTAGGAATCCTGGTGGTGGTGACACACGCTTTTAATCCCAGCACTGGGAAGCAGAGGCAAGTGGGTCTCTGAGTTTGAGGCCAGCCTGGTCTACAGAGTGGTCTAGGACAATCAAGGCTACACAGAGAGAAACTCAGATCAAAGAGAGAGAGAGGGAGACGGGGGAGGGGGGGGGAGGGAGAGGGAGATGGGGGAGGGGGAGGGGGGAGAGAGAGAAAGAGAGAGAGAGAGATCTTAGGGTTCCTAGTTTCATAATTTGGAAAATAAGCAAGTACCCTGGGCTTTCCTGTACCCCAACCTCTAAAGTAGAAGTTTGTGAGTACACAGACTGGCTCATGGCTATAGCCCACAGGTGTAAATTGTTCCTTTATAAATATTTGTTGTTTGAATAAATAAACTGAACTATTAATCAGCCAACTCAATAAATATGGAGGGCTCTGCATGCCATGAAGACCAGAGGCATACATAGCCAAGGCTGCTGCCTGCGGGAAACCACAAGGGAGGTAAAAGTCCTCAGTCCAGAAGCAATTGGGGAATGATACCTAACGTTCTGAAGGAGAGCAGAGAAATGATGCTGAGACGTCTCTAAAGAACCTAAAAAAAAAGCCCACTGTTTTCACGGTTATGAACCTGTGATTTTTAACTCGTGGAGGCTATGGCAGAGCAGTCAAGAGTTCAAAGCCAGACTTGGTCACCTAATGAGAATCTGTCCAAAAAAGGAAAAAAGAATTGATAGAATTTAAATAGTTGCCACCTGCTTACTCCCATCTGAGTGGAATCTTAGAGGTTAAGAGACACATCCAAAAGCTCTCCAGATCTACTTTCTTGTAATGCAACTATTTAGGGATATGTTACATCTACCGGCCAGGCCTACCTACACAAGCAGCACACCATCTTCCTTAGGTATAGAAGAAAGACAAAAGACAATTTAAGATTTATTTCATTTGTATTTAGAAATATGTGTTTTTATATGTGCATATGTGTACCATACCCATAGAGGCCAGCATAGTAGTTGTAGGCAATTGGGAATTTCTTCAGTGTGGGTAATGGGAACCAACCTCAGTTCCTTTGCAACAGCAGTATGCACTGCTAACCTCGGAGCCATCTCTGCAGCCCCAAGCATGATACTATATGATAGGCATGATGATCACATGTTTGAATATCTAGCCTTAAAATAGGACGTGGTGTTTGAAGTTGGGATGCTAGGAGACCTGTCCTCTGTAAGGACTTGCAAATTGACTGGTCCAGTTTCAGAACTCTGGTCTCAGGCCTCACAGGGACCAAATTATGACACACAGTGGCTTCTTTGCTTTATTGGACACTATGAGAAAGGTGGCTCAGAGAGAGCTGTGATGATGGCCTAAAGGCTGCCTGGGACTGATCTCCAAATAGCTCTGAGCAGCTTAAAGCCAGCGGATGGGATAGATCAAAGCTATTCCATCTGTGTACTCTGAGTAAGGAGGCTGGAGCCAGATGCCAAGAGGGTCTCCGGCCACTCAGATTTTGTGACGTCGCCATATTACTGCTGCTATGCCTGTATCTAGACTCTGTCCAGAGCTCTGAGTAATATTACATTTCATCCAGAAGGACATGTGTGATCCTCTTCCACTTTGCAGCCTCTTGGGTGTGTCTTTTCTTTTCTTTTCTTTTCTTTTCTTTTCTTTTCTTTTCTTTTCTTTTCTTTTCTCTTCTTTTCTTTTCTTTTCTTTTAAATTAATGATCTTTTTATTGGAAAAAAAACCCAAAAGACTAGCATTTACAACTTGGAATGGACATAAATTATCATTTCCTGAACAACAATGTTGATGGTGTGCTCAAGTCCACAGACACAGCCTACTCTGCTGGCTCAAAGTCATGGTTCACTAGGTTTTAATACAGAGAAAAATATGGAACGCTTCACGAATTTGTGTGTTATCTTTGCGCAGGGGTCATGCTAATCTTCTCTGTATCGTTCCAATTTTAGTATATGTGCTGCCGAAGCCAGCACTCTTGGGTGTTTCTTACTGCTATCCTCACACTGGGCAGCTGATCATTTAAGGTTATCCTAGGAACAGACTTTGGCTGAACTCAGTGGACAATGAGGTCAAACTAGAATTTTCAGAAGAGGTTAACAAATGTTCTATGGTGGAAGCAACATACGTGAGCCAGATAAACCTTCTTGTGTTTTGTACAAGTCTTAAAATCCAAATAATAGCTGGGCAAGGTGGTCCACACCTTTAATACCAGCACTCAGGAGGCAGAGGCAGGTGGACCTTTGCTAGTTTGGGGCCAGCCTGGTCTATAGAGTTTTAGACCAGCCAGGATTACATAGTGAGATTGTCTCTCAAAATTATAGTAGTAAAACTTTAAAACTTAAAAAAGAAAATTATAAATAAATATCTTTAAAAATAAAACAGGAAATGCAAAGTTGTGGGGCTCAGTCCCTATGGGGACATCTACAAAACAACCCCTGCACCGAAGGTTCAGGGAACACTGTGGAAGGGAAAGAGGAAAGACCGTAAGAGTCAGAGGATCGGGTGTTTGCTGTGAGACTGTGTCTCCTAGGAATGTCAGAAGCTCTGCCTATAAAGGCTCACCAACATGGCTGCCTAAGCCAAGCAAGGACAGAAACATGCAAAGTGGATGGGGAAGCTCATGAGGCCTAAGTCAGACACAAAGAACTACAGGCAACTAAAGAATGCTGGAATTGACCTCACACCAGTCAGAATGGCTAAGGTCAAAAATTCAGGTGACAGCAGATGCTGGTGAGGATGTGGAGAAAGAGGAACACTCCTCCATTGCTGGTGGGATTACAAGCTTGTACAACCACTCTGGAAATCAGTCTGGCGGTTCCTCAGAAAATTGGACATAGTACTACCGGAGGATCCAGCAATACCACTCCTCATCCAGAAGATGTTCCAACTGGTAAGAAGGACACATGCTCCACTATGTTCATAGCAGCCTTATTTATAATAGCCAGAAGCTGGAAAGAACCCAGATGCCCCTCAACAGAGGAATGGATACAGAAAACGTGGTACATTTACACAATGGAGTACTACTCAGCTATTAAAAACAATGAATTTATGAAATTCTTGGGCAAATGGATGTATCTGGAGGATATCATCCTGAGTGAGATAACCCAGTAACAAAAGAAGTCACTAGATATGCACTCACTAAGTGGATATTAGCCCAGAAACTTAGAATACCCAAGATACAATTTGCAAAATACATGAAACTCAAGAAGAACGAAGACTAACGTGTGGATACTTCATTCCTCCTTAGAATAGGGAACAAAATACCCATGGAAGGAGTTACAGAGACAAAGTTTAGAGCTAAGATGAAGGGATGGACCATCCAGAGACTACCCCACCCAGGAATCCATCCCATAATCAGCCACCAAACCCAGACACTATTGCATATGCCAGCAAGATTTTGCTGAAAGGACCCTGATAATAGCTGTCTCTTGTGAGGCTATGCCAGTGACTGGCAAATACAGAAGTGAATGCTCACAGTCATCTATTGGATGGAACACAGGGCCCCCAATGGAGGATCTAGAGAAAGTACCCAAGGAGCTGAAGGGGTCTGCAACCCTGTAGGTGGAACAACAATATGAACTAACCAGTACTCCCAGAGCTTGTGTCTCTAGCTGCATATGTAGCAGAAGATGGCCTAGTTGGCCATCATTGGGAAGAGAGGCCCCTTGGTCTTGCAAACTTTATATCCTCCAGTACAGGGGAATGCCAGGGCCAAGAAGTGGGAGTGGGTGGGTAGGGGAGCACACACGCGGGGGGGGGGGGTAATAGGGAATTTTTGGGATAGCATTTGAAATGTAAATAAAGAAAATATCTAATTAAAAAAAAGAATGCTGGAATTGGGAGAAACAGTCTTCTGCAGGGTTACCCAGCACCAAATGACCAGCCCTGAAAATATATACATACCACATGTACAAGTTACACTACACAGACCAAAAAGGTTATATTTAGGAATATAATGTATACATACAAACACATGAAATAGCAATCAAGGGCAAAGAGGCCATGGATTTGAAAAATAACAAGGACCGGTATATGGAAGGGTTTGGTGGGAGGAAAGAGAAGGAGGAAATGGTGTGATTATAATCTCAAAGATAAAATAAAGAAATCAAATATCAATAAAACAGGTATAGCCAGGGATGATGGTACAGACCCGTAAACCCAGCTCCGCAGGACATGGGAGCGGAAGGATGTGGAGTTAAAGACTAGCCTTGACTACATTGCTACCTCAAGGCCAGCCTGGGATCCATGAGACTGTCTCAGCAGAAAAAAAATAAAAATAAAAAAATAAAAATAAAAATAAAATATACTGGGCATGGTGGCACATGCCTACAATCTCAGCAACTGAGAGGCAGAGCCAGGAGGGTCTCTACATGGTCTAGAGGTGGCTCAGCAGCTAAGAGCTCTTACTGCTCTTTCAAGGGACTAAGGCTTGGTTCCCAGCAACTACACGAGGCCTTCTAACTCCCACGCCAGGAGGATTCAGTGCTTCTGACCTCCTTGGACACCTGCACTTACCTGCACGTAGAGACTCACACATATACACACAACCAAAAACAATAAAAATAAATCTAACTAAACAAAACAAAATTCCATAATGATAATAAATAGATACAAAATCAGATATAAAAATAGATACAAAGAGAACTTAATGAGTCAATATACAAAGGTAACACCTTTGTAACCAGCACCCAAGACAAGACATAGAACTTTGCCAACCTAACACCAGCCTGGAAGCTTCTCCATACCCTTGCCCCAATGACAACCTCCTCTCTCCCCCAGAGCAAGTATTTCCTGATATTGAAGAAATTGTTTCTTTCTTGGTGGGGTTACTACCCAGATGTAATAAGAACAAGACACAGGAAAGCACACATTTTAAACATAAAATAATTCAGAGTTTATGGTGTTATTTTCAGTTCATATTCCAGGCAATAGTGTTTGAGGGTGGTAGAGTACTGGTCTGGAATACCTGAGACCCTAGGTTTAGTCCTCAGCTCTACATAGTCCAGGGGTGGTGGTTCACACCTGTAATAGCAGCACTTAGATAATGAAAACAAGAGGACCAGAAGTCCAGGTCATTCTTAGCTCAAGTTTGATGTCAGCCTGAGATACTGAAACCTTGATTCAGAAGCAAAACCAAACAGAAACCCACATATAGTAGCCCTTACTTGGGATAAGACATGCAAGAATGTGTGGGGCAAGGACAGAAGAGATGGCCAGATGACCATGAGAAAGAATCTGCAGGTGATAAGGGTGGAGAGGTGTGTGTGTGTGGGGGGGGGGGTGCCTCTCCAGGACAAGACAGAAACCTGGAATATGGGAGGTACTCAAGACTCAATGGGGGTGACCTTAGCTGTGACTTGCAGAATTGTGGGTATGGAACATGAAAAAGCTACTTCCTGTAGCCAGGCAGGAACCCCAGTGGAGCGATAGGTACACCAACCCACCCACAAACTTTCAACCCAAAACGCATCCTGTCTATAAGAAATGCAGGCACAGGGGATAGAACAGAGACTAAGGGAATGGGCAACCAATAACTGGCCCAACTTGAGGCCCATCCCATAGACAAGCACTAATCCCTGACACTGTTAATGATACTCTGCTATGCTTGCAGACAGGAGCCTAGCATGGCTGTCCTCTGAGAAGCTCCACCCAACAGCTGACTCAGACAAATACAGACACCCACAGCCAAACAGTGGGCAGAGCTTAGGGACTCTTATGGAAGAATAGGAGGAAGGATTGCAGGCCCCAAAGAGGATAGACACTCCACAGGAAGACCAACAGAGTCAACTGACCTGGACTCTTGGAGTCTCCAAGAGTCTGAACAACCAACCAAACAACATACATGGGCTGGATCTAGGCCTCTTTGCACATATGTAGCAGATGTGCAGCTTGGTCTTCATGTAGGTCCTGAACAACTGGAGTGGGGGCTATCCCAAAAGCTGTTGCCTGTACATGGGATATGTTCTAGTATATGGGCTGTCTTATCTGACCTCAGTGGGAAAGGAAGTCCCTAGCCTCGAAGAGACTTGAAGTGTCAGGGTAGAGGGGAATACCTGAGAGGGGGCACTCTCTCAGAGGAGAAGGGGAGGAGAGATGGAGGAAGAATTGTGGGAGGGGTGACTGGTAGGTGAGTAGTGATAGGAATGTAAAGTGAATAAGTAAAAAAATTAAACTAAAAACAAACAAATAACAACAACAACAACAAAAAAAAAAAACCCAACTGTGATGGTTTGTATATTCTTGGACCAGGGAGTGGCACCATTTGGAGGTGTGACCTGGTTGGAGTAGGTGTGTCACTGTGGGTGTGGGCTTAATTCTCCCACCCTAGGTGCCTAGAAGTCTGTCTTCCACTAGCAGCCTTTGGGTGAAGACGTAGAACTCTCAGCTCTGCCTGTGCCATGCCTGCCTGGATGCTGCCATGGTCCCACCTTGGTGATAATGGACTAAACCACTGAACCTGTAAGCCAGCCCCAATTAAATGTTGTTTTTTTATAAGACTTGCCTTGGCCATGGTGTCTGTTCACAGCAGTAAAACCCTAACTAAGACAACAACCATCCAAGAGTGTATCTGCTGACTAGAGTTCAACTGTTGGCCAATCTTTTTCTTTTACATCTATTTTAAGCTCTCCGTGTCTCCTCCGATGCCTTTGATGTCTGCTGAAGAATGCAGACCCTCTGGCCTGAGGCTCTCCAACATTGCAGGCACACCCCTATCGGTGGTTCTGTACATTTCTCTGCCTCTTTGCTTCCCTTGTATTGGCAGCTGAATTCTGAGGTGTGATCTAAGCTTTGCTCCTTTGGAGAGGTCAAAGTGGGGCCATTTTCCTTCACACCCAACCACCTTGGTGACACATACACTTGATTGTCTTCTTGTGGCAAGAGAAGCAGCTGGGGCGCAATCCGTTATTTCACTGAGGGTTGAGAAGAGCCGGTGGTCTAATTGCATCTTCCGGTTTCACAGGCTTCTGTTTTTATAAAGATGCTTCGCTGTTTACCATTTAATAAGCCAAGGCACTGTTCATACAGAAGAAGGGATAGCCAATTATTAGTTTTCGAGTCAATAAATTAGTTGCCTAGCATCATCCAAAGAAGACCAATTTAAAAGAAACCAACAATGGCAAATAAGCACATTTATGTACAGAAAAATCATACGTAAAACTTTGAACATTTAACTTTAATTGAAAGGTTTAATCAGATTTCTGATTTACAGTCCACACTTAGGATATCATTGTTAGTTTTTAGCCAGTATAGTATGGCATGCTTATTAAGTCTAGCGCCAGAAGGCTGAGGCGAGAGGTAGATGACTCCACCCATAGCCTGGGCTTCACAGTAATATCTTGTTTGAAAATTAACCAAAGACAAGGGCAAGGAGATGGCCAAGGTAAATTGCTTGTTATGCAAGCTTAATGACTCAATTGTATTCCTCGGAACCCGCATAGAAAGCCGAATACAGTGTGATGTACCTACAATCCCAGCACTCTTACAGAGAGATGGAAGGTAGTAACAGGACAATCAGATGGCAGTTCCTGGGCTGGCTAGATCCGACTACACTACACCAGGTAGAATCAGCAAGAGGTTCTGCCTCGTGAGATGCAAAGAAGGCAGACCTTGCAAGTTATCTTCTGGCTTCCACATGCATACTGTGGCACAGTGGTGCACATGCATGTGAACACACACATGCACACGCGCGCGCGCAAACACACACACACACACACACACACACACACACACGAGTTTATTTTAAAAGAACAAGGAAATAATTCTACTACAGAATGCTGGCCTAACATGGGTAAGGCTTAGGGTTCAGTCCCTACCGCTGAAACAAACAACAAGTCCAGGTTCTATAGGACAGGTTAAACTAGACTGTCATAGAATTACTGCTTAGTTTTTCATGACAAATAAATACATATATCATATATTTCACAGGCTGACAAACATGCACATATAACTCTGGAAGGGAGCCTTGGCTTCAGGATGTGAGCGTGTTGAGGCTAACCCATCTTAGCTCCTTCTGTCCTCACTACAGGTCTCGCCTGCTGCTGGAGCAGGGAGAGAATCCCTCTGTGCCTGCTCTTCACTCAGCTGCCACCTTCTGCCCTGGTCTCAAGTACAAGCAAGGCCTTTGCTCATCTCCACTCCATCACACAAGTGTCGGCTACTGTGGATGCCAGTGCTTTGTTCTTGGTTGCTTGTGTTACAGGCTTTCGGGGGCTACCTTATCACCTAATTTTGTTGTAAATGGGTTTTAGTTTTGCCATCCAGTGGCTGTACTGGTTGTAATGTGGGGATCTGAAGAGATTAAAAAACGTACATCGTGGCTTCTGGCGATCCCAGCATCTTCCCAGCCTTAGTAATAAACTTCAGACGTGTTCCAAATGTGTTAGATGGGGACTTGCCGAGCATACTCAAGACTGTGGGTGACAGCTATGATACTGAAATATAATAAATCAATAAGTATCAAACCCCACGGCAGTACAGCCCTCGCTGTCACAGGAAAGATGGGCTCCTGACACAGCGCATGGTAAGCCAGACAGGAACAGCCTGTGCCGAAATTCAGAATAGTCAGCAGACATTCTCAAACATTAAGCACACTTCATCTACTGTTTAGTTTTAATTTTTTTCCAGACAGGCTTTTTCTGTATAATCCTGGCTGTCCTGGAACTCACTCTGTAGACCAGGCTGGCCTCAAAAATCTACTACCTCTGTCTCACAAGTGCTGAGATTAAAGATATGAGCCACCACTGCCCGGCTAGTTTTAAATTTTTAATGTTTTCTTATAGTTGTAATACAATTAAATATTCAGATGTATGGCTATCTACCCCAGACATTACTTATTTAAATTAAAATAGATACACAAGGAGCTTAAAGTACAATCCCAGGCTCATTACGTTTTATTTGGGGATGATCAAACGGTCAAATTTCTTTATCCATTGTAGTCAAAATTGGAGATATTAATTTTAAAATAAGCACTTTTAAAAACAAATTTGAAAACCAGCTCAAAGCAACATCCAAGCCAGCCAGTTTGTGACTAGTGTTTTCAGAGAACCAGGATATTTTAATGCAAATTTGTGCAACTAAGTAGGGGATAATCTCTCTGGCAAAATATTAAACTAATGAATGATAAGACTTTTCTAAAGACGGAGTGTGTGTGAGGGGGGTGTCCGTGTAATAACAAAAAGAAATAACTATAAGACAAGTTGAAAATAATCTAAACGCAAACAGAACGTGCCATGAATAGAGTCCTTCGTTATCTTGCGGAGTCTGTGACAGAGAGGGCAACCAGTGTGCTTCTGTTTTCCTAGCACAGGCAGGACTTACACTTTGTAAAACCCAGCTCTTCATTTTCTGGTTGAAAAGATGATTGTAGAACAGGCCTGCCAGGGATTGGAGGGCATGCTGATTTATTGGCAATTAAACCTGCAGGATTTCTGCGCTCTCCTCAAAACAACATCTCTGCAGCCATTCAGCCAGGACAATCACATAGTGGGTTGTCTACTAAAAGACAGAGTCTTTCTGTTAGCACAAGATGGATACAATTGACTTGGCTGAGCTTAGAAAATTACTGCTATTTTCTGTGCAGATTCTTGTATCCTCTTCAAACCACCTCAGCCCAAAAAATTACCTTGTTAGTCAATTTAACAAGGCAGAAAGAATCACACCGAGTGATAATAACTCAGTGTGGAAGTGTAAGAACCCTTGTAAAATAACAGGATGGCCTCCCTTAAATAGAATGAAAGTGTGGCCAAATTCATATCATCTGTTTCTTCCCTTTGGCTTTTTCCAAATGATGACAAGTTTGGGCTGCTTCAGGATGTGACACTCACTGAATTCAATAGCTCTTATCCACTCCACACCTACAACCCAAATGACTTAGATTAGCTGCCTAGAACGTGGACATCTTGTATACACTGATGGTCCTGCAGGTTTCCGTATGTCCTACAGACAGGTGACAAGCCGTTTTATAGGGTCACGATTATGGAATCTTAGCGATAACTGGCAAGTAAAGAGAGTTGTAGCAGCCCCTGCCTGTAACCCCAATACTGGGACGTCTGAGGCTAGAGAATTGCAGTGAGTTTAAGAACAGCTTGGGCTACATACAAGAGCCTGTCTCAAGAGAAGAGAAGAAATGTGGGCAGATAGGAAAGAGAAAGAAGGGAATCCTAAAAGTAGGTCAGATGGAATGGGGACGAGGAGGCAGTCATGAGCATCCCCGCCCGCCCAAGCCCACCTGCCAGAATGAATCTGATTATACCTGAATTGGTTCTCCTCGGAAACAGGACTGTGGCCACTGTGCACTGTGTGTCCTGTTGGACGGCACCATCTGTCTCAGACACAAGCTTGCTCCCAGCATCTCCTGCTTTCTCTGCCCCCCTGCTGGCTGCGAGGGTAAGGTCTCACTGTGCCATCCATCCACTAATCCGTTCTCTAAATATTTATGGGTACTTTAATACACGATAATTTCAGCTCTAAGCCCTTACTCGCTCTATAGCATGGCTCTGCAGTGCATAAACTATTTTATTAAATAGTTGGATAAATTTTAAAATTAAAGCAGTACATATATTTCTGGGAAATATCAAGAAATTTGAATGCACATGTAATCCTAACAAATACTGTTACATATTTCACTGTGTATCTTTTTTGATTTTCATTTTTACCCCTGTTCTTTTAACTTGAAAGATTTCAGTCACATAAAATATTAGAGCTTAATTAAAAAAAAAAATTCCTCCAGCCCATTCCCTATAACATCACACAAGCCGATAATGTCCCTTTCATGATTCTTTCTGTCCCCTGCTTTTTCTATTACATTTATTTGTGTCTGTATGTGTGAGTGTGTCTATATGAATGTGTGTGTGTCTGTGAATGTGTGTGTCTGTATGTGTATGTCTGTCTGTGTGAGTGTACGTAAGGGTTGTTAATATGTGAGTATGTGTGAGAGGGTATGTCTGTGTGTCAGTAGGTATGAGTTTGTGGGTCAAAGTGTCTGTGTGAGTGAGTGTTTATGTGTGTGTGTGTGTGCGCAAGTGTGTGAGAGTGTATGTGTGTGCACATGCACATTTTGCAGTCTTGACAATTGAATCTGGGGCCTCATGTTTCATGCATCCATGGTATATGCTCTGCAACTGAGCTTTAACCCCCAGCCCTGTTTTGTTAGACTCTAAAACTTAAAATGACTATAGTCTCCTGCGATTAATTTTTATGTTTATCTTTTGAGATAGGGTTTCACTTTAGTCCAGGCTGTGATCTTCCTACTAAGCATCTCAAGTATTGTGATTGCAGGTATGACTCACCATCACTCCTGATTGCAGTTTGCCTTTTTGGGAGGTGGTACTAAAATGACTTTAGAACAAGTATGGTCTAAGCAAGGAGGTTAAACATGTAGGCTAAGGAAAGAACGATGTTTACGATATGAGAATATGTACCTGCGAGTGTGCGTTTCTGAAGGGACTGGCTTGCTCTCTGCTTCAGTCCCTCACCTTTCTTGGAATTATTTCCTTTGCCATCTGTAGCTCTACTGCATTCCTTTTCACCATTGTGTTTTAGAGACTCTGATGGAAGAGTTCATGATAATTCACTTATTAACTCTTCCATACACTGCAGCTAGTTTGTTCCCAATACATTGCTAGAAACGGGGCGATTGCCAAGCACGGTACTTTATACCTGTAATAACTACTTTTGACAAACCGAGACAGGACGACCCTGGCAAGTTTGCTGTCATCTTGGATTACGTATCATGTTCCAGACCAGCTTGAAAACTCTAATTAATCAATCAAGTAATCAGTCAATGTCTGCCCCTATCCATTTGCACACATAAAGGTAAATTTCTTCAGAGTACACATTTGAGAACAAAATTAATCCGAAAAATATGTAAATTACTTGAATATTACCAAATGGTCTTTCAATGTGATGTGTTAATTTGCACCCTTTTTAGTAATGTTAGCATATTAGATTTTTTTTATGTAGAGATATATAGGTCTGGGGATGTAGCTTAGGGATAGTGTATCTAGTTGACCTGTGCTCAATCATTAGTACCACAAAGAAGAAGGACAGCCATGCCTGCACTCACATTTGTCACTTGTGTGGCGTGGGCATCGTGAATGTGTCCGAGCTCAGAATCCCCAAGCCTGGATGTGCTTATTTGCATATCTTTCCACAGCCCATTTCTGTTCATTTTCCTAACTCTCAAGTCCTACAGACAAGTCCTCCACTGCTCTCTAGTTCTGCTTGCCTTCCTCGGCTCTCCTGACTGCCCTTTACATCCCCTGGTGTAGTCAGTGTTTCAGGAGCCCATGCTGTGGTTGTAAGCCATGTCCTCAGCCAGGGCTACCAGCCTCTCCCCAGGACCCTGTACCACATGCATGTCCAATTCCTGAGAAGACGGACAAAGATGAGACGCTTGCTTTTCCTCCCAGGAGAGGCCTTCCTGGTTCCATAGCAGCTTCCCAGGAGCGGCCCTCTTCACTCATTTGGCAGTTGCAGTGCAGATCCACCTGTGTGTGTGAGAGAGAGAGCGTTCAATTACACTTTCAGTTTCAATGACTGTATGTTTTCACTTTTGTACACAGGGTTGGATGTTCCAGCCACACAGGATGTGTGTGATGACACATAGGCAGGAAGTAAGTAGACGGGAGCTACATCAGGATGTACGCTTGCCCCCATTGGATGAAGGTGGGAGTACAGAGCCTTATAAAGCACACTGATTTACCAATTGGGATGAACACACACTCCATCCCAGCTTTTCTCCTCTGCAGCTATCCTAGAAAGACTGCCTCTGGAGAGCCCGGCTTTTCTTTCACACTTTCCTAAGGACAACGGTGAATACCTTAGCTGATCTTCTTAAGCCTACTGTAAGTGGTAAACTATTCTTTGGGGAAAACCGTAGTCATATTACCCCTTCCTCTGAGATTATCATAGACATGGTCACATACAGGTCAGGTGCCTTTCTTTTCTTTTCTGATCTCCAACTCACCAGCCAAGGAGAACCTTGAACTTCTGCTCCCCCTCTGCCTCTACCTCCAAAGACCTTGGATTAGAAGTATGCATCACCGCACCAGTGCTGGGTATGGTCGTAATAGAACCCAGGGCTTTGTGGATGCCAGGCAAGCAGGCTCTCAACCGAGAGCTACACCCCCCATCCAGAGGTTATATAAAACACCCAGCTACGTGTTTGTTTTGAGACAGTCATGTACACCAGGCTAGCCTTGAACTTATGAAGTGGATGAGGCTCACTTTAACCTCTGAGTCTCTTGACTCCCTAAAGCACCACTACACCCGCTGCCTTTACTTTTTTTAGTTCTCTAAAAACAAACAAACAAACAAACAAACCTTTTGATACTAATAAGATTACAGCGATGAGATCCAGTGTTAATTTCACTGAGTCCACATCAAGGTAAATACTTCAAGTGGCAGAATTGCTCAGAAAAAGATTTTTTTTTTTAAACTGAGAAAGTTCTTAGAGCACTTCAGCCGCTATCTTAACCCCCTGCCGAATTTAGGTACCTTGAGGAAATAATCATTCATTAGGAAGTGTGAGAAATGTCGTAGGTTGATTCTGTTTAAATGCCAATTAGCATGAACGAGGGGCATGCAAATACCACCGCCAGAGAGGCCAACCCAATGTGGAATTATTTCAGAGCAATTAATTCACTTCCAAGCTTCTAGTATTAGCACCACCTTATTTCCCTTGTGTATTCAGACAAAGTGTTTTTAAAAATCAACCAAAAACTGTGATGCTCTGCCAACAAGATTCTAGAGTGAAAGACAACCCCCTAGTCAAATGTAAATTGTAGCCGCATTAGTATGCTAATGAGCTAACAGATAAACTGTGGGTCAAATTTTCCCTTCCTCAGCTTAAATAGCCCTTGAAAAAGACCTCTTTCTAAATGTTTACGGAACCTAGGAGCAGCGGCAATTAAGGTTTATTATATGAAAATTATCTGTTCAGCGATATGAAAAATTAATAAAGTCAGACACGGTTCCTCCTAATGACTTACAAATTGTGGAACAGCGTGATATGGAAGAGGCAGACCTACGGATGCGAAGTCTTAGGAAGTTCTTCAGTAGCAGTTCATTTTGTTTGAAGATTTAAACGGGAGTCAGGGAGAAAAACAGTTCTGAAAAGGTTGAAGGTTGAACCTTTTGCAGCAGGAAGTGAACGGTGGTTAGAGACGATCGGTTTTCTCTTAAGCACAGTCAGAGGCTTCTGGGTGAAGCGACCCCATCACCTCCCACCCTGAAGGAAGCAGTCCAATGCTTTATAGCCATTTCACCTTCCTAGCTTCTATCTCCCCACTTTCCTATTATACATGCCTTAAAACCTGAATGCCGGAAGCTCTCAAGATGGCTCAACGAGTAAAGCGCTGACCGCTGAGCCTGATGAACTGAGTTCGAGCCGTAGGACCCATGTGGTGCAGGTAGAGAACCACTTCTACTTACATGTGCTGTCCGCGCGCGCGCACACACACACGCACACGCACACCGTGTATGTACATATACACGTTTGCATTTAATTTAATTTAGGAAGAAGTCTGATTGTTTTGTAGCACTCAGCTCAGCTCCTTGCTCCCAGGTCTGGTTTAAGAAAGCGACCTGGGAGCTGGTGAGATGGCTCAGCGGTTAAGAGCACTGACTGCTCTTCTGAAGGTACTGAGTTCAAATCCCAGCAACCACATGGTGGCTCACAACCATCCGTAATGAGATCTGATGCCCTCTTCTGGAGTGTATGAACACAGCTACAGTGCACTTAAAAAAGAAAAAAAAAAAAAAAAAAAAAAAAAAGAAAGTGACCTGGAGCCGGGCGTGGTGGCACACGCCTTTAATCCCAGCACTCCGGAGGCAGAGGCAGGCGGATTTCTGAGTTCGAGGCCAACCTGGTCTACAAAAAGAGTTCCAGGACAGCCAGAGCTATACAGAGAAACCCTGTCTTGAAAAACAAAACAAAACAAAAAAGGAGGAGGAGGAGGAGGAGGAGGAGGAGGAGGAGGAGGAGGAGGAGGAGGAGGAGAAGGAAGGAGACCTGGGGGAACTTCATAAACAACTGGCATAAGGAATTTTAAAGCCCTGCTGATGACTGTAACATTTAAGAGATGCTGAGAACTAATGTCCTGAGGGTGTTGCTTCCACAGGACTTGCTATCAGCTTCTTTTCTCCTCCTTCCTTCCTTCTTCCCATCTTTCTTCCCTCCTTCCTTCCATCTTTCTATGTGTAAAGGTGAATCTGAATCATATGTGATTGATCTTTCAGTGAGCATTCCCCACAGTTGACCTTCCTTGCTGATGTCACTAGAGGCAGGAAGGTAAATGAACTGAAAGAAGGGAGTGAGCCTCTGCGAACAGAACAGCCAGTGACTAGATAAGCCTCATAAACCTGGATTTCAGCTCGCCACACAAAGTGCTCTTGTGATTTTGACCTGAAGCCAGTTTTCAGGTTAGTCTGCTGACAATCAAACCACAAGCCCACAATACTGCACTGGGAGCCACTCAGAACAACACAGATCCGCAGGCTGCAAACCCGGAAGCAGGACACCCCCTTTTTTTTATTTTTCTTGTTCATTTTTTTTAGATATTTGAATAGAATTTCATTATGTAACCCAAACTGACCACAAACTCCCAGTGATCCTCCTGACTCTGCCTCTCAAATGCTGAGATTACAGGTGTAGGCTATTCTCAATCCTCCTGCCTCAAGTTTCCAAGTATTCTGATTACAGGAGTGTACTAACATGCCTAATTCCTTAGCTCAAAATATAGTTATTATAATATTTTTTCTGTCCTTTTTTGGTGTTGCAGAATACCAGACTACTAGGTCTGTCTGTCTATCTATCTATCTATCTATCTATCTATCTATCTATCTATCTATCATCTATCTGTCTGCCTTTCTGTCTGTCTTTCTATCTACCATCCATCTATTATCTATCTGTCATCCATCCATTAATGTATGTACCTATCTATGTATGTATCATCTATGTATGTATGTATCATCTATGTATGTATGTATCATCTATGTATGTATGTATCATCTATGTATGTATGTATGCATCATGTATGCATGTATGTCTGTATGTATGTATCATCTATCCATTTACCTACTTACTTATACCAGGATTGATGTCAGGACCTCACGTATGCTAGGCAAGCGTTCTAGTCCTTACAGCTGGAGAGACCGGGTGTCCAGGCTGTGCTGCAGATGTCTGATCTGGTGAGGGCCATTTTGAAGATTTTCACATGGTAGAATGTGGAAGGGCAATATAACTGACTGATGCCTTAATACTCTCAATCTCACTAAGGAAGGGGGAAGCACTCGAAATTGAGAGCATTACATCAGCAATGCCTGAATTTTGGCGAGTGTACATCCAACCCTGAGCTTATGGAGGATTTTCCGACATGAGTCAAACAGAGGCTGTTTTATACTAACACTGAAAGGGTCCTGCATGCCAGGTACGACTCCAAACCCTCATATGTATTTCTCACTTTAGTTTAATCATCACAAAGACTGTGAGATGGGTACCCCATCACAGGGCACTTGCTGTATGCAATTCTGGGAGTACCATTCACATAGTGATCTTTATGTTTTATTTTGTTGTTTTAGGCAGTGTCTCATTATGTAGACTAGTCTAGCTTCAAACTTCTTTCTTTTTGGAGGTGGGAGTGGCTTTCAAGTTAAGGTTTCTCTGTGCAGCCCTGGTCATGCTTGAACTTACTCTGTAGTCCAGGCTGGCCTTGAACTCAGAGATCTGCCTGCCTCTGCTTCTTGAGTGCTGGGATTGAGGGTGTGTACCACCACTGCCTAGCTGGCCTCAGACTTTCAATCCTTTGCCTGATCCTTACAAGTATTGGGACTATAGGTGTGTACTGAAATGACTACATCAGTCATGGCCTTTGTGAATGGGGTCCCCATGCCACACTACCTGCTGGCATTGTTTATCATACCTACTTTACATGGAACGATAACTCCAGCACTGTGCAGGTTGGTGTTGGATCTCGTGCTGGAGAGTTTTGTGTCAACTTAACACAAACTATAGTCATCTGAAAGGAGGGAACCTCAATTGAGAAAATGACTCCATAAGATAGGGCTTTAGGCGAGCCTTGTAGGGCATTTTCTTAATTAGTGGTTGATGAGGAATGGCCCAGCCCATTATAGGTGGTGCCACCCCTGGGGTGGTAGTCTTAGGTTCTATAAGAAAGCAGGCTAAGTGAGCCATGGGGAGCAAGCCAGTAAGCAGCACCCTCCATGGCCTCTGTATCAGCTCCTGCCTCCAGATTCCTGCCCTGTTTGAGTTCCTGTCCTGACTTCCTTCAATGATGGACTATGATGGGGATGTGTAAGCCAAATAAACTCTTTTCTTCTCAAGTTGTTTTGGTCATGGTGTTTCATAACAGCAATAATAACCCTACCTAGGACAAGCACCTACATAAAAGCCATGTGCAGGTGCGTAACCCTAGTGTCCTGTTGGGGAATCAGGGAGAGGAATCACTGGGGGTGCTAGCCAAGAAGGAGGGAACTTCAGGTTCAGTAAGTAAGCCTGTCTCAAGGAAGTAAGATAGAGCATGGTATCTGCCATTCTCCTCTTGCCCTAATTGTGCACACACATGCACGCGCGCACACACACACACACACACACATACACACACACACACATATTACACACATACATACACATACACACACACATACACACACACACACACACACACACACACACATGTTCCTACCTTCACACAGATATACACACACACACACACATATCATATACATACATACAAACAGAGCTACATATCATTTAACCCTTCCCTCTCCTCCCTCCGACTCCTTTTGTGGTCTCCCCTCACTTTCAACCCATGGTCTCTTTTTTGTTATATAATTATTATTGTCACATATATATGAGCAAATATATAAATACAACATGCTGAGTTTGTTTAACTCTCATAAATGCACACTCAAACACACACACGAGAGAGAGAGAGACAGAAAGAGACAGAGACAGAGAGACAGTGACAGAGAGAGACAGAGCGAGCATCATCACTGAACATAGTGGTAATGTTTACAATTTCAGTACTCTTAGGGAGTTGTGAATTTGATGAGGCCAGCCTAGGCTACCTAGCAAGATTCCAGTCTCAAAAAAAACCAAAGAAACATATATCGGGTACCTTATCCACATTTAAAATTTCTTTATCTTATTTTGAATTAAAATATAATAAATATACAAAAATAAGTGTATAAAATAAATATATAAATAAAATATAATTGTATCATTTAACCCTTCCCTCTCCTCCCTCCGACTCCTTCTGTGGTCTCCCCTCACTTTCAACCCATGGTCTCTTTTTCGTTATATAATTGTTATTGTCACATATATATGAGCAAATATATAAATACAACATGCTGAGTTTGTTTAACTCTCTCTCTCTCTCTCTCTCTGTGTGTGTGTGTGTGTGTGTGTGTGTGTGTGTGTGTGTTTGTGTGTGTAGGGCTGACTACATGGTACTGAATAACCAGTTAGGGAACTCACCCAGAGGAAGACTTAATTCTCCCTTTCTCAGCAAGCATGACTGACTGTAGCTCTTCATCTGAGGGTGGCTGAGATGCTGAGATTTCCCTGATTGTGCCGGCTAGTTTTATATTAATTTAACACAAACTACAGTCATTTTGGAAGAGGGAACCTAAGTTGAGAAAATGCCCCCACCAGACTGGCCTATTGGTAAAACTATGGTCTGTTTTCTTGATTAGTGATTGATATGGGAGGACCTGGACCTGTGTGGGCAGTACCACTCTGTAGAAATAAGTAGGCCGAGAAAACTATGAGGAGCAAGCCAGCACTCCTCCATGGCCTCTGCATCCGCTCCTGCCTCTAGGTTCCTACCTGACTTGTTTCTATGAGAGCCTAGGTGAGGGTGTGGGCATGGGCGTGGGTGTGGATGGAGGTAGGGGTGGAAGTGGAGGTGGGGGCTGTGGGTGTGGGTGTAGGTGTGGGTGTGGGTGGGGTATGGGTGGGGTGTGGGTGTGGGTGTGGGTGTAGGTGTAGAGGTATAAACAAAATAAACCCTTTCCCTGATAAGTTGCTTTTGGTCCTGGTATTTATCAGCAATAGAAACTCTCACTAAAATACCTATCCATGTCAACTGGTATTGTCATTGTTCAGGTATTGTACATGCATCCATATTTTATAAAAATTTCATGGTCATAGCTTTCCTGCCAAATGTAAGAGACATAATTTCAGCAGACTTCCTGGTCCTCTGGCTCTTTTTTTTTTTCTTTTTGATTTTCTTTTTTTCTTTCTTTCTTTTTTCTTTTTGAACTGAATCCTGTTTTAATATGGCTTCCACTTACTGACACTACCACTGCCTTTTTTTCCCAATTATAATTGTTCCTTTTCTTTGATTTAAGTTTTATTGCATTATGATGAGAAAAGATACATAATTTCAATTTATCTGATTTCTTAACATTTAAAAACATATTTTGAGTAAATAGACTTACATCACATTCTTCTTGCCCTTTTGTATCCCAACTCCTCCCAGAGAGCCCCCCCTCAAAACCTGTAATACCTTTTGTTTTTTATCATATTCTTTAAATTTTATGAAATATTGAAACAATAAAAATGAGTATTATAAAAGTTGTTTGATATAAAACAACAATCAATTGAACAGTTTTATGTAGATGTTTGTCTACAGTAATACTGAAAATACATATGTTTTTCTCGATATAAATTTTAAATAACACCAAATATACTAACTATATGATATTTTAAGATATGTCACTATTAGTTTTTTAATGAGCATAAATAGATAAAGTCTTTTTGTTTGTTTTGTTCTTAGTAGAACTTAAAATCCTGGCTTACTGTGGTACAAACACAAAATAAGAACAATTTTTGGACATTGGAGTTCATTGTAATAAGGCTGTACTTGAAGGATTTTACTTCCATAGTAGATAAGCTAAGAGTTGACAATTCTGCTGCACCAAGGAATGAATTGCAGGCACAATTTTTGGCTACAGATTTCCTGCTATGGTCAAAGTTATTTGACTTGAGTGATTGTCATCATTCTCAGCCTGCAGGGAACAGATTACATTCATTTAAGAAATGGTGTGTGTATTAAGATGCTCTATCCATGAAGTCATTCATCAACTGTTTCAATGAACAATGGTTCTGCTTGGAGGGTGGCACAGACGTTAGGTGAGGTTAAGATTCTGGTTCATTGACTGTGATGATTTTGAAAAGCATTCATCTCAGAATAAGAGTAACTTATAAAGTCCTCTTCTTCAAAATTGATACAATAATTATAAATATCAAGCAAAAAAATTCAGTCTCACTCTTTGCTGTTCTCTTACAAGCCACCTCCCCAATTAATTGTCTACATTTCTTTTGGCTGTATAAATAATTTTGAAATATGTAAGCTGTTCTGAAAACCATAGTATAGTGTGAAAACATCAAATAAACAATCCTACTAATAGAGAGGCTGAGATAGGAGAAGCATGATTTCAAGACCATTATGTGGCACACAGCATGACCCTGTCATGTACAAATAAGTAGAAAGTGTATATGGATTGTACAATATTGGACTTATTTCTCCCATTACCAAATTAGAGAGACCATGGGATGACAGCTGAAACATTTCTAATTCTTCATATTTTTGAATTTCAATCAATTAGGATATGTTGGTAATATTAATTTTCATATTGTGAGATATTAAGGAAAAGTGATTGTTACTTCCTGTTCATTTCTTGTTAGAGGTGGAATTGTATTTGTGTGGGTTTGTTGAAAGTTTACTTTCTTTTTTTAAATTGTTTTTAAAATTTATTTATTATTATACATAAGTACACTGCAGCTGTCTTCAGATGTGCCAGAAGAGGGCATCAGATCTCATTATGGGTGGTTGTGAGCCACCATGTGGTTGCTGGGATTTGAACTCAGGACCTTCGGAAGAGCAGTCAAGTGCTCCTATCTGCTGAGCCATCTCACCAGCCCTGAAAGATTACTTTCTTGCTTCGTCTATGTTGTAGTTTCACTCCTTGTGTTGGTGTTGTTTTCCATCTATTATCCTTTGTAGAGCTGGATTTGTGGAAAGATATTGTGTAAATTTCGTTTTGTCATGGAATATCTTGTTTTCTCCATCTATGGTGATTGAGAGTTTTGTTGGGTATAGTAGCCTGGGCTGGCATTTGTGTTCTCTCAGGGTCTGTATAACATCTGCCCAGGATCTTTTAGCTTTCATAGTTTCTGGTGAGAAGTGTGGTGTAATTCTGATAGGACTGCCTTTATATGTTACTTGACCTTTTTCTCTTACTGCTTTTAAAATTCTTTTTTTGTTTTGTTCATTTGGTGTTTTGATTATTATGTGATGGGAGGAATTTCTTTATTGGTCCAAACCATTTGGAGTTCTGTAGGTTTCTTGTATGTTCATGGGCATCTCTTTCTTTATGTTAGGGAAGTTTTCTTCTATAATTTTGTTGAAGATATTTACTAGCCCTTTAAATTGAAAATCTTCATTCTCATCTATACCTATTATCCTTAGGTTTGGTCTTCTCATTGTGTCTTGGATTTTTCTGGGTGTTTTAGGTTAGGAGCTTTTTGCTTTTTGAGTTTTCTTTGACTGTTGTGTCAATGTTTTCTATGTTATCTTCTGCACCTGAGATTCTCTCTTCTATCTCTTGTATTCTGTTGGTGATGCTTGCATCTATGACTTCTGATCTCTTTTCTAGGTTTTCTAACTCCAGGGTTGTCTCCCTTTGTGATTTTTTTATTGTTTCTACTTCTATTTTTAGATCCTGGATGGTTTTGTTCCTTTCCTTCACCTGTTTGATTGTGTTTTCCTGTAACTCTTTAAGGGATTTTTGTGTTTCCTCTTTAAGGTCTTCTAGCTGTTTACCTGTGTTCTCCTGTATTTCTTTAAGGGAGTTATTTATGCCATTTTTAAAGTCCTCTATCATCATCATAAGAAGTGATTTTAGATCTGAATCTTGCTTTTCCTGTGTGTTTGCATATCCAGGACTTGCTATGGTGGGAGAATTGGGTTCTGATGATGCCAAGTAAACTTGGTTTCTGTTACTTATGCTTGCCTCCTGCCATCTGGTTATTTCTATTGCTACCTGCCCTGGCTATATCTGACTGGAGCCTGTCCTTCCTGTGATCCTGGTTGTGTCAGAACTCCTCCAAGTCAAGCTGTCTCGGTGATTCTGGGATCCTGTGATCCTGAGATCCTGGGTGTGTCTAAGCTCCTGGGAGTCAAGCTGCCATTAGGACCCTGAGATCCTGGTGTGACCAAGCTCTTGGGATCCTCTGATCCTGGGCATGTTAGAGCACTGGGAGTGGAGCTGCCTCTGGGTGTTGTGGGGCTGGCTGTGGAGTTTGCACCCAAGGTCTGCTCCTGGTCCTTTGACTCTTACAGTCTTCCTCTTTCTTAGTGTTCACCAAGCCTTAAGATTACAGCTGTGTTGTAGATGTATTGCTAGGGCTAGGAAGCCCATGATCAGTTCTCTGCATCTTAACCAGTTGTGACTTTCTGTAGTGACCTCTGCTGCAAAAAGAAGATGCTTAGCTGACGGTTGAGAGCTACACTTCTCTGCAGGTATAAGGATGAGTGTTTAGAGTGTAGTTAGGTACTACACTGGTTTAGGAAAATGCAGTAGTAGGTTTTCCTCTCAGATCTGTTACCTCACTAGCCACAGGCAGTTGGCTAGGCTTGCACAGTAACAGGCATGATTTCCCTCCTATTGGGCAAGCTTTAAGCTCAATTAGACAGCTGTTGGTTACCACCAAGAAAGGTGCTTGCTGCTGTTGCATCTTTAGGCATGCCTTGCCTGCTGGTCATTGCTGTGAGCCACAGCCTCACAGCTGCATAGGACTGTTGATTGTTTTCTCCCTGGTCAGCTTGCATAGTACCTTCTGATTCTATGAAAGTTAGTCCTTAGGGAGGAGGCTTTGGGTCAGATCCAGTTCAATTCCTGTGAATCCTAAGTCCCAATGGCAACAGGGACCTACCTTCCACTTCTCAGAGGTGACCAAGGGCAACAGCAATAGTCTATACTATTTTTGGAATCTCCAGGACTTCCCTGGCCCACAACTCAAGAGGATGTTTCTCATACTTGTTATCAGAGTTAGATAGTCTAAGGCTCTTAGGATAGCATTACCACTCTAAGTGGCATAACGTCATTTGGCTTATATGTAACTTTTTTTAGGTAAATACAAAATAATATGATTTCCTATGTTGGTTTTTTTTTTCAAGCATTCTTTGTGTCTATGGCCACACTACCCTGAATATGCCCAATTTTATGTAGCAGGGCCTTAGGTTTAGCACTGGTGTGGGGGTAATAGGAGCACAGTAATAGTCACTCCAGAGGAACTGGGAGGACATTTTCAAACACAGACAAACCAGGGCCTTTTGAGGCATAGTGGTGTTGTATTCTTAGCCTGGTAGTGACTACCTTCCAGTTACTTTAAATATTAGTTCATGTGTGTGTTATGCTCTTGTTCTAGAACACATTTTATCAGAAGGCAACAGCATTTTTCACTCAAGCTGATGTATTATGTTTCTATTTCTTTTGTCTAACATGTTCTAAGATAAATAGCTATGTAAAGTGGCTTAATACGAATAGCCCTTTAATGTGTGTGTGTGTGTGTGTGTGTGTGTGTGTGTGTGTGTGTGTTCGTGTGCGTGTATACACATGGGCACCCATGGGAGTTGAAAGTGTGCCATTCAAATATCACTGAACTCCAGGATTAGATGAAACCTTACAAATTTTTTGGTCAGTTGAAGATCTTCATTTTCCAAAGAGAAAATTGAGAGTTAACTCATAATCTTGGGATCTTTCTACCAAGCTATTTCAGTTTCTTAACACAAGAGACAGTAATAATGTCAACAAGAAAAATGTACTTCAAAGACCAATTATTTTAATGCTTATTTTAGTCTTAGAGGACTTGACTGCTTCTGTGCTGAAAATAACAAATTCTCATATAATACAGCATCTATACATAAGCAGAATTTTATATCATCAGTCTGTGATATCAAGAATGTTCAGAAAAAAGGCTGTTGCGATGTAAAATGCAATTTTAGTGACAACTACTAAATTTTCTTCCCTGCTTATTAATTTAAAACCATATATAGTAAAGTGAATTTAACGACACACCAGGTCTTCTGGGTATGGGAAAGATGTTTCTCCTTTCTAAACCCATCAAATGTAATTGAAGATTAATAATAAATATTACATGTTATAAAAATTGGCTTATATCACTACTGAGAGGTCTCTCACTGTTTATGACGATGCAGTTTATTACCTAGCAGGGGAAAAAAATGTAGAATATCTACAAACAGAACCAGCTACACAATTTTCGGGGCCCAATAAGAAATGAAGATCAGGGCACCTTGCTATAAAAGCAGTCAAGAGCCAGGTGTGGTGATGTGCATCTTTAAGCCCAGTATCTTTAAGCATCTTTAAGCCCAGTACTATAGTAGTCCAGGCTGGCCAAATATGATGGGCTCGAGGCCAGCCTGGTCCACAAAGAGAGCTCCAGGCCAGCCAATGCTACATAGTGAGACCCTGTATAAAGATAAAAGAAAAAGGGAGACAAGAAAAAGCAGTGGGTAGCCCAGAATGGTGTACATTATTTGTCATTCTGGGTACTGGGGAGGCTATCACATGACTCTCAGAAATTTATGGCCAGCCTGGACAATTTAGTAAGAGTCTGTTTCAGTGTAATAGTTAAGGGTGGAGAGAGAGACAACTCAACTGGGAAAATGCTTGCTTTCAAGCTTGAGGGCTTGTGTGTGATCGCCCAGAACACACATTACACTATTGGGAGACTTGTCCCTCACATCCTAAGGAACTGGAACTTTTGCTGGGCCTCGTGGGCAGAGTTAAAAATACACCGTGAGATCACCTAAGCTTAAGGTGGACTCCCTGCTGTGTAGCTCAGCTTACTTTTTAACCTGCCTTAAGGAGAACAATGTTACAACTAACTTTGTTTGCTTTGGATTTCTCATGTAATCAGCTTTTAGAACCTAAACGGAGACATAGCTTTAATGATCAGTTATGTACTCTTGCATATTCCTGACCCATGACTAATGCATGCTTGTTTGTATGTATGTATGTTGTGATAATAAAACTGAAAACAGCAAATAGGGTAGAAGCAATCCTATAAAACAAAAATCCACCATAAAAATTGAAAGCAGTGTAAGGGTGTTAGGTTGGTTGGTTTGTTATCAGTTGTTTGTTGGTTGGGGGTCAGTAAAATTTCAAGCCTTGCAGAATTGTTAGAGGTTTCTGTAGAGCATTACCCCTCACTCCACCCCAGTGTGATGATGCTTTCTGTGTATTTCAGTAAACACAGAACAGAAGCTTTTGGTTTAGGACGCAGACACGAGGAGCTGTAGATCCACAAGTCATCATTCGGGCAGCATAAGGACATAGATTTAGATTCATACAACAGATTGCAGCTAGGCCAGAAGTCATAAGCTACAGAGAGAAGGAAGATACAGTGAGAGAAGTAAGGAGTTACAACTCAGGTCCTTGGTTAAACTATTCCAGGGGGAAGGGCTTTGATTTATTTCAATTCAACATAGATGCATGCCGATAACTCTGTGCTAATCATTAGTGTATTTAAACTAATGAAGTGTGATAGTAAATGCCTGAGTCCAGTGCTAGCGGGGTGGAGACAGGCAGATGTCTGGTGCTCAATAGCCAGACAGCCTAACCTACTTAATGAATTTCAAGTCACTGAGAGACTATGTCTCAAAAAACAGTGGGTGGTGTCTGGAGAATGACAACCTAAGGCTATGCTCTGGCCTTCACACAAATGTATTTTCACATGCATGAACGTATACTACCTTAGTTAGGGTTTTGCTGCTGTGAACAGACACCATGACCAAGGCACCTCTTATAAGGACAACATTTCATTGGGACTGGTTCAGTCCATTATCATCAAGGCAGAAACATGGCAGCTTCTAGGTAGGCATGATGCAGGAGGAGCTAGGGTTCTGCATCTTCATCTGAAGGCTGCTAGCAGAATACTGACTTCCAGGCAGCTAGGATGAGGGTCTTAAAGCCCAGGCCCACAGTGACACACCTACTCCAACAAGACCACACCTACTCCAACAGGGCCACACCTTCTAAAAGTGCCACTCCTTGGGCCGAGCATATACAAACCATAATACACAATAAATAAATTAATTAATTAAAAGGCTAGAACATACTGAGAGGCAGAATGTTTGTCTAGCATGTTTGAAGCCCTGAAATAGGGCCCTGTGATGGTCAATCTTCATTGTTAACTTGACCAGCTATGGAATCACCTAGAAGACACACCGTTGGGTGTCTATAGTGTTTCCAAAGAGGTCTAACTGAGAAAGGAGGGACTATCCATGGGCTGAAGTGCAGGACCCAATAAAAAGAGAAAGTCTATTAAGTGCCATGACTTAGTTGGGTGTAGAGGGCAGTCCTGATGTTAAAATCCTGTTCCCTAATTAGTTCTTGATTTGTCAATGAAGAAGGCCTGGAGCCAATTGCTGGGCAGAAGGTAGGACTTCTGGGAGGGTGGGGGAGGAACACACAAGGAAGGAGAGGGGCTTTTTCTGGCATGCTTTTGAGGAAAAAAGACACAGCAATCATGTAAGGCCTTGGGGAGAGCTAGGGCCTGCAGCCTCTACTATGGGCAGGTGTCCAAAGATGTTTGACAGGGGTTAGTTGGAACGAGCCACTATGTTTAGGGCAGAAGAAATAATAAATTGGTAAGGGCACAATTTTCCAAGGCGAGGGATATCTATGTCCAGCAATTGTGCATAGTAAGCAAGTTAAGAGGCAACAAGCAGTGTGTGAGTGTTTTTTATCCACAGATTCCAGGGTCTCTGGTGGGAGCTGGTAGCATGACCCCTCGTGGAATAAAGGCAGGAGATGGGGTAGTTTTGGCAGCAGCCAATCTGAAAGCTAAGCCAAGGGAGCCGGGAGGGGTTGGTAGTGCGTAAGCTCCAGGGAAAAAGTGGTAGCAAATCTTAAAATTCCACGTAACAGTTGGGGTTACTATTACTGTGATAAAAACTAAACTAAACTAAACAAACAAACAAACAAACCCTAACAAACAAAATACATGACCAAAAGCAACTTGGGGAGGAAAGGGTTTATTTATACTTCCACATCATAGTTCATTACTGAAGAAAATCAGGGCAGAAACCCAATCAGAACAGGAGTCTATCAGCAGGAGCTGCTGCAGAAGCCACGGAGGGGTGCTGCTTAATGGCTTGCTTCATAGGACTTGCTCAGCCTGCTTTCTTATAGAACCCAGGACCACCAGACCAGGGATGTGATGGTCCCTCCCAAATCAATCATTAATTAAGAAAATTATATGGAGGCCAGGTGTGGTGGCGCACACCTTTAATCCCAGCACTTGGGAGACAGAGGCAGGTGGATTTCTGAGTTCGAGGCCAGCCTGGTCTACAGAGTGCGTTCCAGGACAGCCAGGGCTAGCTACACAGAGAAACCCTGTCTCGAAAAACAAAACAAAACAAAACAAAACAAATTATATGGAGGAATGTTTTAAATTGAAGTTCTGTCCTCTCAGATGACTTTAGCTTGTATCAAGTTAGTGTAAAACTAGGCAGCACACATCTGTCTCTGCTTCCCTCCTGCAGATGCAACATGATCAGCTGTCTCTCAATACTGCTGCCTTTTCTACAGCCACTGTCACTGCCAGGATGGACTGTACCCTGCAACCTTGAATCAAAAGTAACTTTTCTTTATTAATTTGACTGTTTTCAAGTTTGTTTGTTTGTTTGGCTCCAAACCATTTATTTCTCCCAATAAGGTGGACATTGCTATGGATGGAGAACACACAGTACTGTGAGCATCAAGACTCCAGCATCGAGGTGTAGATACTGAGGCAAGGTAAGCAAAACGAGTCATTCCATCTGCTATGTAGATCCTGCTGTGTAGATCTTGTGCTACCCAATGTGGCCTGCAGGCCACAGAGAAGCTTGCAGAAGGAGAAGTTTTGATGTGCATACCGTAGCATGTACCATTGTCACTAGACACTAGAAGCCAAGAGGAGGTCTTTGGTTTGTACTGGGCTGGCTTACAGGTGGCCGGCACCAACTGTTGCATGAGCTCAAAGAGGAGCCACAATGGCACGGAGACAGAGGGTACATGGCGTTGAGGATGAACTGTGGCATGAGAGCAGAGGGAAAGGGACGGTGGGCATGGACTGGAAGCACAGAAAACAATAGTCACTCTTGCTGAAGTCTTGGAACCTGAGCTGTACAACCCTGAGACTTCAGCTCTGTTTCTCCTACATGCCAACTTTTGTCAGGACTTTTGTCACAGTCATCAATGAGAAAAGTAATCCAGATCTCTAGAGTAGAAAATCAACCAATGAACCAACCAACCAACAGCCAACCAAACCCACCAACCAGTCAACCAGCCAAACAACAAACCAACAACCACCAAGGAACCAAATCAGTCAACCAACCACCAACCAACAAAACCAACCAGCTAACCAACCAACAATCAACCAATCAACCAGCTAACCAACCATCAACCAACCAACCAACCAACAATCAACCAACCAACAACCATCCAAACCACAACCAACCAAATATACAACAAACCAAACAACCACCAACCAACCAAACCAACCAACCAACCAACCAACCAACCAACCAACCTGTTGTGTCCAGCCAGCAGATCACAGCCTGGGTTTTAGCCTGGAAAGGCATTTTGGAAACCTGGAAGAGAAGAGGGGCTGGGCTGTGCAAGATAAGGAAGGAACCAAGACAAAGGTCTCTGCTCAAGGTTTAATTTTTACTATTTCGGCACTCAGTTATGAAGGAAGGGGGAGGGGCCCGATTCCCGCCAAATAATCTTGGAGTCTAGTAGCAGGGTGACCACGTGTATGGCTCCGAACAGCAAAGCGGCAGGTTCCAGCAGTGGGCGTGGCAGAACGATTGAGCAGGCAAGCTCTATCCAGGTGTAAACAGTGGAACCATTAAGGCTGGGGGAGGGGAGGCTACATCTCCTCCCTGTTGCTAATAAAAATAAAAATAAAAATAAAAATAAAAATAAAAATAAAAATAGAAAAGGCTGGCCTGGGGCAAAAAATTTATCTATGTTCAATAGTTCTGTCTGAATTCTTAGGGCTAAAGAAAAACCCTGTCTCCGTGGGATTCTCTAACTTTTCTTATGGAAAACCATATCTGGATAAGACTGTCTTTTCTATCCTAGTAAACAACTAACAGAAAAGCCCTGAGATGTAGGCTCTGACTTTATAATGCTACACCAACCAACCAACCGAACCAAACAACAACCATCCAACAAACAAACAATAACCAACCACATAACAGCCAAGCAACAAACAACCAAATAACAAACAAAACAACCAACAAGCAAATAACAACCAAACAAACAAACCAAACAACTGACCAAACAAACAAATAACAAAGTAACAAACAAGTAAACAAGAAACAACCGCACAATGAACCAACCACAGCAAGCCTGGAGAAGATGTAGTTAAAGCTACTAACATACAAAAGTATTCTTTTCTTCAATTACTATCTTTCTCTTGACCAATCATACTTAGTGCCATGCTTTACCCAATGGCTATGCATAACTGCAGCACTGGACAGAGCTTTATAGGAGCCCTAGACCCTAACTGCTGTGCCCAGGGATCTGAACGCCCACTAGTTTACCAGGCTCATACTCTCACCAGCCACGGGACCAGGACATCTGGCCTTATAAAAGAATAGGACGATACTTGCCATGACTAGCCACCCCAAGTCACCAAAGGCATGCAGCAACCCCACACTCACCCCGTGCCTGGAAGCACTTGGAACCTGGAATCAATCACAGATGGGTGTGAGACACTAGCATCTGCAAGATACCCACTAAATTAATGCATAGTACTACTCAGAGCAGAGATGGATGGCTGCCATCATTCCCTAACCCACCTATTAACACCTGTCCCACCTAGACCCTTTCTGCAACCTGCCTAGGTCGGTCTGCATTGGAGATTTAGACAGAACATATTCTGTTCATACATGACCTGCTCAGAAATGGTCCTGGGGCTGGGCAAAGGGGAGCAGAAAACTCCTGGGGTGCTAGAGCATGGGAGAGCCAGCACCTGAGACCCTATTTTGCAAAGTAGAGCTATATGGCAAGAAGATGTGAGCCAAGGTTCCAAACTCCCACTGTAACTACACTGCTTCAACAAACTTTATTTACAAAACCCAAATGCAAAGATAACATTAAGATACCTGAGGCTGCAAACACTAAACTCAAAAAACAGAGTCCTTGGGCTGGCAAGATGGCTGAATGGGGGAAGGAGTTTGCCGCCAATTCTGACCACCTGCGTTTAGTTCAGGAGTCCACATGGTGAAAGAATAGGACTCTTGTAACACAAACAGTAAATAAAACAGGGCTCTGCCCATCCTGTGGCCTGTGGGAGGAACCTGATCACAGCCACAAAGCTGGACCTGCATGAGGAACTGTTGTCTCTTGAGAGCTTGCCAAGATGAGGTCATGAACACCTGTGTGCATGCATGGGCACATGTCTGTCTCCAAGTTGAAGTTATTTTTAGATAAGTATCCCGTGGCGTGGCAGGACTCATGCCATGTTACGGTGCCAAGGGATAAAATAATAAAAGTGATTCTTCCAAATAGGTTCTGAAGCTTTGATCAAGAAGCAGGTGGGGAAACGCTGTGGTAAATCTGAGAGTATCTTAAGTGACCTTATGAAATGCAGCTACGGAGTGCACGCACATTGTGAAAGCTTTTAGACCTGCAAAGGTGGGGAAGTCATCTGTGAATAGCTCTCACAAAGTCATCCTTTTCCACTCCATTTAGAAATACTCACTCCAATGTCCTCTCAAGGTCCATCTTTTCTAAGGCCTTTTCCAACTTTCCCAAGGCTGTATTTGATCCACTGTTGTTTATCTTCTAAGAAGGCATGGGCTGTGTTTCCAAGCCTGGTCTACAGAGTGAGTTCCAGGACAGCCATGGCTATACAGAGAAACCCTATCTCAAAACAAACAAACAAACAAACAAATAAATAAATAAATAAACAAACAAACAAACAAAGACAGAAAGAGGAAATGAAAGGGAACCTCGATTGGCCAGGAGTGGTGTCCTTTGCCTGTAACTCTAACATTTGGGAAACAGTCAGGAGTGCAAGGCCAGTGTCTCCGCTCATCTACACGGTGAGCCCAGCCAGGGCTGCAGGAAAACCTGTCTCAAAAGAAAAGAAAAATCAAATAGGGCTGGGTGGTGGTGCACACCTTGAATCTCAGCGCTTGGAAGGCAGAGGCAGGCTGATCACTGGGTTCTGGGTCAGCCAGGGCTGTACAAATGAGACCCTGTGTTAAAACAAAATAAAACAAAACAAACAATAACAGCAACAGCAATAAAGATCAAGGTCTGGGGCTGTAGATCAGCAGTAGGGCTGATCTAGTACATGTGAGTTTGATAGCCATAAAACAAACAAACAAAACAAAACATTTCAAATTCTTTAGCGTTCTCTCTCTGTCTCTGTCTCCCCCCCCCCCCCGTCTCTGTCGCTTGCTTTCTTTTTCTTTTATTTTTAAATTTTATTTTTTTTCCTTTTATCGAAAGCAGATTTTTCTCTCTCATATATTCTGATTACAGTTTCCCCTCTCTCTACTCAAGTTCCTCCCCACACCCCCATCTGGATCCACTCCCTTTTCTGTCTTTCATTAGAAAACAAACAGGATTCTAAGGGATAATAATAAAATAAAACCTAGTAAGAGGAAACAAAAACTAACCCATCAGACTAGGACAAAACAAACCTAAGGAAAAGAGATTTAGAAAAAGCACATTAAATAGATATAGACACAGAGACCCATTCCTTTGCCCACTCAGGAAACCTATAAACACTAAACTGGAGGTGAGTTTGGTGAGTGAGTTCCAAGACAGCCAAGGCTACATAGAGAAACCTTGACTCAAAATTCAAAACCAAACAAACAAAACAAAAAATAAAACAAACGAACAAAAATTTAAAAACCCACTAAGCTAGATGCTCTAATATATGCACAAAGGACCTGTAGAATAAAAAGAGAGAGAAAATATAATAAAATGAATTACTAATAAAAATTTAAAAGGTAAAGCAAACGCCCTGGCATGACATTATGAGACAAGGGACCTCCAAAGATGCCATTTAGTTTGCTTGATATTGGCCATCTGCTGCTGGACATGCAGGCTGCCCTTAAGAGTAGTTTCCCCAGTGAGACTCCCTTGGAGAATTTACAAGTGGTATTAAATTGAAGATTGCTCTCTCTCCCCTCTCCCCTCTCCCCTCTCCCCTCTTCCCTCTCCTTCCTTCTCCTCCCCTCTCCCCCCTCCCCTCTCCCCTCTCCCCTGTTCCTTTCTTTTTATAGTAGTATTCGGTTCTACCCGAGCTATCTAGGCTGTTGACTACCGAGTTCTCTGCGTGATCCTGTCCTTTGCCACGCAGAAGCCTCTCAGTATCATGAGGTCCTGTTTATTGTTGATCTTAGTGTCTGTGTTAAAGCCGCTTCCTGTGCCAATGCATTTGAGACTATCCCTCATGTCCTCACCTATCGGTTTCAGTGTATGTGGTTTTATGTTGAGGTCCTGAACCCCAATTTCAGATGATTGTGATTACGAGTATGATTATGACTATTATTCAGGATTGTTCTAGCTGTCAAAGGTTTTTTGTGTTCCCATATGAAGGTAAAATTTGTTCTTTCAAAATTTGTATTAGAATTTTGGTGGGTAATGCATTGAATCTATAGATTGCTTTTGGTAGGATGGCCATTTTTACTACATTGATCCTACAAATCCATAAGCATGGGAGATCTTTCCATCTTCTCTTATCTTGCTCAGTTTCTTTCTTCAATGTCTTAAAGGTTTTTGTTGTTGTTGTTGTTGTTTGTTTGTTTGTTTGTTTGTTTTTTCGAGACAGGGTTTCCCTGTGTAGCCCTGACTGTCCTGGAACTCACTCTGTAGACCAGGCTGGCCTCGAACTCAGAAATCCTCCTGCCTCTGCCTCTCAAGTGTTGGGATTAAAGGCTTGCGCCACCACTGTCTGGCTGTCTTAAAGTTTTTATCATACAAGTCTTTCACTTGCTTGGCTAGAATTACCCCCAAGATACTTTATATCAGTTGAGGCTATTGTGAACTGTGTTCCTTCCCTGATTTCTTTCTCAGCCCATTTGTTATTTGCATAGAAGGGCTACTGATTATTGTGAGTTGATTTTGTATCTAGGGACTTTGTTGAAAGTGTCTGTCAGCTGGAGGAATTCCCTAGTGGCACTTTTAGGGACATTTATGTATACTATCATGCCATCTGTAAATAAAGATGACTTTGACTTCTCCCTTTCCAATTTGTATCCCCTTGATCTCCTTCAGTGTCTTATTGCCCTAGCTAAGACGTCCAGTTCCATATCACATAGGTAAGGAGACTGTGGACAACTATGTGTGGTTGCTGATTTTAGTGGAATTAGTTTAAGGTTCTCTCCATTTAAGCTGATGTTGGCAATGTGCTTGCTGTAAACAGCCTTTATCGTGTTGAGGTATGTCCCTTGAATCCCTAAGGTCTCCAGGACTTTTATCATAAAGGAGTGTTGGATTTTGTTCAAGGTCTTTCCTGTATCTAGTGAGATGATCAGGTGGCTTTTGTCTTTCAATTTGTTGCATTTGTTAAACCATCCCTGCCTTTTGGGGATGAATCCTACTGGATCATGGTGAGTGATTTTTTTTTTTTTTGACATGTTCTTGCATCCGCCTAGCAAGTGTTTTGTGAGAATTTTGCATGTATGTTTATAAAGGAAATTGATATGCAATTCTTTGTTGAGTCTTTATATGATTTGGGTGTCAGGGGAACTGTAGCCTTGTAAAACAAATTGGGCAAGGTTCTTTTTTTTTTTTTTTCTATTTTATGGAATAATTTGAAAGTATTGGCACTAACTCTTCTTTAAACCATTTGGCCCTGAGTATGTATGTATGTATGTATGTATGTATGTATGTATGTATATTTTTGAGTTGGGAGAGTCTTAATGACGTCTTCTCTTTCACTGGGGACTATATTGTGGGTCTGTTTAAATTGCTTAACTGCTCTTGATTTAATGTTGATAAATGGAATATATCAAGGAAATGAACCATTTCTTTTAGGTTTTCCAGTTTTGTGGAGTACCGGTTTATGGTGTCCTTAGGCTTCTCTAGCTGTCCTTGGTGTCTGTTACTCTGTCCCATGTGAAACTCTAACGTGAATTTGGATCTTCTCCCTGTTTTTTAGTTGATTTGGATAAGGACTGGGCAATCTTATTAATTTTCTCAAAGAACCAACTCTTTGTTTCATTGATTCTTTGTATTGTTTTGCTGTTGTTTCTATTTTATTGATTTCAGCCCTGAGTTTGATTATTTCTTGCCATCTATTCCTTTTGGGTGTGATTTCTTTTTGTTCTAGAGCAGTGGTTCGCAACCTTCATAATGCTGAAACTCTTTGACACAGCTCTTCGTGTTGTGGTGACTCCTAACCATAAAATTATCTTCATTGCTACTTTATAACTGTAATTTTGCTACTGTTATGAATCATGATGTAAATATTTGATATGTAGCATAACTGATATGTGACCTATGTGAAAGAGTCTTTCAATCCCAAAAGGTCATGACCTACAGGTTGAGAACCGCTGTTCCAGAGCTTTTTAATGTAGACATTGAGTGTTATGAACTTGTCTTTGAAAACCATTTTCGGTGGTGGAGAGATGGCTCAGCGAGCACTGACTGCTCTTCCAGAGGTCCTGAGTTCAATTCTCAGCAACCACATGGTGGCTCACAACCATCTGTAATGGGATCTGATGCCCTCTTCTGGTGTGTCTGAAGACAGCTACAGTGTACTCGTTTGTGTGTGTGTGTGTGTGTATGTATGTGTGTGTGTGTAAAATAACTTTCATTGGGTCCCATAAGTTTGGGTATGTTATGTATTCATCTTTATTCAATTCTAAACAATCTTTCTTTTCTTTCTTTTTTAAAAAATTTATTTATTTTATGTATATGAGTACACTGTAGCTGTACAGATGGTTGTGGGCCATCATGTGGTTGCTGGGAATTGAATTTAGGATCTCTGACTGCTGTGGTCAACCCCACTTGCTCAGTCCCTGCTCACTCAGGTCCAAAGATATATTTATTATTATAAGTAAATGCACTGTAGCTGTCTTGATACCCACCAGAAGAGGGGCATCAGATCTCTGTGGTGGTTATGAGATGGTTGTGAGCCATGTGGTTGCTGAGATTTGAACTCAGGACCTTTGGGAGAGCAGTCAGTGTTCTTAACCTCTGAGCCATCTCTCCAGCCCTCATTTCTTTCTTAATTTCTGACTTGAGCTGGGAGTTGGTGGCGCATGCCTTTAATCCCAGCACTTGGGAGGCAGAGGCAGGTGGATTTCTGAGTTCAAGGCCAGCCTGGTCTACAGAGTGAGTTCCAAGACAGCCAGGGCTACACAGAGAAACCCTGTCTCGAAAAACAAAAACAAAAACAAAAAATTCTGACTTGATCCATTTTTTTATTCATGAGTTCTTCAGTTTCCATGAGAGCATGAGAATGTGAGCTTTCTGTTGTTTCTGTTGTTGACATCCAGCTTTAATCTATGGTTATCAGATACAGTGCAGGATGTTATTTCAATTTTATTGTATCTGTTGAGATTTGTTTTGTGTCTGAGAATGTGACCAATTTTGAAGAAGTTTCCATGAGGTCTGAGAAGAAGGTATATTCCTTTGTGTTTGGGTGAAATGTTCTGTAGATATCTGTTAGGTCTGTTAGGTTTATCCCATGCTACCTACAGCATTTCTCTGTACAAGTCTTGTCTGGATGGACCTGTCTGTTGGTGAGAGTGGGTACCAAAGTCTCCTACCATTGGTGTATGAGAGTCAATATGTGACTTAAACTGTAGTAGTGTTGTTTTGGTTTGGTTGTGTTTGGTGCATGGATGTCAAGATTTGGACTGTTTTCTTGGATTTTACTTTGATAAGTATGTTGGATCTTTCCCTTTCTCTTCTGGTAAGCTTTGGTTTGAAGTCTATTTTGTTTGATATTAAAATGGCTATACCAGCTTGGCTTTTAGGTCCATTTGCTTATAACATTCTTCCCATCCTTTTACCAAGAGTTGATATCTTTCCTTGACATTGACATGCATTTCTTGAATGCAGCAGAAAATCGGATCCTTTTTGCAAATACATTCTGGTAGTTGGTAGCCTCTCTCAGCCTTGAAGCAGGCTGATTCAGACCTTGCTGCCACTGAATATGAGTTCACCTGGGGTGTAGCCTTCCAACTTAGATGGCTATATTGTTATGTCAACTACCGCTGCCCTTCTCTGCTACCTGCTGAGAGACCCTTGAGACATTCCAGAGACAGATCCTATCCTGCATGTCCAGGCTGGCTCTAGGCACCAAGAATGGATTGGCGGGGGATGAGCCTCCCCTCTTTATAAGTACAGACTCTTAGTAAACTTTGGGGCTTTGATCAGAATCTGTCTTGGCCTCACTCTTTTCTTGCTGTCTAGTCTCTTTCAGCCTCAGCCTGCCTTTCAGGAGTACCTGGTTCATGTAAGCTGTAGGGGGCTTACAGTTACAGTAGTTGATGTGTTTTTATTGATAATTGAAACTATTGGTGTTGAAAATTATCAATGAGCAGTGTTTGTTGATTCCTGTTATTTTTGTTGTTAGTGGTGTGTGTGTGTGTGTGTGTGTGTGTGTGTATGTTTTGATTTGCTGGCCTCTGATTATTTGTTCCTGGGATTTCTTGGGTGTGGTTAACCTTTTTCAGTTGGAGTTTTCCTTCTAATGACTTATATAGACCTGGATTTGTAGATAGATGTTGCTTAAATTTGGTTTTATTATGAAATGTCTTGTTTGTTTCTATATAGTGTGAATGTAAGTTTTACAGGGTATAGTAGTCTTGACTGGCATCTGTTGTATCTTAGAGTCTGTAGAACATCTGTCCTGCCCTTCTGGCTCTTAGAGTCTCCATTGAGAAGTCAGGTATAATCCTAATAGGTCTATTTTTTTTATATTACTTGCTCTTTTTCCTTTGTAGTTTTTAATATTCTTACTCTGTTCTGTATGTTTGTTTTGATTATGTGCTAAGGGGACTTTCTTGTCTGTTTCAAACTATTTAGTGTTCTCTCTGCTTCCTGTACCTTGCTAGGCATTTCCTTCTTTAGGTTAGGAATTTTTCTGTGATTTTGCTGAAAATATTTTTTGTGCCTTTGACTTGGGTTTCTTCCTCCTTCCTCTATTCTTATTATTTCTTAGATTTGGTCTTTTCACAATGTCCCAGATTCCCTGGATCTTTTGTGCTAGGGCTTTAAACATTTAACATTTTCTTTGGCCTAGGTATCCATTTCTTCTACGAGTCTTCACTCTCTGAGATCCTCTCTCCCATCCCTTGTCTTCTGTTGAGGGAGCCTTGACTCTGAGGCTCCTGTTAGTTCCTAAATGTTCCATTCCACATTTCCCCTAAGCTTGGGTTTTCTTTATTAATTCTATTTTTACTTCCAGGTCTTGAACTGTCTTACTCATTTCCTTCCACTGTTTATTTATGTTTTCCTCTCTCTCTCCTTCTCTCTCTCTTTCTCTCTCTCAAATTTTGCTTTGTGTTTTTTGTTTGTGTATGTGTTTATTTGCCTGTTTGTTTTTGAGACAGGGTATTGCGGATAGCCCTGGGGCTAACTGCATTTGATGTTAATTCTGTTCTGTGAGGGGCTTCCAAAAAGGAATGAGTCAGCATTCAGGTGATTTCCTATAAACCTTCCCACCTTAATTTATAAATAAAGGACAGAGCTGGTGATTGGGTGGAGAAAGAGGAGAAGGTGGAGCTGAAGGTTTTGGGAGAGAGAGAGAGAGAGAGAGAGAGAGAGAGAGAGAGAGAGGACGGTGCAGGAGGAGAAGAAGGAAAGTGGAGCAGAAGTACCTGGCCTGGAGAAACCTTGAGTTCTAAGGAGTCTCTTATATGGGGAAGATGGTAGTGTAGTGGTAGATCTGCCCAATCAAGGCATACAGCATGTATTCATATTAACTGAGTTGTATTTTCATTGTCAAGGCTTATTTGGATTGGAGATTTACCACCACAACAGGGATTCTTTGTGTGATCTGCCTGCCTCTGCCTCCTGAATGCTGTGATTACAGACATGCGCCACCATGCCCAGATCATAGATTTCTTTCAAGGCTTTATTCATTTCCTCCTTTAGGACCGCTGTCATGTTCATAAAAGGCTTTTGAAGTCCTTGACTTGTGCATCGGCTACACTGTAATTGTGGTGACATATTTTCCTTTCTGTGGCTGTGTTTCCACATTAGCAGCTGGGCATCTGAGTTGGTGAAGATTGCGATTCTAGGTACTGATATCTGGTCTTTTCTTTGTAGGGTGGGTATTTTGTTCGTCTCTTTGGTTCTTAGGAGGGTATGGTGGCTGTGGGAATTCTGAGATCCTGATAGGCGTGGTCACTGGGAGTTCTGGGTAAAATGTGTTTCTATGTATTGGCTGCTGACACTTAGGAATGGGGATAGTTGGCTACAGAGTTGGGGGTGAGACTGGGAGATTACATTTAGAGAAGAGGAGAGTGGAGAAGACAGTTGACCTCGCTGCTTCCCTGGCTTGAGTGACTGGGTACTCAGGGAACTCCTCCTGGCACTCCTTGATGGATGGACTGATTCTCCATACATTTATAAACTGGGTTGGAGAATACAATGGGCTTCACTGTGTCTCTCTCTTTCCTCACCCTTGGTTTGTTGAGACCAGGACTCAAGCAGCCCAGGCTGGGCTCTAACTCTCTGTGTAACTGATACTGGCTTCAAACTCCTGATCCCCTTGACTCTGGCTCCTAAGCCCTGGTGTTATAGGCATGCACCCAGGCCCATCATCCTGTTTGCTTTCTTCTTTGTTTGTCTTTATCTCTTCATTCAAAATGCATTAGTTTGCCCGCTCGTTTGTACATCTAATCACGTTTTTAAAATGGGTCTCCAAATTGCTCTTCCTATTAAGAATTTGCTTAAATGAAAGTAAAATCTTTACTAAAAAGTAAGCTGTGACGGTTAATTTTTGTCAACGTGACACACATCTTGACTTTCCTGGAAAGAGGACATCTGAGTTGAAGAATATTCTTCATCAGATTAGCTTGTGGGACATTTTCTGAATTTCCACTGATGGAAGGGGTCCAGCACACTGTGAATGTGCCATCCCTGGGCCTGAGAGCACGGGCTTGAAAGTGGCCAAGCAAGCCTCAGGGAGCAAGCTGGTGAGCAGCATTCTTCTCTGGGCTTCTGCTTTATTCAGAAGAGATAGCTGTCTCCGGGGTCAGTCTCCAACCCAGAGAGAATGTGTGTTTCTGTCATTTCGTGGTCCCCCTTTTAACAGCTCCCTTACTTACCGAACAAGTCCTTTTTAGCTAGCCTGACACCTCCGACTTTACTGCATAAGATCTGCCTCGTAAAGCTTTCTTTCTTGCCCTTACACCAACCTTGAAGAACAAATCCAAACATACTCAAATCCCTTCAAAAGAAAATGCACCTTCCAAAGATTTATAAGCAATGGACGCTTTGCTGAAGATTTTGTAAGACAGCCAAGGAAGAAGGGCTGTAAACCACACCCCACCTCTTCACAATACCTTGATGTTTACCTCCTGTTTTCTTTCCCTGGCTCTAGCAGAGGGGTCAGTTGGGGAGACAGGCTCAACAATTCCCTGCAGAGGGAGTCAGTTTGGCTTAGTCTTTATCCAGACAAGATGCTGCAGTAAATATGTACAAAATTCTAACTATAGAACAGGTTAATTAAGTCAGCATCAATATTTGTTGAATGCGTATGATGTACCAACAGCATTCCAGGTGCTTAGAATACATCAGTGAAGAAAACAAAGACTGTTACCTCTGGAGGATTAATTTTCAGTGGAGGAGACAGGCTAACCCAATGTGTAATGAGTGAGCCATCTAGTGATGCCTTGGAGCAGGCTGGGCATGCTCGGATGGGGCAGGGGTGTGTGCTTTTAGATAAGGAGGCAAAGGCAAGGCTCACTGAGAAAGCAACATTTGAGCAAAGACTTTAATGGAGATAAGACTGGTAGCTAAGTGGGTTTCTTGGGCAAGGACATTCTGAGCAGAGAGCAAAGTCCTAGGAGCTGGAGATATATATACACACACACACATATACACATACATATATACATATACATTGTATGTATATATTCACATATGTGTGTGTATATATATATATATATATGGTGTTTTTTAAGAAAAAGGAGTAGGGGTTGTGGGAAAGGAGTGAGACCCTGTAAGGCTTTGTTGGCTAGCATATTCTGGCTTTTTTTCCCTGAGAAAAATGCCAAGCCACTGAGGAGTTTGAGGTGACGAG
Source organism: Mus musculus (assembly GCF_000001635.26). Classification (NCBI taxonomy): domain Eukaryota; kingdom Metazoa; phylum Chordata; class Mammalia; order Rodentia; family Muridae; genus Mus; species Mus musculus. The sequence goes on from NC_000083.6 coordinate 88,431,293, forward strand.
TAACATGAAGTGACAGATTTTAGGGGTGCACTTTGGCTGCTACATTGCTACAATACTGCTGGTGCACCCCTTTATTCCCAGTACTTGGGAAGCAGAGGCAGGCAGGTCTCTTTGGGGTTAGTCTGGTCTACACAGTGAGTTCCAGGCAGGTCAGGGTTACATAGTGAGTCCCTATCTCAAAACAAGAAAACCAACACCAGCCAAGGGAACGGGCTTCCTAAAGCAACTCTAAAAGGGCAGTACGGAGGTTATTCAATTTACTCTGTTCAGAGACCACTGTGGCTTTGACCAGGGTGGTATAGCTGGGGTTGAAAGCTGAGCTCAGACTCTAGATGTGTTTGTAGATAAGAAAAAGAGGAAGGGATGAGGGGAGAGCGGTTAGGAGGGACCACGACTTTAAGGTGCCGGGCTTGCTCATAATCAAGGAGATCAGTGAAGCGGTTGCCCCTGGTTACTGGGAAACCCTCAGTCCAGAAGCGGCACGAACACTGATATGGACTCTGAGTGCCTGCCTTGGAGCTTTTCCCGGCTCTCCGTGGGCTTAACTCTGGGAGCTAGAGCGCCAGGTGAGCCAGAGGCTTCCAGGTTCCGTGTCTCATGCCCAAGAAGAATAAGAAAAAGCAAAGACCGAGAAGGACTGATGGAGACGGTTAAAGAAAAGCAAGAAAGAAGGCTGGGCTCCAAGAGAAGAGCAGCAGCAGGCCGCCCCGGCTAAGCCGTCTTTCATGAGTTTTAGGGCAAGAACAAGGTAGAGGTAACCTGTATTAAGATTGTTCATGTTAGGAGAGAATCGCAGGCATAGCCAGTAAGGAGTCCATAAAGCTTGGCCATGCTCTCTTAGCGCTGCGAGGGAGTTACTCACCATCCAGTCAAGGGAGAAGTCACATGTGCCACGTGACTAGCTCATGATCCACTTTGGGCCCCGCCCTTACCACCTAAGGCTTCTGGCGCTAAGGAGGAGTAAAAGTTTACAAGCAATTATATAACATGACAGATTACATAACATAATAGAAAACCCTTTTAACACTTACTGCCTGACCTAAATATGTGTGCCTGGTTTTGTGTTTATTTGATTTTGTTCTTTTCGTGTGTTTATTCTTTTGAGATGGGGTGCCGCGTAGCCCAGTCTGACCTTCCTCTTATCGTGTAGGCAAGGATAACTTTGAACTTCTAATTTCTCTTGCCTGTACTTCCTAAGTGCTGGGACTCCAGGCATATACCACCGTGCCAGGCTTTTGGCGTGCTGGGGGTGGAACTGTGGCATATGCAAGGAAAAAAAAAATTATTCTACCGACTGCAGTCCCAGACCGCGTTTGCCTCTCTTGTTATCAATCAACTATATTGATTTGTTTCCCTTTTTCTTTTCTAGGACCTCTGGTAAATGTAGAGATCAGAGGACAATTTGCAAGAGTCAGGTTCCTCCACCGTGTGGATTTTGGTCATTGAGCTCAGGTTGTCAGTCAGGCACATTTACCTGCTGTATGTTCCTGTCTGGGTTTGTCGAGACAAGGTCCCACGTAGGCTAGGCTGGCCTTTAACAGTATAGCTAGGCTATACTGTTTGGTGTAAGCCTAACAAACCCTATCGCTAGGGCTCGCATGAAGGTGGAAGAAGTGAGCCGGTTCCACAGGGTTGTCCTCTGATCTCCTCATGGACACATGGACACTCTGACACACACACACACACACACACACACACACACACACACACACACACACACCGCAACAATAAATGAACTAACTAGTCAAAGTGAGGAAGGAGAAGGTGGGGAAGGAGGAGGAGAAATTCACACAGTGATGTTTCAGTGTGAAACCATCCCAGCGGCCTCGAAGCAGGGTCTATCCCGTCACCAGCGGAAGTTCACAGCAGAAGAGGACCCAAAATGTTTTCTGTCTTCTCTTTTTCCCTCAGTGCTGCTGACTGAAGCCAGGGTCTCCAGTCCGCTATGCAAGTCCTCTAACCTAACCCTGGGAATCGGAAGAACTGTGCTCAGGGCGGAACACGCGTGGAAACTCCTGGGTTCTCTCTCCCTGTCCTATGCGCCCGTTTTCATTGTGGCAAACCTATGTTATCAACTTAGCGTCGGGTTCCATGCAAGATTTCATTTAAAAAGAAAAATAATTTTAGGAAAAGGAAAGAAAAAAAAAAAAAAAGAAAAGAAAAAAAAAAAAAAGGACTCATTCGAATGCAAACAACTTCCATTCAGAGCCAAAACGACTGTGTTCCCCAGGGCTGCTTGTGTTTTGGTATGGTCACATAGGCTCTCTGCTTGGCCAGCTGTAGCCATCCTTATACACTTTCCCCCAGTCTCACTCATAACTGTAAAATCAATTTTAACAAATACTTCTACAAAGTCAGTTTATCAAGAGCCCTTTGCCCTGCTTGGCTTTTGTATCTTGCCACTGTCCCCTTAGGTTGATGGCTGTCTGATACCTTGTCTGTCTTCAGCAAGAATGCTGTTGGGTCAGTATAACCTGAATACTCCCTTACCCCTGAGGGTTTGCTCTTAGGAATTTTCCATCCTCTGACCTCCACCCTGCTAGGTATTCCCAATTGCCCAGGTTGTCTGTTTGGAAATGATCCTGTCTTTTTCTTCTTCTTCTTCTTCTTCTTCTTCTTCTTCTTCTTCTTCTTCTTCTTCTTCTTCTTCTTCTTCTTCTTCTTCTTCTTCTTCTTTCTTCTTCTTCTTCTTCTTCCTCTTTTTTTTTAAAGATTTATTTATTTATTTGTTTATTATATGTAAGTACACTGTAGCTGTCTTCAGACACTCCAGAAGAGGGAATCAGATCTCATTATGGATGGTTGTGAGCCACCATGTGGTTGCTGGGATTTGAACTCCGGACCTTCGGAAGATCAGTCGGGTGCTCTCACCCACTGAGCCATCTCACCAGCCCTGATCCTGTCTTCTGTCCCTTACTGGGAAGTGTTATTGCAGAATCCTTACCACCTACTGTGGTGGTCCCAAATAAAGTCTGCATCATTGAAGTATTGTGTGGGGTGGGCAAGATGGCTCAGCTGGTGAAGGTACTAGCCACTGAGACTGACTATCAGAGCTCAATTCTCCCTGGAACCCATATGGCAGAAAGAAAGAATTGGCTTCCACAAGTTGTCCTCTGACCTCCACAGGGGCCTTTGGCATGCATACCCCTCTCCCTAAGAGATAAATATATTTTTATAGTATTGACTCTTTTCTTCTGTTACAGAATTACTCATGAGATTTTTGTTGTTATTGTTGTTGTTTTGTTTTGTTTTTTTCCAGACAGTGTAGCCCTGGCTGTCCTGCCCTGTAGACCAGTCTGGTCCCAAACTCACAGAGATCTGCTTACTTCTGCCTTTGGAGTGCTGGTATTAAAGGCATGTACCACCATGTTCTCAGTCAACTTTGAATAGCAAGAACTCCAAGGTTCTTAGAGCTCGTCATTTCTGTTGACTCAACAGACTTTTGTAACCTGGGCTAAACCTGAGCCCAAAGTTTCCCTCTGTAGCTCCCAAGTGCTAAGGCCGTGAGCATGAGCTACCACATCCAGCCCTGTAGACTTTTAAATTGTGTGTATGCATATTTGTAGATATGTGTGTACATATCTGTATATATGTGTATATACTTGTATATATGTGTTCATATCTGTATATATGTGTGTACATATATGTATACATGTGTATATATATGCATATCTATATATGTGTGTACATATATGTATACATGTGTGTATATATGCATATCTGTATATATGTGTGTACATATATGTATGAGTGCATGAAGCTAGAGGCATTGGATGCCCCTAGAGCTGGAGTTACAGTCAGTTGTGAGCTACCTGATGTGAATTCTAGGAAGGAAATTTGGGTCCTCTGCAAGAGCAGCAAATGCTCTTAACCAATAGACCATCTCTCTAGGTCCCTAAACAGACATTTTAATGAAATGTTTCCCCTGCAATGATTTTATGTCAACCAGAATGATGAATTCTAGATTTCATTGTATTTTCCCAGCCTGAAGTTTCAGGCAACTTAGTGTCTGTCTGTCTCATTCTCTTTGTCTATCTATCTCTCAAAGTAATGTTTAAAATTATGGCCATTTAAGAAGGTTTCATGTATTACAAACCTGTGCCTTGGCCAGTTCATCTCAGCAAGAACCAACTATATATAAGAGGATTCACAAAATCTGCTATGAGTGAATCATTCAAAGGCGCCTGGGGTAGCAGGCTCCTCCCCCGCGTCACACCCCATGCCCTTTGCGTGAAGTGTTCAGTTCCTCCTTGAGACTGGCCGTTTTCTTTCCCACGTTTGGACTTTCAAATAGCTCCTCTCTCGGAATACGTTCTCAGCAGCCTTTCCCCGACACTATCCTGACCCTAAAGAGGGAGTGCGGGGGCTGTTCTCCCTCAGAGCTGAGAGAGCCCAAACTGCCTTCCCCCTGAGTCTTTCAGTGTGCTTGTATCTCTACATCTGACTGCCTTAATGCAGGACTCGGTCAACTTGTACTGTAAAGGTCTGTAGTTTCTCTGTCACTATCACCCAGCCATGTCGCTGTAATGTGGAAATACCCTTGGACAACAGGCAGATGCATACACTCAGCGATGACCCACTGACCTTTCAAGTACACGCCAGGGAGATGGCTTTGTGCATAGAGGCTTGCTGAAGAGCCTGCTGACCTGAGTTTGGTTCCTGGGACTCAGGTCATAGTAAGAGAGAGCTGACTCTTGCATGTACAAGTTGTTCCCTCATATCTATACATGTGCTGTGACACATGCTCCCCCCCCCCCCCCCAAAGCAAATCAAAGACTGTAGGAAACTGGCTGGATTTAGCTATTAGGACAATAGTTTGCTGAGCCCCGTATGCAAGTACTTAGACGACACAGCCTTCTCATTACAACTCCTGCTGGTCCTTGAGACCGGTCAGGAATTGACTGCTAGTCGCTCAGCAGTCTAGCTAGGTAGACATGGAATGTGGATGCTGCTATTTGGGGCAGCTTGATTAGGCCACATGGAATCAGATAAGTGAGCAAAAAGACCCATCCCCATGAGTGAAGGAAGCTCACAAAGAAATGTCAAGACTAACCTGATAAGGAGAGAGAGAAGAGAGAAAGAAGCAAGTTCTTGCAACTCTAGCTGAGCTTACCAGGGCTGACTCTCAAGTAATCCCTGCCTGTTTTTGTATCAGATATCTCTTATGTAGCCAGTTTGCTTGCATTTCTGTTTCTTGCCACTAGATAACTTGAGCAAGCTTATCTATCCAACTTTCCAAATAAAAACAGCCATGAATCTGCAGTGTTGGGTTTTGCTAGGTTCCTTTCTGGGATTAAAGGTGTGCACTGCCGCGCTTGGTACCCCAATTTATCTTTGAGACACGGCTGAACTCTGTATTCGAGGTTACTGTGGAACCTGTTTTGTAGACAGGCTGACTTGGAACTCGGAGCAACCTTCCCACTCCTTCCTGTCAGAGTGCTCAGATTGCAAGCGCTTGCAAATATGTTTGCCTACTTTTTTTTTCTTTTTTCTTTTTCAAGTTCAGAATCAATGATAACTCAATCACTGGGCACAACAACTAACATCCAAATTATAAGCCACACTAAATTAAATCCTCCGGTAGAGGATCCAAACGGATTGGACGATTGAAACTGGGCCTCAGCTATCTACATATCTTGCCTCAACTGTCCCCTTCCCAAAGTCTGGTATCTCTTTCCTGCCTCTTCTCTTCCTCTTTTGCCTATTCTGTCTTTTTTTTTTTTTTTTTTTTTTCCCCTGAGACAGGGTTTCTCTGTGTAGTCCTGGCTGTCCTGGAACTCACTCTGTAGACCAGGCTGGCCTCGAACTCAGAAATCCGCCTGCCTCTGCCTCCTGAGAGCTGGGATTAAAGGTGTGTGCCACCACGCCTGGCTTCTTTTGCCTATTCTTAAACAATTTCTTTTCTTTTTTTTTTTTTTAAATATTTTTTTTATTACGTATTTTCCAACAATTTATTTTCTAATGTGTTAGTTTTCCTGTAAACCTATACTGAGTAAGTTTCTTTAAAACTGTTGTGTAGCTGTTTACCCCAAAATAAAAACATTCCAGTTTGGAGGAAAGCTCATTAAGATGCAGAATATTTTAAAGGGAAGCAAAAAATTCCTTTCATCCCATGGGGAAGCTTGTAAGATAGGGAAATAGACTAACAAAGGTTTCAGGAAGTCCCTGAAATTTACCAGATGAACTAGGCTCCTCCCAGTCCAAGCTTATGTAAGCAGTAAGGACTACTGGGAGGCACTATCAGACCAAACAAGCTTCCTAGAACCAAAGATAAGCCAAACTACCTGGAAGGAGCAGAGACTGACTAAACTGCTTAGAAAGGGCTATCTCCAACTTGCAGGTTGTGCCCTGGGTCCCCAGTTTCCAACTTTCACGAGGTGTCCTCATGCTGGAGTGGGCTTTTGGTAATGCTGATCTTTGAGTAATTTCTGTTCCTCCACTAACACACCCTCCCTACCCCTGTACTCCTGTTAGAAACTCCAACAAAACACATTGGTTCGACAAGTTGTACGTTGATGGCTTGTATTTGTCCCCTATTTGGGGTGAGTAGGTATTTGCCCATGTCCCCCGAGGGCACAAAATCACACAACAGAAGTACTCTGAAGAAAGAATAAAGCTGCACAAAATCTGAAACCTGGGGCTGTTTTTTTGTTAAGAGGTAAAGTTTTGCTCTTTTAGACTGCTTACTCTTGTAAACTCAAGGGAAAAGCTGCCCCTTCTGGATCGCCATTATCTTTAATCAGAGCTTTTCCTTGGTGGATGTTCAAAGTCCTCTAAATTAGCCTCTTGGTATACAAGAATCTCCAGACTTTGAACTAAGTGGAGCGGATTTGCTAAAACGCTTGAACTTTACAGGTTGAGGTTGGACAAAGGTGCCCAGGCTTGTGGTCTGAGTGTGGTCTGGGTGTGGTCAGTCACGGCAGGGGACCAGCAAAAGGGCTTAATGAATGAAGATGCAGAAAATTCATTACTTGACCTTGGATAGGTATATTTTTTTCTGAGTTTATCTATTTTATGGTAGGCTGGCTCCTGGGGTGATTTATCTCTGAACTATCTGCAGCTTTCAAATTTTATGATTCCTTCGGAGTTCAGGAAGAGCATTTAGCTACTTGAGTTTAAAATAGATGCAATGATGAATGGGAGAAAGAACTACATAAAATATAAGTTCATTCTGTATTTCAAATACTGTACTAGCAATATTAGTCCATCTTTGTCAGAAGGTGAAAGGCTAGCAGATAACCTTGGCTGAGACACTGACGTTGTGGCTGCTTTTTGTCGTTATTGTTTGTTTGTTTGTTTGTTTTGAGACAGGGTTTCTCTGTGCAGCCCTGACTGTCCTGGGACTCTCTCTGTAGATCAGGCTGGGTTTGAACTCACAGAGATCTGCCTGCCTCTGCCTCCCACGTGCTGGAATTCAAGGCGAGCACCACCCCTGGCTGAACTTGGTTTCTTAAAAGCCAACTTTTCTTGCTCTTCCTTTCCTTCTCGTGCTCTTTCTTCTGTATCTTCTTTAATTTGTCTACATGAGTGGGGGGCAACAGTGATGCTATGTAAGGAGATTTGCAGTAGATGTTGCTCCTCCGCTGAAGCACATCTTACATTTGCCCTGAGATTTCGTACTCTGAAGAAAACTGGGATTCTCCGGGACTTTGAAAAGAAAACAAACAAACAAAACAAAATGAAATAGAACTGGTAGGCGAGCTTACATGGATCATACGAATAATGTTGTTTGTGGAATGAGGGAATCAAATATTTCTGGCTTTGTTCTTGTACATCGGGGTGCCTACAATTCCTCTGCATCTCTGCCATATTCACAGCTCATCTACTTTACTGCGAGCAGATAGCCTGCTTCAGTCATTTTATATGCAAAGACATTGAATAGTCAACATCCCCTCATCAGGAACCAAATGAAGCTTTGTTGAGCAAGCAGACGGGCAATGTCTCCGTTTTAGAGACCCTTTCTCTTAATCCATTTATATCTGTGTGAAACAGGTATCAGTAGCATGGTTTTTAAAGAACTGGGTATAGAAATTGAAAGGTTTAATTTCCAGGTTCATAATGATAACAGTAAACTCAAACTATAGTTTTCTTTTAGAAATTCAATGGAATAGTCCTCTCTCTCTCTCTCTCCCTATGTAGATGGCCTTAAACATTTGAGTCTCCTATGTCCTCCTTCCAAGTTCCAGGATTACAGGAATGAGGCACTATACCCTGCTTTCCTTTTGAGACAGACTTCTTTTTTTTTTTTTTTTTTTTTTTTTTTCTGAGGCAGGGTTTCTCTGTGTAGCCCTGGCTGTCCTGGAACTCACTCTGTAGACCAGGCTGGCCTCGAACTCAGAAATCCGCCTGCCTCTGCCTCCCGAGTGCTGGGATGAAAGGCGCGCGCCACCACCGCGCAGCTGAGACAGAAACTTCTTATGAAGGCCAGGGTGACCTCTAAATCTTGGCACTCCTCCAGCCTCACCCTACCCAGTACTGATACATAAACCTTCACTGCCAAGGGCAGTTTGATAGGCTACTTCTAGGCTTCAGTTTCCTTCTATGTAAAGGGAATTCCTGAAATTGTAGAGTTGGCAGATTCACTAAAACATGAAGCAACCAGAAAGTATACCCCGAAGGGAATGTCCTTAACATTAAAAATTATTCTACATTTGTCTGCAATTCAGAATTAACTGGCCACTCCCGTTTTATCTAGCAGCACTGTACCCGCAATACAGTGTAGGCAATACGTGTACAATGCATATTAAGTCCTTATTACTGTACACAGCAATTAGTGAGAGCTCTGTACATTTTTGTTGTTGCTGTGTTGCCTTTTATTACTGGTTTTTAATTTGGGAGACAGAGTCTCAGAAAATCTTTAGTAAAATTTGGATCTGATTCCAAAGCCCCATTTCCCCTCTAAAATCTGCTCTGCATAGAGTTTCCACGGCACTTCAGTCAGAAGAAGGTAGCGTTGTTCTCAAGAAAGCTTCCCGGTCCCCACACTTTCAAAGCCAAGGGGCTGTTCGGGCCGTCGCGGCAGCCCCAGCACACGCGTCGCGGGCGGACACTCGCGCGTCCCGCGCCAGCTCGTCCACTCAGCAGCCGCGCCGCGCCTCGGTCGCCCTCCCATAGGTCCTTCCGGGCGACAGGCGAGGGCTTTTCATTTTCCCGCCTGCACGCCCAGCTCCGTAAACCTCAGCGTCCCCTCGCTTTGCCTTCCGAGCCCGCTCCACCCTTCCGGACGCCACCTTCCCCCCCACCCGCCTGCAGGACGACAGCTCGGAGGGGCGGCCGCCGCCCTGGTAGGAGGCGGGACGAGGCAAGGGCGGGCTGCGGGAGGCGGGACGGAAGGAGGGGCGGGGCCAAGCGCCTTGGCGCCGCGTTGTCATGGCAGCGGGGCGGGGAGGAGGGGAGGAAGCGAGCAGGCGGGAGGGGTGGGGGGGGGGGGGATGTGGTGCTGCGGCGGCCGCCACCGCAGCTGCCACTGCCTGCTCGCGCCTGGGTGTCCCGGAGGCGGCTGCTGGGAGCCACGGGAGCAGCTGCGGTGCTCTGCCATATTGTGTCTGGCCCGGCCCGGCCCTCGCCTCTGGTTCGCGGCGGCTGAGTGACGGTGAGTCCCCGGGGTCGCGCGGCGCGGCGCGGCGCGGAGGCAGCGTGTGCGGCCGGCGCTGGGCGTGGGGGCGCGGAGGCGGCTGTCCCGTGACGCGCCGGGACATTTTTGTGTCCCGGGAAGAATTGGCGCCCCTGCGCGGGGGTGTACCCGGCGCGCGGCTCCGGCAGAGCGTGGGCTGCCCCGGGGGTGTGGAACCGAGGCGAGCACGGGTCCCCGGGAGTGAGGAGTTAGGAGTTTTCTCCCGAGGTAATGACCGTACCGGAGGGGGCGTCGCGCAGTCGGAGCCACAGAGGGCAGAGGACGCCCAGGCGGAAACCTGCGACCCCGGGAGTTGCTGCTCTAAGAGTCCCGGGGAGCCCGCGCCAGCCACGTCGCCGCTCCGGCTCCCATCCGAGCGGGACGCGCGCGGCGTGGAGTCCCAGTCCGGGGCCCGGCCCGGCCCGGGCGGGATGGCTGGGCCCGGAGAAGTAGTGCCCAGGAGGACTCGCGTAAACTTCGGGCGCGGGGCCCCGATGTGGGGTGGCGACCCCAGCCCGGTTCTCGCGGCCGGAGGCGCCCCCAAGCCTGGCTGGCCCGGGCCGGGGGTGGGGTGGGGTGGGGTGGGGGTGGGACTTGGACTGTTTCGGCGTTGCAACATGTGCACTTCCTGTTCGCCATCTCCTTCGGGGCCGAGGTTACTTCTGCCCTCCGGCCCGGCGCTCGGGCCGGGAGGGTGCGCGGTGGTCCGCGGCCTTGAGCTTGGGTGCCGGCCGGCGTGCAGTGCCCGGCAGCCCGAAGCCGAGCCGGGGAGGTTAGGGGCAGGGAGTCCACGTGCTCGGTGCTCGGTCTTGCACTGCAAACTCCGCCCCCGGCTGCCCTCCGGCAAAATGCCTGGGTTCCCACCGCCGCACCTCACGCGAGTTGGGGGTAGCAATTTCATTGGGAAGCCGCGCTCTCGAGATCTTCTTGCACTTGGTTTCTGCTTTAAAGCTTTCCTTTTTCCACCTTTTGGGTGGCGGTGGGAGGAGTCATAAGTGCAGAGAAATGACAGACTTTTTTTTTTTTTCCCCTACTTGCAACTCCGCTGTGAGCGGTTAATTATTTCCAGGTTAGTTGGTGCTCTTTTCTCCTGTCTTCTGATTGTGACAGCCACGTGGCCGGCTGAGTGCAATAGAGTGCTCTAGCGGCCAGAGAGCTTGAGGCTTCTCTCGCAGCAGGGGCTTTGTAATGGTATAGTCTTGGCTTCTGCGCTCTAATAAGAGGAAGTGGAAAAAGCCGAACCGATCACATCTAGTTGTTTCACCTGAATCGTAGAATGGCTTTCCTTTGCAATTCTGGTAAGGTGTCTATTGCCATTTTTGCCATTCGCTGCAACTTTGATGATTCATCTTAAAATTTCAGCAGTGTTAGGTATCTTCAAAGAGCGACAGGGCAATGTCTTTATAAAAAGAGTTCCCCGACTCTTTAGAAAAATCGTTTTAATTTCAAAGCCAATAACGAGCGATTCTAATGAATCTGAAATGATAACATTCTGGCATTATTTCGGGCTTATGAAAAAAACTCATTTGTTTCTTTTTACACAGATTAGCAATGAAATTATCTTTTTAAGGATAAATACTAGTTTTGTATGTAGTCAGATTTGAGCAGAATTCATAGGTGGAAATTATAGTATATAAAAGTGAAAGAGAAAATGATTAAAGTTAAAAAAATAAACTACTGGAGAGTGAAGATTTAGAATGTCTTTACAGTCTAGATCATGCGTCATTTTTTTGATCGGCAATTTTAATTTGTTTCTATGGCATGTTTGTGTTATTACTTAGTTTTACGTTATTGTTAAACCATTAAGAAGGAAACCCCTTACATTTATAGAGTTCTGGAGAAATGGTTCGGACTTCGTTTACTGGGCTTTTGAATGTTCTAGTGAAGTTAATGAAGGTATCGAAGAGGGTGTAAAGCTTTCTGTAGGAAAGAAGATAGGCTGGAAAGTGAGTGTGCACTGACCACTGAGAACAGTTCATAGTTGAGGAAGAAAAGTAAACGAACTGAAGAGAAGTGAAGAGACATTTACATAAAGCCGGAAGCCTGGAACACTGCAAACAGTTTAAAGTAAAGTGAAATTTAAAAGTAATACTCAAACAGCAAGTGTGTGTGTGTGTGTGTGTGTGTGTTTTGAGAAGGCTTTCACTCTGTGGTCCAGGCTGGCTTCAAAGTTGGCGTGACCCTCCTGCTTCTGCAGCTTCCTTTTGTTGTTTTTGTTTTTTTGTGTGTGTTTTATTTTGCTTTGTTTTGTTTTGTGAGACAGGGTTTCTCTGTGTATCCCTGGCTTTCCTGGGAACTCACTCTGTAGACCAGGCTGGCCTCGAACTCAGAAATCCGCCTGGCTCTGCCTCCCAAGTGCTGGGATTAAAGGCATGCGCCACCACTGCCTGGCTCTTTTGTTTTGAGACAAGCTCTCACTGTGGAGCCCTGGCTGTCCTGGAACTTGCTATGTAGATTAGGCTGGCTTGCAGTTCTCAGAGAACCACCTGCCTCTCTGCACCATGGATGCTGGAATTGTAGGGTGCATCACCTGGGTTGCTTGCTTGCATGTAGTTTCGGTTTGTTTGTTCAAGACAGGACCTTGACGAGATCAGCCTCTCGTGTAGATGAGGACAACTTTAAATTCCTGATCCACCTGCCTCTGTCTCCCAAGAGCTGGTTGTATAGGTGTGTACCACCACAGTTAACTTTATGTGTTTCGTTGCTGTTTGTTTTAACAACTCAAAAGAATGGTTATTTTTAAAATAATATTTTTATTCTTCAAGACTGTCATACAGTGGAACTCCCCAGATCCACCCACATCTTTGCACCCACCCAAATTCATGTCCTTTTTTTTTTTTAACTTAAGAGTGATATTTTTTTTGTCTGTTTTTTTGTTGTTGGTTTTAGATTGTGTACTAATAACTGGGTTTTATGTAAATGCAAACAGTCTTCCAGTTATAGTTTTGAGTGCCCAGGGCTTGAGGTTGAAGAAGTAAAACACAACTGAGACAGTACAAGGAGTTAAACCGTACTAAAAGTCAGATTAAGAGTGAGTGTAAGAGAGTCAGCGGGGAAGGAAGTCGTAGAAAACTTGGGAGGGTAGGAGAGGTTTCTTGGAAAAGGCAGGTGTTGATTTCTACGGGAGAACTTCTATGCTAATAATGTCGCCCAAATGGCCACCCTCTGTTTATTATTAATTTATTTTGTTTGTTTGGTTGGTTGGCTGGTTCCTGGAACTCTCTCTGTAGACCAGGCTGGCCTCAAACTCAGAGATCCACCTGCCTCAGCCTTCCAAGTGCTGGGAATGAAGGCGTGTACCACTACCCCTCCCCCTCCCCCCTTTAAATTAAGCTTGCATAAGAAATTTATTTTGTTAACTTTCACACTTTGGTTCCAGTCTTCTTTCTCCCATCTTAATATTCTACTGTTCTGCAGAAACTTAATTATTATACCTCAGCATGGTACTACAATTTATATTTATGTTGACAGTATCTTTTTATCTGTTGGAAATACACTTGGACACTCCAGTGTAAGGCCTGGCTGAAATACTGATTGTTCTATGAGCCTTGGAATCACAGACTTCTAGATCCATCTTTACTTTCAACCATAAATTCTTTCCCTTTTGTAATAGCATATAATTCTTTCAGGCTGTAGCATTCTCTACTGCCTCACTGATTTAACAAAATTAAAAAAAAAAAACCATATTGAATACCATGTGCTAAGTAAGCTCCATCAAAAGAGCAGTGCGTGGAGCTGGACAAGAGGGATTCCTTCATGTTTTATTATCTGTTAGGTTTTGTTACCCTAATTAAAAGATACGTCCTTGAACAGCAAGTTACATAGAATATATTATTTGCCAGCAAGACACCCTTAGAGCCTTATTTTAGATATATACTCTCTGCCTAGTCTGAATAAAGAAAAAGTAAGATTTGTGGTGTGAGGTGTGAAGTTGAATAGAAAGATCTGTTTTTATAAGTAAAGGTGGGAAGAGAAGAACTACTTTTGAATTTAAATATGGTCTCATTTCCTCCAGAATGAGTTGGAATATGAAATAATCCTCTTTTGAGGAAGACTCCTTTGACTCGGTGTGGTCCAGCACTCAGAGAACTGGGAGGAACTGGAAAGAGTACTACTGAAGGAAAAAGTAACGATGGGATGAAGTTAGGGCTGGTGTTAATAGTCAGGATGCTTAGTTTAGTCAGCTGAATGTAGATGAATGGGAGCGGGCAGGGTGAACACGACCTGTAGGAGTGGCCCACAGAGCTTGGGGGCAATGCAGAGGTGACAGCTAGTGGTATGAATTTTTTGTTGTTGTTGTTGTTTGTTTTTTTGATTTTTCGAGACAGGGTTAGGGTTTCTCTGTATAGCCCTTCTCTGTGTAGCCCTGGCTGTCCTGGAACTCACTTTGTAGACCAGGCTGGCCTCGAGCTCAGAAATCCACCTGCCTCTGCCTCCCGGGTGCTGGGATTAAAGGCATGCGCCACCATGCCCGGCTAGTATGAATTTTCTTAAGAGCTAGCAGTTAGTACTGAGGACTAAAATGTTGCTTGGGAAACTAGAATGTAACAGGCATTAGCTATGGTGACAGGGAGGTTTGAGGTGACTACTGTAGACTTTATCATTCTTTTGGTGTTACTGATAATACATAAACGTGCAAAACCTTACCCAGTTTGTCTGATTAGCGTTTTACACACTCTGGTATGTTGTCACAAGCAAGGAAACAAGATTCCAGTATTACTGTTAATTAGATAAATCATTCAAATTTGCCTGATTTTTCTCTAATGTCCCTTTTTATTCCACAACTAGTTTTTAGGAATTTCGTAGAATGTCCTTGAATTGAGATTACCTGATATATTTCTCAGGATTAGGCTTGGCTGTTGGTTTAGTGCAGGTAAACAGGTGAAGTGCCTGTATAGTATAGACAGTAAGGGTGCATGCTGACTTGCCGTGCCATGGGTAACCATCACTGACTATGGCCTTTGCGTTCCTCACTTACATTCCTCACGCTCCAGAGCTGCTTTGGAAGCAAAGTACTAAGTACAGCTCCTGTTCACAGGTCTTGACCCAATTTTGATTGATATGTTTTTTTTTTTAATTTCCCTCAACCTAATTTTCTGTTACATAAAGCAACAAACAAACAAACAACCTGGGCAAATACTTGTGAGCATCTACTGTACTTAGTGCTAAGACTGGAGTTGTGAGCAAGAGACATTTTTATACCCAAGGAGGTCTGTCTGCTGTCATCATAAAGTAGGGTTTATTGGCTTGCTGTGTCTTTTGATTTCATTAGCATTTATACATACAAAGTTACCAAAGCCCTGAAAGTCTAAACAAAGCTCTTTTAAGTAGCCATTTGTAAGCTACTATCATACAACTTTAGTATGTGTGCCATAAAAATAGCTGTCCTTTTGCTGTCAACACACATTTTCATTCTTCCCAAGTAGTTATATTCTGATAAATTTAATTTAATTTGTAGTCAACTATTTTCATAGCTTTGGTGTGTGTGTGTGTGTGTGTGTGTGTGCGCGTGTGTGTGCTGCACCTGTGCTATGTGTTTGTGTGTGTGTTTGTACTGTGTGTGAGTGTGTGTGTGAGTCTGTCTCAAAGCCTCTTGTGTAGCTGAGACTGACCTTGGGCTCTGGTCCTCTGGCCTCCATATCTTGAATCCTGGTGTTACAGGTAAGAGGCAAACTAGAGTTTGCAGGTGTAAAGAAGGCAAGAATTTTCTTGCCTTTTAAAAAATTTGAATTTTACGTGTTGGTGTGTGCCAGTGTGTATGTATGCAGAGCACATGTGTGCAAGTGCCTAAGGAAACTACTGTCAGAACACCTGTACCTGCAGTTATAGGTAGTTGTGAGCTGCCCAGTGTGGCTGCTGAGAATTGAACCCTGTTCCTCTGCAAGATTAGCAAATACTCTTAACCACTGACCCATCTCTTCAGCCATTCTTTGCCTTTCTGATAGTTCTTTCTTAATAATACAGATTTAGTTCTTTTGGCACCAGAAGCTTGTCTTATTTGTTTGAGAAGTGCTTTGAATTGAAATTGATATATGAAAATATATGTATGGGAAAACAGATTGGGAAAAGACAGGGCACATGGGCAGGTAGAGGTCAGGACTCTTGTGGGAGTTGGTTTTCAAGAGTCAACAGAAGTTACAAGGATGTGGCAGGTCCTTTCACCTGATGAGTCATCTTGCGGACCCTCTTTTTTTTTATGTTTCAGACAAGAGCGCTGTGTGTTCACACTGGTCTCAAACTATTGATTGTCCCACTTCAGCCGTCTGAATCTTAGGTCACAGATATGTAGCATCACATCCAGCTTTGAAAAGTTTCTAATTTGTAGAAATATTCTTAACTTGTGGATTCACGGAGCAGAATTTAATTTTAGATTCTGCAGTGATATGGTGCTAATAGTGATTTTTGCTGTTTTGTTTTTGAGACAGGGTTTTACTATGTAGCACAGATATCCATTTGCCTCTGTCCTAAGTACTAGGGCTAAAGGTGTATAGTTATTTAGAATTGTTTACATAGCCTTAGAGGTAAAGGATTTAGGAAACTGATAAAAACATGCCCTTGTGGTTTATGTTAAAAAAGAAATACAAAGAAAAATGGGGAAAAGTTTCTTTTGAATTAAGATTTTGCTGTACTGTGACTTTGTCCAGCATCTTCATCCTTAAAAGTTTAATTGAATGATACTCTGTCCCCCTCCCCCCCTACCCCACCCCCACCCCTGCCAAAATCAGTGTTTGGGTCCCACCTGACAAGGGATTGAATTAATATATTCTGGAAGAATAATGAGCTCTTAGCCACTGAGCATCTCTCCAGTCTGAAGTAAACCTTTCTTTTGTACTGATTGAACATTTATCAATAATATCAATAATTGCTAACTCTTATTGCCTGTTGTGTCCTGGCCTGCTAGACACAGGAGTATATAATTCTCAGCAACAGCCCTGCAGGGAATAGTGTGTTTTTGCACATATACGAAACAGATAGTGAGACATTATGTCAATGTAGTGCTGGCTGGGTTTTGAATAAAAATCTGTCATAGTAAAAATCCATGTTCTTTGTATTATAATCTGAAGTTTTTTAAGAAAATGGGTTGTTAGAATGAAATGCTTCTATATTGATCTGTCCCAAGCTGGAACAGTAAAGAATGCTTGATAGAGAAGCCGTTATTCAGATGCCTGAACTGGCAGGAACGCCACCACTTTCTTTGTTACTGTGATTTCAACAATAGGTGTGGTTGCCTAGGACCCAGGCAGGTTCAGTCATCTGTCAGACTGTGTAGGTGAGTTGGTGGCTGGTGGGTTTGCTTGACTTCAAATCTTACTGTGCAGTTACCTAGTGTGACATTCTGCTATAATTATTTTTTAAATGTTTGCTCACTAAATGTTATGGGGTTTGCTAGAGCATAAAAAATGGATACATTGCATTTTGCCTACAATGACTTAATGTCTGTCTGTCTACCCACTTTTCTCCCTCTCCAACTCTGTTATTTTTGAGGCAGGGCGCCACGTGGTCTAGCCTGGCCATGAACTAGCTCTGCAGGGAAAGATGACCTTAAAGTTCTGTTCTTCAAGTGCTGTTATTACAGATAGACATACCTGGTGTGTGTGTGTGTGTGTGTGTGTAGAAGTTAGACCTGGTTCTGCCTCCTAGCCCCATGCTCATAGAAATAAGACTCAGACTCAAAATATATTTACAGATATCTTAGTCATATCGCTAGGCTCTACTCTGACTAGATCAAAACTTAAGGTATCCAATTGTCTTACTATGGGTGGTTAGGTAGCATGCATCCATCTCACATCTTCCTGGGTGGATCTTCATGCACCTCACATTCTATCCCATAATCCTTTCTCCTTCCGGATGTCTTACCATTTATTTCCTGCCTAAGCCATAGCCACAGCCTAGCCACCTGTTTTTAATTGACAGGTTTTGCATCTATACAATACATAAGATAGTCTCTGTACATATGTGTGTGTATGTATCCTGTAACAGACACATGTGTATGTATAACAGCACATGAAGTGTACACAAGTGCCCCTTACTTTCAAGTCTTTAGTATTTCATAAATAGATGCTAGAATCAATATAGATAATTTTATCCATCATTCCTCTGACAGTGTTGGGTTCAGTGTAATAAGTGACAAAAGGAAAGCAGCTGCCCTCATTTTAGACAGACAGCCCTGTCATTCTGTGAGTCTTATACACCAGTGTTGTTGTTTGTTACTGGGGATTGAAACACGGGCCTTGCACACGACTCCCAGCCTTCCTTAGTTGCTGCCTTTATCTGCTGGTTATGAACAGTCAGGAATTTGATACACTGTAGCTGCTATCTTGAGAAATCCTCTCTGGGATAGTTTTTAATTTTTGGGGTGGTCACTTTTTTTACAGTAATTTATATAACAAAAAGTCCCGAATTTGTTTTTTGGGTTTTTTGTTTGTTTTTGTTTTTCTGTTTCTTAGTTGATCTAGCATTTAAGGATCTAGTAAAGAGGCTTAGGAAGGGAGAGGTTGCAGATATTTCCTTGACTGCTCTAATTTTGATTAGTAATTACTAGCCACCCCTTATGGAATAGTGCAGGTGCATTCTAATCATAAAGAGAAATAGTTGGATTTAAATAGCTCAGTATTGCTGGGTTAGTGTTTGGGGAACATGTTGGATTTTATTATTTGGAGAATATCTGATTCAGATATGATTGCACATATTCCTAGATAGTTTGAGATGCAGAGGCAGGGAGATTTACTTAGCCTCTGGGGTAGGACGCCTGTCAGAGTCGTGCGGGCTCTGTAGTGCCACCTTCCAGTGAGTCGTATACCACGTAATCTCCCTGTTTCCACATAGAAAGTAGAACCCAATGATAGTAACTATCTGGTAGGGTCGTTACAAAGTTCATGAGATAGTTTTAGGAAAGGTTTTTAAATGGTATCTATTATCAATAAGCATCAACAAGTGTTCTTTTATTCTCTAATATATGTACATATGTACATTTATCTACAGGAAAGCCAATAATACTTGAATTTGAGTGTGTGTTTAAAGACAACATCTTGCTCTGTTGTGTAGGCTTACCCTAAAATTCCTAAGTGTTAGGATGCACCACCTGAATTCAGTTTTGATTATTAGATTATCCTAGTAAAATTGAATCATACCATTTCTCAGATACCAAAGTAGCATAATAGCAGAACTTTGATTCATCATACAACAAACATTAGAGCAGAAAACAAAATACACAGTTTTGCCCTTGTGGAAACTTCAGCCTGTTTGTTGAAAGAAGTGTATTAAGCCATTTGAGGTGTTGCAGGGTTTATTATTATTATTATTAATTATTATTATTATTTAATTGTGGAAGAGTAGAAGAAGGCCTCTTCTTAATCTTTATGTTAGACCATTCTTACAGTTTTTAAGGCGAAATGTGAAAGATGAATAGCTGTTGTCTAGAGTTAGGTATGCTGTGTACGAACAATTTTAAGGCAGAGATATGCAAGGGAACTTAATTTAGGGACTGCCTTAGTCAGGGTTTCTATTCCTGCACAAACATCATGACCAAGAAGCAGTTGGGGAGGAAAGGGTTTATTCGGCTTACACTTCCATACTGCTGTTCATCACCAAGGAAGTCAGGACTGGAACTCAAGCAGGTCAGGAAGCAGGAGCTGATGCAGAGGCCATGGAGGGATATTCTTTACTGGCTTGCTTCCCCTGGCTTGCTCAGCCTGCTCTCTTATAGAACCAAGACTGCCAGCCCAGAGATGGTCCCACCCACAAGGGGCCTTTCCCCCTTGATCACTAATTGAAAAAATGCCTTACAGCTGGATCTCATGGAGGCACTTCCCCAACTGAAGCTCCTTTCTCTGTGATAACCCCAGCCTGTGTCAAGTTGACACATAAAACCAGCCAGTACAGGGACATATCAGAGTTCCTATGTGTTGGAGTTTCCATTTCAACATACTGTAGTTTTAATGGTCTAGGTAAAAAAAAAAAAAAAGCAAATAAAAACAAAAACAAAACAAAAAATTAGAATAAATTAATCCCACGATTTAGATAATAGTGAATGTTTTCAAATTGTTTTGTTTGCAACCTAAAAATAGAAAGATTCACTTTCTTTGTTGGGTGCCATGTAGGTTCTGTGATACAAATTCAGTCTTCTGCAGGAGCAGTCAGTGCTTGCAATCATTGAACTATCTCTCCAGCCCTTACATTTGGGATTTTAAATCTGTCTTCTAGTCTTCAGAATTGGGTGTTATGGAATGGGCACTATTTATAATGGAGAACTTTAAAAAATATGTTAAAACCCTAGTAAAAGCTGGGGTGTCTTATGGTCCCTGTCTCAGTAATTGTTCTATTCTGTGAAGAGACACTGTAATAACAAAGGCAACTCTTATGAGAGGCATCATTTACTTGGGGGCTTACTGTACAGTTTCAGAGGTCCTTTATCATCATGGCATCCTGACAGGGAGCATGGCAGTATTCAGGCAGGCAGGGTGCTGGAGAGGAGGGGAAAGGGGGGCGGTGAGCAGAATGGTCAGGAGAGCTTGAACTCAGAGATCCTTCAGCCTCTGACTTCTGAGTGCTAGGATTAAACCCAGCCAGAAGGATCTTGATAATAGAAATTCTGATGGAGGACAGTAGATTCTAAGGAGTTGAATACAAGTGAACGTAATTCTGTACACTTTTGTTAGACGCTGTATTGTATTTGTTGCTTTGTCTTCTGTTTCTGAGAATGGTATCAATAAGTAAAACAACCCCTTTTCTAAATTTCTCAGGTTATCTTTTTAAAGATTGTAATTTTATATATGTGTGTTCCCTCCCCACCCTGTGTGTGTGTGTGTGTGTGTGTGTGTGTGTGTATGCGCGTGCCTGTGACTGGAGCTACAGGTGGTTGTGAGCCACTATGGTGTTCATTTTAAAGATTTCTTTTATGTCTAAGAATGTTGGTATAGTGAGGTAGCTAGGGCGTGGAGTCGGCTGACACCGGCAAGCTACCCACAAGACCTGCCACGGGATCTTAAGACCTCTGGTGAGTGGAACACAGCTGCTGCTCCCATCCAATTACGCTGGACCTGAGACTGCATTAATTAGGGAAGCAGAAAACCCGGCCTGATCAGCGGCACAAGTCCCTTCTGGTCCACGCCAGCACAGTGGTACCTTGGGCATGGAGTCTGCGGACACCCGTAAGGTATACACAGGACCCTCCATGGGATCTTAAGACCTCTGTGAGTGGATCACAACTTCTACCAGGAGGCAGGTTCGAACACCAGATATCTGGGCATCTTCCCTGCAAGAGGAGAGCCTACCTGCAGAGAGTATTCTGAACACTGAAACTCAGGAGAGAGCTAGTCTCCCAGGTCTACTGATAGAGGCTAACATAAACACCTGAGGAACAAGATCTAATCAGAGACAACAACAACAACTAATTCCAGAGATTACCAGATGGCGAAAGGCAAACATAAGAATCTTACTAATAGACACCAAGACCACTCACCATCATCAGAATGCAGCACTCCCACCCCACCCAGTCCTGTGCACCCCAACACACCCGAAAAACTAGAACCGGATTTAAAAGCATATCTCATGATGATGGTAGAGGACATCAAGAAGTACTTTAATAACTCACTTACAGGAGAACACTGCTAAACAGGTAGAAGATCTTAAAGAGGAAGCACAAAAATCCCTTAAAGTATTGCAAGAAAACGCTACCAAACACGTGATGGAATTGAATAAAACCATCCAAGTCCTAAAAAGGGAAGTAGACACAATAAAGAAAACCCAAAGTGAGGCAACGCTGGAGATAGAAAACCTAGGAAAGAAATCTGGAACCATAGATGCAAGCATCAGCTACAGAATACAAGAGATGGAAGAGAGAATCTCAAGTGCAGAAGATTCCATAGAGAACATCAGCACAACATTCAAAGAAAATACAAAATGCGAAAAGATCCTAACTCAAAACATCCAGGAAATCCAGGACACAATGAGAAGACCAAACCTATAGATAATAGGAGTAGATGAGAATGAAGATTTTCAACTTAAAGGGCCAGCAAATATCTTCAACAAAATTATAGAAAAAAAACTTCCCAAACCTAAAGAAAGAGATACCCATGAACATACAAGAAGCCTATAGAACTCCAAATAGATTGGACCAGAAAAGAAATTCCTCCCGACACATAATAATCAGAACAACAAATGCACTAAATAAAGATAGAATATTAAAAGCAGTAAGGGAAAAAGGTCAAGTAACATATAAAGGCAGGCCTATCAGAATTACACCAGACTTTTCACATGAGACTATGAAAGCCAGAAGATCCTGGACAGATGTTATACAGACCCTAAGAGAACACAAATGCCAGCCCAGGCTACTATACCCAGCCAAACTCTCAATTGCCATAGATGGAGAAACCAAAGTTTTCCACGACAAAACCAAATTCACACATTATCTTTCCATGAGTCCAGCCCTTCAAAGGATAATAACAGAAAAAAACAATACAAGGACGGAAACCACGCCCTAGAAAAAGCAAGAAGATAATCCCCCAACAAACCAAAAAGAAGACAGCCACAAAAACAGAATGCCAACTCTAACAACAAAAATAATAGGAAGCAACAATTACTCTTCCTTAATATCTCTTAATATCAATGGACTCAATTCCCCAATAAAGACATAGACTAACAGACTGGCTACACAAACAGGACCCAACATTCTGCTGCTTACAGGAAACCCATCTCAGGGAAAAAGACAGACACTACCTCAGAGTGAAAGGTTGGAAAACAATTTTCCAAGCAAATGGTCTGAAGAAACAAGCTGGAGTAGCCATTCTAATATCGAATAAAATCGACTTCCAACCCAAAATTATCAAAACAGGCAAGGAGGGACACTTCATACTCAACAAAGGTAAAATCCTCCAAGAGGAACTCTCAATTCTGAATATCTATGCTCCAAATGCAAGGGCAGCCACATTCATTAAAGAAACTTTAGTAAAGCTCAAAGCACATATTGCACCTCACACAATAATAGTGGGAGACTTCAACACACCACTTTCAACAATGGACAGATCATGGAAACAGAAACTAAACAGGAACACAGTGAAAATACAGAAGAGATGAAACAAATGGACTTAACAGATATCTACAGAACATTTAATCCTAAAACAAAAGGATATACCTTCTTGTCAGCACCTCATGGTACCTTCTCCAAAATTGACCATATAATTGGTCACAAAACAGGCCTCAACAGATACAAAAATATTGAAATCGTCCCATGCATCCTATCAGACAACCATGGACAAAGGCTGATCTTCAATAACAACATAAATAATGGAAAGCCAACATTCACGTGGAAACTGAACAACACTCTTCTCAATAATACCTTGGTCAAGGAAGGAATAAAGAAAGAAATTAAAGACTTTTTAGAGTTTAATGAAAATGAAGCCACAACATACCCAAACTTATGGGACACTATGAAAGCATTTCTAAGAGGGAAAATCATTGCTCTGAGTGCCTCCAAAAAGAAACTAGAGAGAGCACACACTAGCAGCTTGACAACACATCTAAAAGCTCTAGAAAAAAAGGAAGCAAATTCACCCAAGAGGAGTAGACGGCAGGAAATAATCAAACTCAGGGGCGAAATTAGCAGCTTGACAACACATCTAAAAGCTCTAGAAAAAAAGGAAGCAAATTCACCCAAGAGGAGTAGACGGCAGGAAATAATCAAACTCAGGGGCGAAATCAACCAAGTGGAAACAAGAACTATCCAAAGAATCAACCAAACGAGGAGCTGGTTCTTTGAGAAAATCAACAAGATAGATAAACCCTTAGCCAGACTCACTAGAGGGCACAGGGACAGCATCCTAATTAACAAAATCAGAAATGAAAAGGAAGACATAACAACAGATCCTGAAGAAATCCAAAACACCATCATATCCTTCTACAAAAGCCTATACTCAACAAAACTGGAAAACCTGGATGAAATGGACAAATTTCTAGAGAGATACCAGGTACCAAAGTTAAACCAGGATCAAGTTAAAGATCTAAACAGTCCCATATCCCCTAAAGAAATAGAAGCAGTCATTAATAGTTTCCCAACCAAAAAAAGCCCAGGACCAGATGGGTTTAGTGCAGAGTTCTACCAGACCTTCAAAGAAGATCTAATTCCAGTTCTGCACAAATTATTCCACAAAATAGAAGTAGAAGGTACTCTAACCAACTCATTTTATGAAGCCACAATTACTCTGATACCTAAACCACAGAAAGATCCAACAAAGATAGAGAACTTCAGACCAATTTCCCTTATGAATATCGATGCAAAAATGCTCAATAAAATTCCCGCTAACCGAATCCAAGAACACATTAAAACAATCATCCATCCTGACCAAGAAGGTTTTATTCCAGGGATGCAGGGATGAAAATCCATCAATGTAATCCATTATATAAACAAACTCAAAGACAGAAACCACATGATCATCTCCTTAGATGCGGAGAAAGCATTTCACAAAATCCAACACCCATTCATGATAAAAGTCTTGGAAAGATCAGGAATTCAAGGCCCATACCTAAACATGATAAAAGCAATCTACAGCAAACCAGTAGCCAACATCAAAGTAAATGGTGAGAAGCTGGAAGCAATCCCACTAAAATCAGGGACTAGACAAGGCTGCCTGCTTTCTCCCTACCTATTCAACATTGTACTTGAAATTTAGCTAGAACAATTAGACAACAAAAGGAGGTCAAGGGGATACAAATTGGAAAGGAAGAAATCAAAATATCACTTTTTGCAGATGATATGATAGTATATATATGTGACCCTAAAATTTCCACCAGATAACTCCTAAACCTGAAAAACAGCTTCGGAGAAGTAGCTGGATATAAAATTAACTCAAACAAGTCAATGGCCTTTCTCTACACAAAGAATAAACAGGCTGAGAAAGAAATTAGGGAAACAACACCCTTCTCAATAGTCACAAATAATATCAAATACCTTGGGGTAACTCTAACTAAGGAAGTGAAAGATCTGTATGATAAGAACTTCAAGTCTCTGAAGAAAGAAATTAAAGAAGATCTCAGAAGATGGAAAGATCTCCCATGCTCATGGATTGGCAGGATCAACATTGTAAAAATGGCTATCTTGCCAAAAGCAATCTAAAGATTCAACTTGATCCCCATCAAAATTCCAACTCAATTCTTCAACGAATTAGAAAGAACAATCTGCAAATTCATCTGGAAATACAAAAAACCTAGGATAGCAAAAACTCTTCTCAAGGATAAAAGAACCTCTGGTGGAATCACCATGTCTGACCTAAAGCTTTACTACAGAGCAATTTTGATAAAAACTGCATGGTACTGGTATAGTGACAGACAAGTAGACCAATGGAATAGAACTGAAGACCCAGAAATGAACCCACACACCTATGGCCAATTGATCTTTGACAAGGGAGCTAAAACCATCCAGTGGAAAAAAGACCGCATTTTCAACAAATGGTGCTGGCACAGCTGGTGGTTATCATGTAGAAGAACACGAATTGATCCATTCCTATCTCCTTGTACTAATATCAAATCTAAGTGGATCAAGGAGCGCCACATAAAACCAGAGACACTGAAACTTATAGAGGAGAAAGTGGGGAAAAGCCTGGAAGATATGGGCACAGGGGAAAAATTCCTGAATAGAACAGCAATGGCTTGTGCTGTAAGATTGAGAATTGACAAATGGGACCTCATGAAACTACAAAGCTTCTGTAAGGCAAAAGACACCGTCAATAAAACAAAAAGGCCACCATCAGATTGGGAAAGGATCTTTACCTATCCTAAATCAGATAGAGGACTAATATCCAATATATATAAAGAACTCAAGAAGGTGGACTCTAGAAAATCAAATAACCCCATTAAAAAATGGGGCTCACAGCTAAACAAAGAATTCTCACCTGAGGAATACCGAATGGCTGAGAAACACCTGAAAAAATGTTCAGCATCCTTAATCATCAGGGAAATGAAAATCAAAACAACCCTGAGATTCCATCTCACACCAGTCAGAATGGCTAAGATACAAAATTCAGGTGACAGCAGATGCTGGCGAGGATGTGGAGAAAGAGGAACACTCCTCCACTGTTGGTGGGATTGCAAGCTTGTACAACCACTCTTGAAATCAGTCTGGCAGTTTCTCAGAAAATTGGACATGGTACTACTGGAGGATCCCGCAATACCTCTCCTGGGCATATATCTAGAAGATGTTCCAAGTAGTAAGAAAGACACATGCTCTACTATGTTCATACCAGCCTTATTTATATTAGCCTGAAACTGGAAAGAACCCAGATGCCCCTCAACAGAGGAATGGATAAAAAAAAAAAACGTGGTACATTATACAATGGAATACTACTCAGCTATTAAAAAGAATAAATTTATGAAATTCCTAGGCAAATGGATGGACCTGGAGGGCATTATCCTCAGTGAGGTAACCCAAACACAAAAGAACTCAAATGATATGTTTTCACTGATAAGTGGATATTAGTCCCGAAACTTAGAATACCCAAGATATAAGTTATAATTTGCAAAACACATGAAACTCAAATAGAATGAAGATCAAAGTGTGGACACTTTGCCCCTTCTTAGAATTGGGAACAAAATACCCATGGAACGAGTTACAGAGACAAAGTTTGGAGCTGAGACAAAAGTATGGACCATCTAGAGACTGCCATATCCAGGGATCCATCCCATAATCAGCCTCCAAACGCTGACACCATTGCATACACTAGTAAGATTTTGCTGATAGGACCCTGATATAGCTGTCTCTAGTGAGACTAAGCCGGGGCCTAGCAAACACAGAAGTGGATGCTCACAGTCAGCTATTGGATGGATTACAGGGCCCCCAATGGAGGAGCTAGAAAAAGTACCCAAGGAGCTAAAGGGATCTGCAACCCTATAGGTGGAACAACATTATGAACTAACCAGTACCCCGGAGCTCTTGACTCTAGCTGCATATGTATCAAAAGATGGCCTAGTCGGCCATCACTGGAAAGAGAGGCCCATTGGACTTGCAAACTTAACGCCAGGGCCAAAAAGTGGGAGTGGGTGGGTAGGGCAGTGGGAGGGAGGGTATGGGGGACTTTTGGGATAGCATTGGAAATGTAAATGAGGAAAATACCTAATAAAAAAAAAGAAAAAAAGATTAAAGGATAAATTTTTTTAATGAAAAAAAAAAGAATGTTGGTATAGGGTACAGCTGGCAATAAGGAATCTTTTTACATTAATAAAATATTAAAATTTTGAGATTTAAATTATTATAAATTGCTTAAATCCCAGTGATTGGAAGGATTCTATTAAGTGATACGTTGGCAGAGTCCAGTTATAAATATAGTACATGAAACAGAGAATGAAGAAGTGAGTGTTGCACTATGCGGAAGATGGGGAAACAGTTATTGCAGCACTCTGAGAAGTCCATGTTCATGGCTCTCATGCCCAAGTCTGTCCTTGGTGATGGGGGAGAGGCATACTTAATCTTTTTGTAATTTCAAAACAAAAAATAATCTCTGTTAAGTGATGGACTAATTCATGTTATAGAAAAAGCTTTGTGATAGAATCGGCTGTTCTAGTCATTTAAGAGGTGATTTCTGTGTAGACCTGGAGTTTCCTGCTAAGTCTGTGAGTTGCTGTGGTGTGTGTGTGTGTGTGTGTGTGTGTGATGTAACTACTACAAATAAAATAATCTATCACAACATTCTTCTCAAGAACCTTGAGCTTAAGTTTAAATTATAAAATAAATACATTAAAGAAAACTTGGAAAGACAAAGGCCATTACTAATTTAATGATATAAACAACTTTTAAATATACTGTCCTCTAGTTTTTACAAGTTCTTTTGTTTATTTCATTTATTGTTTTATAAGGTCAATTTTAGTGGCTACCAAATAGTAGATTGAATAGGTAATTGCAATTTTTCTATTGCAGGACATGAAAGTTAGTAGTTTTCCAACTTAAATGATTCTTTGGATATTTGTAAGGATGGAGGTGGAAGAGGGCAGGTTGTAGAGGGGTTATAGATGTACATGATCTAATTTATATGTTTTTGGACAGAAATGTTGATTTTTTTTAATTACCAATATTTTTTTAATTACTAATACTATACTTGCTATATATACCATGTTCTGTGCCACATAATAATTAACATCAGATATTGTTTTGTTTCTTTTATTTCCTTGATTGCTAGTGATAGTATTTTTTTACGTATTTTTTTATTTCCTTGATTGTTAGTGACATTTTCTCACGTATTTTTGCTATTGACACTTAAGTCTGCCGTGGCAGACATTGTTTGGATAGAGAGTGATTTTAGTACTCTAAAATGATGGTGTAAAACAATTCCTTGTTTCTCCTTGAAAATACTGCCAATTTTGCTAAGGAAATGCCAGCCTTCTATCTCATCGTGAGTTTTCCTGTAACACTGAAGCACGTTTACTGCCATTTATACTCCATTCCTAAATAATGGTCTTTTAGAATTCATATCAGTGTGGTAATATGTCAGAATTGTAACAGGATTGAGGGACACACACATCATAATAGTGTGAACACCAGTCATCATAGTTATGAACCCAAAAAGAACCTAATAAAGGAATTTTTATAAACTTGTATTTTAGAAGAAAACCATATTTGCCCCATATAAGTTAGTTTCTGATAATATTTAGTGAAGAGATTTTGATTTTTGAGTACCTGTTACAATACATTAATACAATGGTGTTATCTGTAGCAAAGACAGCCCAGCACTGCCAAGAGCAGGCCAGGAGGTTCCTTTTCTGCTTGAAGACATCCACTCAGGTAAAGCCTTATCATTGACTGTGCCAGAGTGAAACGAGTGAGGTTGTTATCAGACGTGAGAAGTCACAGCTTGTACCCTCTTAGCTTGATAACAAGTTCATTAACTATTAAGAAAGAGATACAGGCTGGGGGAGGAAGGAGTAAACAGTCACAAAGCATGATAGGCTTCTGGGGTGGGGGGTCACTTTCTAAGGTGTCTTTACCATGACTTCACATGATCCTGTGGCTCAAAGGTTGTAATTTACAAGGTTACAGATTGATCAAAGCTTAGACTTGATGTTTAGCTATTAAGTAGAAATGTGTAAGCTGAGGCACTTCTCTTTCTTTCAGAATTTGTAAGTTGAATCAATCTTGTTCATGGTTATAGCTTTCAGAATGAGAAAGGAGATCTGGGAGGCTCCTTCCCCAGCACCTCACAAGCCAGATGTCACCACAGCACAGACCTGTAGTTCCAGCACTCAGAAGGTTGAAGCTGCAGGACCTGAAGTTCAGGGTCATACTTGTCTACATAGGGCTCAGGTCCTGTCTCGTTTCTATACGTTCTGCCCTTGAGTAAACAGAGTTCACTTAGTATTTTAGTGCTCTTACTATAGGACTTTTTGGCTTTTTCAAGGCAGGGTGTCTCTGTGTAGCCCTGGCTGTCCTGGAACTCACTCTGTAGACCAGGCTGGCCTCGAAAATTCGCCTGCCCTTTGCCTCCCAAGTACTAGGATTAAAGGTGTGCTCCACCACCCCGGCCCCGGCTTTTTTAGATATCTCTATGCACTTTTGACTTTATCAGTTGTGTGGAAGTTCCTTGACTCTGAGTCAGCAGGAAAAACAAATACTCACGGGTGATGTTTATATACTATTACCATGGTATATTGGGACTAGACTTTTGGTTCTGAGTTTGCCTGCTTGGGTGTGGATGTTTAGCCTGAGTCCTCCTCCTCCTCATCTATAGAATAATAAGGTTCATAACTGTCTCAACTTTAATTGATGGCTAACTGACACAGATTCCAAGGTGACTGGCCCTCACAATATTGACTGATGTTATCACTATTTGAGAAATCAATAATAGCTCCCAGGATGCAAATAGACAGATTTCATAGTTCATGAGTGGCCTGTTGATGGTGGGCTAAGCAAAAGAAGCTCTATAGGTATGTCTCCCATTTTATTTAAATAAGCATGAGTCAGTCAAATTGATTATAGGTTTTTGCTGTCTTTAAAAGTAAGACATCTTTATGTATACTGAAATGAATTAAGTAGCACTAGTATATCCTTCCCTCTGGTCATCTGTGCTCTGGGAAGAGTTATTTGTTATGGCAGTTCAAACATCCTATAATAATGGGATATGTTGAGGCCGAGATGATTGGGAATTCAGAGTTAAGTTAAATATTGGATTAAAAAAAAACACAAAACAGCAAATTTATTCCCAATTTACCTTAGCCAATAATGAATGTAGGGAATACGAAATTGGCAAGACAATAAATATTAAATATTTTCTTACTACATAGAGAAATAACTATGTGAAATGACTTATTTCATTTATGTGGGCTTCTTTGGTGTGTGCAAGTATGTGTGTGCATGTGTGTATATGTGTGGGTGTGTGGGTCTGTAGACCAAGCTGGCCTTGAACCTAGAATGATCATCCTGCACTGCCTTCTAAATGATGAGGTTATAGGAATGCATGATCATCCTCTTCTAATTAGTCTATTTTAATCATTTCACAATGAATACATGTGCAACTTTATATAATTATCCTGACAATTAAAATTAATGTGATAATTTTTTTTAGTATGACATATAAAAAGAGAACTGGTTTACTTTTGTAAAAATTTTATGTGTACGAATGCTTTGCTTACATGTAATGTGGCCACCATGTGCCCAGTGTCCATGGAAGTTCGAAGAGAGCATCGGATCCTTTAGAATTGGAGTTATGGATGGATGAGCTGTCATTCAAATGCTGAGACTTTAACCCAGGTCCTCCACAAGAGCAACAAGTGCTCTTATACTGAGCCATTGCTACAGTCCTAGGAATGGCTCTTTTCTTTTCTTGTAAATGATAAATATTTAAGACTTGAAGATTTATTTGGAATTATTGTTTAAACACTTTCAAATTTGAGTATTTTAAAGATTGAACAATGTGTATAACTATTACAGTAAAATGTAGATACTTAGGATAAATTATAAAGTTATGATGCAGTGTTTACTATACTTACTTATGTGTGGAAACCGCTACATAATACTTGTCACTGTGCACCTGTGGAGATCAGATGACAGCTTACAGGCATTTGCTCTCTTCTTCTACCTAATGGGTCTGAGAGTTGAATTCAAGTTGTTATGCTGTATCCAGTAAGCCATCTCATTAGCCCCACTGTGTTTAATAATGGCTACTACTGGTTATTGTGGACTAGAAACTTTGCTATACTATATTGTTTATTATTATCAGCCATACGTATAATGCTGTAAAGTTACATTTTATTTACTGTTTATTCTTTCAAATAATATAAAGCAACTAGTACTTTGTATGCATTATAACTGTAAAAACTATTTTATAGGGGACTGGTGAGATGGCTCAGTGGGTAAGAGCACCCGACTGCTCTTCCGAAGGTCCAGAGTTCAAATCCCAGCAACCACATGGTGGCTCACAACCATCCGTAACGAGATCTGACTCCCTCTTCTGGTGTGTCTGAAGACAGCTACAGTGTACTTACATATAATAAATAAATAAATCTTAAAAAAAAAAAAAAAACTATTTTATATTTAAGTATTATATGGGGAGCTGGGCATGGTGGTGCCCACCTTTATTCCTAGCACTCGGGAGGCAGAGGCAGGAGGCTCTCTGAGTTTGAGGACAGTCTGTTGTCAAAGAGAGACCCTGCCTCAAAAAACTCAAACAAAACTCCAAATATGTATGTGTGTGTGTGTGTGTGTGTGTGTTTATTTAATTACTGTATGGCATAGTCAGTTGCAAGTTTTCTTAACTTGCATATATGTGAATGTTTATTTGCTCTTCTAGAGTTTTAGATTTGCATTCATTGGTAATTTGTTTTTTATTGCAGAAATATACGAGTAAATGGGTCCAGTAATTGGAATGACTCCAGATAAGAGAGCTGAGACCCCGGGAGCTGAGAAGGTTGCAGGACTGAGTCAGATTTACAAAATGGGAAGTTTGCCTGAAGCTGGGGATGCTGCCAGGCCAAAGGCCACTCTTGTGGGCAGTGAGTCAGCAGATGACGAGCTAACAAACTTGAACTGGCTTCATGAGAGCAGTAACCTTCTAACAAACCTCAGACTTGGAAGTGAAGGCCTTCCCATGGTCAGTCCGCTGTATGACATAGAGGGAGATGAGATGCCATCCTTTGGACCATCGTGCTACCAGAACCCAGAAAAAAAATCAGCAACTTCAAAGCCCCCGTACTCCTTTAGTCTTCTCATTTATATGGCTATTGAACACTCGCCAAATAAATGTTTGCCTGTCAAAGAAATTTACAGCTGGATTCTGGATCGCTTCCCATACTTTGCCACTGCACCTACAGGCTGGAAGAATTCTGTTCGGCATAATCTATCCCTGAATAAATGTTTTCAGAAAGTGGAAAGAAGTCATGGCAAGGTGAGTGTTCATAAACATCGTTCTGTGTGGTGAGGGAATTAATAGAGTCCTGTAAAATTCAAGACCAAGAGAAATAAAGGCATGTCAGGTTAGCTCGAAGTTAATTATAGTCTTCATGTGCTTTAATATATGGTGTTTTAAGATTTCTTAGTGTTGAAAGAAACTTACTAAAATTACATTCAGTTTGCTTTTGGCACCTAGATTATTCTTTGACGTTTCTTTTCTACCTTGTTACCCACCCTTCCCCTTATCTGAAATTGAACTTAGGGCCTTGAAGATGCTTTGTTAGGAAAGCATGCTACCACTATTCCCAGACCACCAAGTTGCTTTTCTTCCTTTCCTTTCCCATTCCCTTTCCGTCTCTTCTGTGTAGCCCTGGAAATCTACTCTCTGTAGATCAGCCAGACTTGCCTCAAACTCTCAGAGATCCATCTGCCTTTGCCTCCCAGGTGCTAGGATTAAAGGTGTATGCCACCACTGCCCAGCAGATTTTATTTTTAGATGTGTGTGTGATTCTGGGTTTGTGCTTGATTATATTGTCTTCAGAAGTCACATGGATGTTGGATTTCTTGGAGCTAGAGTTAAAGGCATTTGTGAACTGCCTAATATGGGTGCTAAGATCTGAACTTGGGTTCTCTGGAAGCCGTAGTACATTCTTTTAACCACTGATGTGTCTCTCTAGCCCCAATGAGTTGTTGCTCCCAATTTCTCCAACTATGTCAGTATATATATGTATGTATGTATGTGTGTATGTGTGTGTGTGTGTATATATATATATATATATATATATATATATATATATATATATATGTATCCTGTTTATCCAGTATAACATAATGAAAGTGTAGCTCATTTATATTAGAAGTAGGAGGTATACAAAGGCAGTATTTCATTCTGTACAAGTGAGAAATGTAGGCAGGTAGAGTGGAAAGGCACAGTGAATGTGAAGGCTGAATGTTATAAGTTACTAGGGCTTCAGTGTTGAGATCAGAACAAGGGTGTGATAAGGTTTTTCTTTCTTTCATTTGTAAATGATAGTGCATTGTTGTTCTAAACTGTCTGGATTCTCTAAAAAGAGAATTGTACATAGTATCACACATGGATATGGTTTTAATAAAGATGTAGGGTTTGAAGTGTTGATAGTAATACTTGTCTCATGTCTAAGTCTGTGGACTTGTTTTGACATTGTGTTAAAAGGTAAGGATAGCTTTAGAAATTACTTGATTTGCATAGTATATGAAACCATGTTCATACTTCCCTGGATGCTTTTTCTTTACTTTAACTTTTTTGTTTAGTTTTTGTTTTTTAAGACAGTTTTTCTGTGCAGCCCTAGCTGCTAATGGAGCTTAGATCAGACTGGTCTTTAACTCAGATGTCTGCAGACCTCTACCTCCAAGTGATGAGATTAAAGGTGTATGCCACACCCAGCTCTTTTTACAGTTACTTTTAAATCGTTGTTTAGGAACTTACTTTCCCTTTTGCCTGTTTAGTTTTGTGTTTTCTTGGGTAACAGTATCCATTCCTTTGGCTTTACATAGCATCCGGGTGCTAATGACTCTATTAAGTTCTCCTAAAGACCAGACCTAATTTACAACTCATTGTTTAATCTAGAGATAAATTGGGACTTTGTTCTTTCTTCTTCTAAGACCCCAGATTCTAAGCTTGATGTTTGTTCTTCACGATGCCAAGTTACTTGGATATAGAATTTGAAAGGAATTTATACATTATCCTGATGAACTATCTTATTTCATGACCAGGAAAATAAGACCTAGATAGGTAAAACTGTTTGATCCTGGTATATAATAACAGTAGCAAAATTATAGTTATGAAGTAGCAATGACATAATTTTATGTTCAGGGGTTACCACAGCTAGGGAAACTATATTAAAGGGTCTCTTAGCTTTAGAATTGTTGAGAATCACTGGCCTGATATAGAATACCATGTTCATACTTGATTGGATTCTCTTTCTTTTACCATTAATTGGGGGGTGGGGACATGGTTTTGAGACAGGGTTTCTCTGTGTAGTCCCGGCACTCACTTTGTAGACTAGGCTGACCTCACACTCAGAGATCTGCCTGCCTCTGACTCCAAGTGATGGGACTAAAGGTGTATGCCATCACCAACCAGCAACCATTAACCTTATAATTGATTTTCCTTTTAAAACTTATTTTCACTGTTATCTTTTTAGTTTAGCATTCTCTTTCCCTCCCTCGTGGCTCCTGTAGCCCTTTGTTTGTTGTTTCTACAGTATATATTATAGTTGTGTACAAGTTTTTATAGCCTACTGGGGAGGGTATAAACGCTTCTAAAAGTCAAAAATCTTATTGCAGTAATCACATATGGATATCTACCTACTTATCCTTGCTTTACATAGTGATTGGTCATAGGGCTCATGATTCCACCAACCTTTCAACTGCTGGTGAATGTTCAGGAAGGAGGCGAAAATTTTCAGGCTCTTGTTCTCTGAAACTAGAGAGGGGAGAATGGACTACAGTGTGTGGCAGGGGGAGGAATTATTTTGTAACCTTAAAACAATGTTCAGTATTTCCCAAATACTTAGGCATCTGAGTTTCTAAAGTTTTTTTTAAAGACTACTATATAAAGTTCTTTTATATTCATTTTTACTTGTTTGATTTTTATTTAATGTTTGTTTCCTCCCTCCGTCCCTCCCTCCTTCCTTCCTTCCCTCCCTCCCTCCCTCCCCTCCTCTCTCCCTCTCTTCTTGTCTTTGTAGAGTTAGGATTTCATGTAACCCAGCTGAGATCAAACTCAATGTGTAGCTAAGGGTGGCTGTCTTATATACTTTGAAATTGTTGTGATACCATGGCCGATATCTGGGGCTTTTCATATGGTGGGCGTGTTCCTTTAATTAGCCTATGATTTTAAGGACAAACAAAATGAAAAGGGAACTCCAAGTTCATCAAATCACCCATAAAGTGGCGGCAAGAAGTTACTCCCTCGCAGGGCTGTAGTGGCATACTCCTTTAATGCCAGCACTTTTGAGGCAGAGGCATGTAGATTTCTGAGTTCGAGACCAGCTTGGTCTACAGAGTGAGTTCCAGGACAGCCAGGGCTACATAGACAAGCCCTGCCTCGGAAAAAAAGAAAAAAAAAAAAAAAAAAAGAAGAAGAAGTTACTCCCTCAAGCAGAGGGAGCAGGCTGGGATCCAAGAGGAGGGTAAGGGTCCTGGAGCCCAGAGTGGACAGCCCAGTAAATTTCCTGTGGGAGAGCTGATCACTGATCACTTTCTTCTCTAGATGCCCTCCTAGGCCGTTGGGTATTGCCCATGAGAACCACAAAGTCAATATGGAAATGGTGATTGCCATCTCAGAATTCCAAAAGCCAACTTTTCTTTTATAAAGCTTTTATTTTAGCATTAAAGTTTTGTTGGTTTGTCTGTTTTCTCTTCTCATGATAGGGCTTTTCTATTTAGCTTAGGCAGGACTCATGATCCTTCTGCCCTGGCCTCCCACGTATGTTATCATCACACTAGACTTCAGCCAGTGCTTTGCAGATAACAGAGGCTGTAAACAGATATTCAAGGCAGTGTCTGGAAGGCAAGAGCACTGAGGGAAGCTGCCTAGGAAAGACAGAAGGAAGGAACAAAGGGACCCCAAAGGCAGGGATAAGTGCAGCTCAGAAAAATGCCTGAATATCATGGTAGAACCAAGAACCAGCCATGCAATATATTTTAAGAAGACATTCTCAGCTGGATGCTCTGGGAGTCACGTGATTATCATGGAGCTCCTAGGAGCTCTGGATGCTGATCCAGAGAGTCAGACAGCTAAAACTCTGTGTTTAGAAGGAGTGCTGTTGTAGTATTTTCTACTTAATAAATCCCGATGGAGGGTTTGCCCGCCCCAAGGTTTATGTTCCTGAATGAAACACACGCACAGCTTTTATATTTTGATATGCCTTAAGTAGCTCAATAGCTGGACCACTGTCTAACCTCCATGCAGTTAATCCTCAGTTATTTACCAATTTTATGTTCTATCTTGGCTTCTCTGGACTCAGGACTGCTCAGTTGGGCCAAACTCTCCCAGCTCATTAACATGGCAACCATATCTCTCTTCTCAGGCATCACATCTTTCCTCCCTCCACACTTTCCTGGCATGTTGGATCTCTCCTTCATCCCTTCTCTCTTCTGGCCCCAAACCTGAGAATCCTCAAATCCTGCCTGTGTCTCCCCCCCCACCCCCAGCTATTGGCTGTTGGCATCTTTATT
Organism: Mus musculus; assembly: GCF_000001635.26. NCBI lineage: Eukaryota > Metazoa > Chordata > Mammalia > Rodentia > Muridae > Mus > Mus musculus. The sequence goes on from NC_000083.6 coordinate 88,467,490, forward strand.
ACCAATCTGAACCAATGGGGGCGGGGTGGGGTGGAGAAGGGAGGGTGATGGGGGGGGGCAGACTCCCAGGAGTTAAGTGCAGACACTCTCATACAAACAGGTTTTTAGTGAAACATAATTAGCATTCGTAATACAAGCAGCAGTTGGTTCTTCATCTATCAAACAAGATGCCAATGGCCAATTGCTGAACAAAGGAAAGAGACGGGACTTCCACATCCTGCCAAGCAGGCTAAGAGACACAAGACGAGGAAGGGAAATGTCTCCATGCTTCGGAGGGAGAAAAGGTGACCAGCCATGTGAGATCTTGGGGAGCCGCCCGCCATAGGCCACTTCCCCAGGTGAAAGATTAGAAAAAAACTAGCTGAGGGCAGTTTTGGGTTGTTGAACAAGGAGAAGGTAACTGGGTCACTAAGCTAAGGGCAGATTAAGATGTGCTGAGCTAAGAATAGTGGGAAGGACATGCTAGCTACAGGAGATTAGAAGTGCCCAGCAATTGAACCAAGGTGGCAGGTTGAAATTGAGCTGTGTGTGTGTGTCTGTGTTTTTCGTCCATGGATCCAGTATTCTCTGGGCAGGGCCCGGTAGTGCAGTCCACTCAGAGCTTAAAGCAAGTTCATAGGAACTACATGCTACAAGAAGCTACAGTGTAGGCTGGTAGGTGGGGCTTTGATGGCCCCACCAGGAGGGATCCCTGCGAGGACAGGGAGGAAGACTAAGAAGGGAGAGAGGGGCTTCTCCTATAGGAAACACCGAGAAGGTCAGAAAAGAAAACTTTATTTTCAGAGGCCAGGAATGAGAAGTTCACAGTCTAGCACTGGACAGTCGGAGATGGGAGAAAGGACTCCATGGGTATACACGATAAAGCCCCATCCTGGCTTCCCCACCCTTTGGGAGAGGTTTGAGGCACCATAGGACTAGGCATGGTTGGTGTGGTTTGAATGAGGTCTCCTGTAAGTCTCCCAACATTTGGATATTTGGTCCTCAGTGGTTGTTTGAAGAGGATTAGGAAGTATGCCCTTGCTGAAGAATGTATGTTATGGGGGTGAGTTTTCAGATTTCAGAAAGACTCCTACAAAGATCGCCGATGCTCTTGGATTGGCAGGATTAATATAGTAAAAATGGCCATCTTGCTGAAAGCAGTCTACAGATTCAATGAAATCCCCATCAAAATTCCAGCTCAATTCTTTTTTTTTTTTTTTTTTTTTTTTTTTTTTCCCTGAGACAGGGTTTCTCTGTGTAGCCTTGGCTGTCCTGGAACTCACTCTGTAGACCAGGCTGGCCTCGAACTCAGAGATCCGCCTGCCTCTGCCTCCCAAGTGCTGGGACTAAAGGCGTGTGCCACCACGCCCGGCTCCAACTCAATTCTTCATAGGGAAGAGCAATTTGCAAATTCATTTGGAATAACAAAAAACCTAGGATAGCCAAAACTATTCTCAACAATAAAAGAACATCTGGAGAAATCACCATGCCTGACCTCAAGCTGTACTTCAGAGCAATTGTGATTAAAAACTGCATGGTACTGGTACAGTGACAGACAGGTAGATCAATGGAATAGAATTGAAGACCCAGAAATGAACCCACATACCTATGGTCACTTGATCTTTGACAAAGGAGCTAAAACCATCCAGTGGAAAAAAGACAGCATTTTCAACAAATGGTGCTGGTTCAACTGGAGGTCAGCATGTAGAAGGATGCAAATTGGCCCATTCTTATCTACTTGTTCAAAGCTCAAGTCCAAGTGGATCAAGGAGCTCCACATAAAACCAGAAACACTGAAACTCATAGAAGAGAATGTGGGGAAGAGCCTTGAGGACAGGCACAGGGGGAAATTACCTGAACAGAACACCAATGGCTTATGTTCTAAAATCAACAATTGACAAATGGGATCTTATAAAATTGCAAAACTTCTGTTAGGCAAAGGACACTGTCAATAAGACAAAAGGCAACCAACAGATTGGGAAAAGATCTTTACCAACCCTAAATCTGAGAGGGGCTAATATCCAATATATACAAAAAACTAAAGAAGTTAGACTCCAGAGAACCAAATAACCCTATTAAAAATGGGGTACAGAGGTAAACAATTCTCAACTGAGGACTACCAAATGGCTGAGAAGCACCAAAAGAAATGTTCACTATCCTTAGTCATCAGAGAAATGCAAATCAAAACAACCCCGATATTCCACCTCACATTAGTCAGAATGGCTAAGATGAAAAACTCAGGTGACAGCAGATAGTGGCGAGGATGTGGAGAAAGAAGAACACTCCTCCACTGCTGGTGGGATTGCAAGCTGGTACAGCTTAACAGAAATCAGTCTGGCGGTTCCTCAGAAAATTGGATTCATCTATACCACTCCTGAGCATATATCCAAAAGATGCTCCAACATATAGCAAGGACACGTGCTCCACTATGTTCCTAACAGCCTTATTTATAATAACCAGAAGCTGGAAACAAATCAGATGTCCTTCAACAGAAGAATGGATTCAGAAAGTGTGGTACATTTACACAGTGGCGTACTACTCAGCTATTCAAAACAATGACTTCATGAAATTCTTAGGCCAATGGATGGAATTTGAAAATATCATCCTGAGCAAGATAACCCAGTCACAAAAAGAAAATACATGGTATGCACTCATTGATAAGTGGATATTAGTCTAAAAGCTCAGAATACTCAATATATAATTCACAGACCACATGAAGCTCAAGAAGACCAAAGTGTGGGTGCTTCAGTCCTTCTTAGAAAGGGGAACAAAATACTCACAGGAAGGAATTATAGAGACAAAGTGTGGTGCAGAGACTGAAGGAAAGGCCATCCAGAGACTGCTCCACCTGGGGATCCATCCCATATAGAGACACCAAAGCCAGGCACTATTGCAGATGCCAAGAAGTGCTTGCTGATAGGAGCCTGATAAAGCTGTCTCCTGAGAGAATCTGCCAGAGCCTAACAAATACAGAGGCAGATGCTCACAGCCAACCATTGGACTGAGTAGGGGTCCTCAGTGGAGGACTTACAGAAAGGACTGAAAGAAGTGAAGGGGTTTGCAACCCATAGGAAGAACAACAATATCAACCAAGAAGACCCCCCCCCACCACCCAGAGCTCTCAAGAACTAAACCATGAACCAAAGGGTACACATGGAGGGATCCATGACTTTAGCTGCATATGCAGTAGAGGGTGACCTTATCAGACATCAATGAGAGGAGGGGTCCTGGATCCTGGGGAGGTTCCATGTCCCAGTATAGGGGAATGCCAGGGCAGGGAGGTGGGGGTGGGTGGGTGAGTACCTTTATAGAAGCAGGGAGAGGGAGAAGGATGGGATAGGGGGTTTCTGGAGGGGAAACCAGGAAAGGGGATAACATTTGTAAATAAATAAAATATCCAATAAAACAAAATTTAAAAAAGGAAAGAAAAAAAAGACTCCTACACTTTCAAGTGAGTTCTCTCTTTGCTTCCTGTTTGTGGATCTAGACATGTGTGAAATCTCTGCTGCTGTTCCTGTCCCCTTTTGCCTGGTACTTCCATTCTTCCATCATGGATTCTAACCCTCTCACTGTACTCTATGACTAAACTCTTCTATAAGTTGTAGAAAGAAAAAGATACCATGACAAGACAACTGGCAGGAGAAAGAGTTTATTGGGAGCTTACATTTTCAGGGCGAGTCCATAACCATCAAGGTGAGGAGTGACAGGAAACAGGCAAGTATGTTGTTCAGAGCTTGCATCTGAGACACAAGCATGAGGCTGAGAGAGGGAAGAGACAAGTGCTGTGAATGGTGTGGGCTTTTGAAACCTTAAAACCCACCCACAGTGACACACTTCCACTAACAAGGCTACACCTCCTAGTCCTTCCCAAACAGTTCCACCACTAAGGACCATGTATTCAAAGATAGGTGCCTGTGGAGGCTTTTCTCATTCAAACCACTACAGTGGCCTTGAACTCATTAAAAATTTCTATCCATCCATCCATCCATCCATCCATCCATCCATCCATCCATCCATCCATCCATCTATCTATCTATCTATCTATCTATCTATCTATCTATCTATCTATCTATCTATCTAAATTTGAGAGGCTTTCAGTATGTAGCCCTGGCTAACCTAGAATTCAGTATGTAGACCAGGCTGTCTGGAACTCAAAGAAATCTGCCTGCTTTTGCCTCCCAACTGATGGGGTTAAAGCCATGCACCACCATGTCCACCCTACTCCATTTTCTTTAATGCGTATGTCGTCAATAAATGCATGTGTATGCACTGTGTACATACAGGAGTCTGAAAAAGGCCAGAAGGCATCAAATTACCTGGAATTGGAGGCAAGGTAAGCCATCATGCAGGTGCCAGGAAGTGAACCCAGTTCCTCTGTAAGAGCAGCTAGTACTCTTAACCCTTGAGCCATCTCTCTAGTCCCAGGCTCGAACTTTTGATGTTGATCTGCCTGCCTCTGTCTCCTTAAATGCTAGGATTTCAGGTCTGTGCTGCACACCTCAGGCAATTGAAGTGTTCAGAGAAGGGATGGGGAAGTAAGAGCTAGAGAATGCATGGGAAGGATACTGTCTCAAGTTAGGTAGAGTTTGAGAAAGAAAAGTCTGTTCATGAGAAGGAGGGTTCAGAAATTGTAACACAAAAATTGGCAAGCTATCACAAGTAAGGTTAGGTGAGAAGCTTTAGGTACAGGTACCAAACTCCAACTTGGTGAACCAATGCTTTTCATTTGAGTTGCTTAATAAGAATGTGTAAGGGGTTACTTACAGGAGCAGAAATGACTCCAAGACAACTCCATCAGCAAAACTACCCCAACATGGGACAGCTCACAAAAGCCGAGAATTTGGAGTACAATGCATAGGCTGCACGCAGCTCAAGGGATTGGAGCAAGTCCTTTCCAGGTGGCTCAGTTGGTCTACACTTCTTCAGGGCAGCTCAGCTGCTCTCAGCTTCTTTCAGAAGCTTTGCAACTTGTCTTGCCTGAGGAGTGTGAGTGACTTGTAGAAGTCTGTTTGTCTTTCTTTCTTTCTTTCTTTCTTTCTTTCTTTCTTTCTTTCTTTCTTTCTTTCTCTCTCTCTCTCTCTCTCTCTCTCTCTCTCTCTCTCTCTCTCTCTCTCTCTTTCCTTTCTTTTCTGTTTGTTTGTTTGTTTGTTTGTTTTCAAAACAGGGTTTCTCTGTATAGCCCTGGCTGTCCTGGAACTCATTTTGTAGACCAGGCTGGCCTTGAACTCAGAAATCTGCCTGCCTCTGCCTCCCAAGTGCTGGGATTAAAGGCATGTGCCACCATGCCTGGCAGAAGTCTTTATTTTTAATGTGGGAGGGATGGGCATAGTGAATCTGTATGTTTTAAGGACTTCCTGGAGCTGTATGGAGTTGTTTATGTTCTGTCTTGAGGAATTTCTTTGCCGGATGGGATGTCTCCACCTCAGAGGAAAAGGCTCCATGTGGATGAGAATAGAAGAACACTATTTGGGATTTAGGAGTGTTGCTACATTCAGGGGCAGAGGAGAAAGTTCATGTGGGGAAATGTGCCACCACCTCTCAAGTGCTAGAATTACAGTTTTCCACCACCACACCCCAGGGGTTTGTTTTGTTGAAACCTTTTTGAGTGTCTCAGGATGTATTTTTCTTTGCATCTGTGGAAGATAGGTCAGTTATTCTTCCATTAAATTGAGGTTCAATTGAGTGCCCTTGACAGCCCTTTTCTGGGTCTAGAGATGTTATCTAGAGATGTAGTCCTCCCCACAGAAGGCAAGGTCTGGTTTTCTGACCCCTTTGTAGTATCCATAGCACTTCACAAAAATCAGATCTAAAGGGTCAAGTCTTTCCCTGTCCCCCAGGCCTAGAGAGTAAAGCTTTATGTTTTTCTGAATTTTTTATTAAATGTAAGTGAAAATTATGACTAGGATTTTAGTCCATACACACGGAATTAAATCTTGCCTAGTTTAGTACAGACAACTCTTGGTTTTTCAAGGCCTGGAACTCACTTTGTAGACCAGGCCGGCCTCGAATTCAGAAATCCGCCCACCTCTGCCTCCCGAGTGCTGGGATTAAAGGTGTGCACCACCACGCCTGGCTGTACAGACAACTCTTAATGTAGAAGGCAAGAAATAATATTTCAGAAATAGTAAATTGTATCTTCTCTGGATTTATTATTCAAAACTTTTAAGATGGATCTTTGCATTTCACCCCTTTAATGTAGCCCTTTTTACAGAACCTTCGAAGCCATTCTCAGAGCTTTATAGTTCATGATAGTGAAGAGGAGAATGCATATTTTCTGTTTTCCAGTAAGTGTCCAGGCACTTCATTTCTTACAGACAGATTTTATGTTAGGACAAAGATCATTTGGGTTTTATCACTTAAGCAAATTTTAAGGGAGAAGAGTTTTTAAAAAATCATTTTTCAAACTAAAATATATATGAGCAAATACATAGTTTTATTTCTTGTTACTAATGGCTCATGAACAGGCCCAGTGAAAGGCAGTGTTGCCATGGCAACCGAGGCCTGGCTGTTAATTCGAAATTCTGCTCAGGACATTTAAATGTCCTGAAACTGTAAGTTCTCAGCTTTTACAATTTGCTGCTTCAAGGAAATAGCTTTTCTACTGTGATCAGAAACAATTTTCAGTCTTCTCACTGTAGAATTTGAAAACAAAACTTGAACCCAACACTTTGTAGGAAGTATTCCTGGAATACCAAAGTAGAATATGGGTGGTTATAGAATTGTTTGGTCAGTGTATGAAAAATTACATATGCATATGAAACCTAATTAGAACAAAAGATAAAAGTATTGACATTTAGTTTTACTTCCCAGTTGTCAAACTATATCTATCATCTTGTCTAAATGATTTATTTTATCTAAGTTATCTTTTAACACTTAATCTAAATCTTTATTTGCAAATCTTAAGGTTTCTTGGGAAAACTTATCTGCCGCTTAGTTTTTTGTTATTCCTGTTAGGTTTTTGAGACAGGGCACACACACTCACAGGCACAGACAGACAGACAGGCAGATAGACACACACACAAATTAAATACTGCTAGTTGGGACAGATCTCCCCGTATAGAACAAGCTGACCTTGAACTTAGGACAGTCCTCCTGCCTCTGCCTCTGAAGTACTTGGGTTGCACCACACTTACCCTAACACTTCCTGTTGTTTCTGTGGTTCTTGCTACTGAGTGCCAGAGTTCGAATCCCAGCCCATTTCTCCCTGTGCTACTGTGTTAAAGACACGCACTTTCCTTTTTCTGCATGTCTCAGTCGCCAGGGTGTTTAAATCTGCTCCATTCTCAGTAGCTGGACTTTTCCCCAGAGAAGCCGCTTTCTTCCCCAAATTAGTTTTATACCTTACTGTTTATCACCTAACCTTTTGAAAATTTAGTTCCATTTTTATTTTGTATTATCGAATTCCCCTTCAATAAACACCCTATGCCAATTTCAGTATAACAAGTTAATGCTCATGTATTTTTAGCCATGTCACTTAGCTATAAATTACTTTATCTGAATCTTACCACAATTCACTGAAATGACCTTGAATCTTTATGAGTAAAATGTGAGAGATCTGACTTTCAGAATCAACAATTTGTCCAATTTCACATGACTAGTCAGTAAGTAGTAATGAGTATCTTGTTTTTAGGATTTTTTTAAAATTCCATATCACTTATGAGAGTATGTATACCTGTGTGTGAGTGCCACTGGAGGAAATTCCATATCACTTATGAGAGTATGTGCACCTGTGTGTGAGTGCCACTGGAGGTCAGAGGGCTCCAGCCCCTGTGCTTGTCTGAAGTTGTAATCCTGATAATATGTGTTGGGAACTACTCTTAGGTTTCTGCAAGTCTGGTACAATGTACTATTAATTGCTGAAACCATCTCTCCAGCCCCAGATCTTTAAACTTGTAGAATAATATGTTTTCATTATGCCATTTTATAAAAATGAAACAGTATTCAAAGATAAAAGATCTCACTGGTTGCCCGATATTGCTGTGACTGAGAACATAGAAAATGGAAGCAATGTGGAGATAAATGCATCAGACCTCACATCATACATAGCTTTATGCAAGGAAGCAGTGAGGGGGAGGAATAAGTCAATTTAATTAATTCCCAAAGAATAACTGAAAACACAGGGTCAGGCTTAGAAGCACTTGCTGCCGAGAGTGAGGAGCTTGACTTTGAGTTCTTCCATCCACACAGTAAAAAGAGAGAACTAATACACGTATGCTTTCCTTTGACCCCTGATTCATGTCTTGTCTCTCTCCCCATAAATAAATAAATGTTAAGCCTGGGTATAAATAAGTTCCAACCTCTCCCATCTTGGGTTAGAGCATACATTGGCAGAGCAGTTGGGTGATAGATAGCTCCAAGACACTAATTCTTGTACAACTTTTTTCTAGGTTAATGGAAAAGGCTCCTTGTGGTGCGTTGATCCAGAATATAAGCCCAATCTTATGCAGGCCTTAAAGAAGCAGCCTTTTTCTTCTCCACAAAGGTAAGGGCCTCTATGTGATTTAGATTTATTATGTGAGCTGGAGAAAACAAAGCTGTAAGTTTTATTTTAGTTGTCTTATTTTATTTGTGTGTTTATCTAATTGTACAGGGAAGTATTTACTGATAACATTGACCTAAGATATTTTCTTCTTGGTTCATTTTTTTTTCTAGAAAACAAAATGCTGGGTAGTTGAGTATCAATTCTCAGAAAATAAGTCAGTGTACTGTATTATAAGTAGTAAGCTTAATAAATTGTATAACTTCAGTTGCAAAAACATTAACTCATTTTAATTGTTTGTATGCTAACAAGGACACAATAAATTAAATACATATTTAAAATATTTGAGTAAGATGATTCATCATTTGTAACCATAACATTTTGTAAGGTCCATGATTCGCTGAAGAACGATACCCAGACTCACATAGTATGCAAGAGCAACGAGTGCTTTATTCTACAGAAGTCCAGCATGCTGGGGTCTACCATTTACCAAGATGGACATGCCCAAGTGAGCTCACAGGCCCAAGTGAAAGCACAGTAGGGGAATTCTAGGGAGGGGGCAGGTGACATTTATCTTAATTGATTGGCTCTATATCTAGGGACATTCCCGAGCCACTGCTGGGGGTTGTGGGGACTGGAAACTGTTGCTGGGGAAGCCTGGAAACTGTTGCTGACCCATTGTCCTTGTCTCAGGACAGGTGGTGGGGCAGCTTCTGATTGGCTGCCCAAGGCCTGGGGTTTTTCCAGTATCTCAGTTGCCTGGACTTGTCCAGTTCTTGGAAACAGAGATTTAGGCCCAGTCTCCTGACCTGCCAGTGTGAATCCTGTCATGGAGTCAGCCTGACTCTGTCCTCCCACTGTTGCCTAAATCATTCCCCCTCAGTCATGGGCCATTTCGAATCCTTGAGATGTTTCTGTGGACTGCTATTGTTGTTTTAGAATCATTAATTGAACAGTGGAAATCTGTTCCTTAACAAACCTAACTGAAGGATTGATTATGTAGGGATTATAAGTCAAGGCCAACCTCAGTAGCCTAAGAGGGTCAGGGCAGAGGCCATGGAGACCTGTTGAAGAGGGACTCAAACTAACCCTGAGACTGTTGTTTTGTTTGTTTGTTTTATACTGTCTTTCTGATTAAGGCCGTGGATTTTTTTGGCCATCCCTTAGTAGTCAGCATAAAAACAACATTCCTTACCTAAGGCAGCTGGAGGAACAAGAAGTCTAGGCCTCTTCTGTTTTGTAAGACTGCTTCTGCCAGGGAGGACAGGGCACCCTGCAGGGCCGTGATGGACTTTCCTGTCTCCTGTATATCTGCATCTATAGCCATCCGTAGAGCCTTGTAATTTTTATCCTCAGTTACTAGGACTGAGACTCCTACACTAGCAGCTCCTGCCAGCCCTACGCCCAGGAAAGAACCTGGTAACACAGTGGGGGTGGCCATTCTTCTTACAGTTGGTTCGATGCAGTGGGACCTCACTGGGGCAAAAGCGTGGTGGGTCCTGATGAGGGAGCAATGGTGGGCTGCGGCAGAGGTTGGGGGGTGGTTGGTTGGGCCTTGTTGGGGCCTCGGGACTGTGGGTCTCAAGAGGCTACCTTAGAGCAGTTAGACATTAAACAGGAGTCCCAAGTCATAGGCAGAGATGTAAAGTCTTAGTCCCAATGTCTGAAGTGTCCGTGTTGGAATATGCCTTTATTAATTAAGATAAATTTAAGGGTTGGTTGTCTTTGGTGCTTAGTTTGTTTTTTCAAAAGTCTGAAAGGTTATTAATTTTCAAATACATACAGAGGAAGAAAACTAAAATGAAATCTCACTGAAACAAATTGAGAATTTCCTATTGTAGTTTATTTGAATTCTTGAGAATTGTTAACAAAAGGTTATGGTTGAATGTTGTAAACAACCAGGAGAGTGAAGTTGCAATGTCAGCAGCCTCACTTCTGGGACATTACCTCAGCAGCATAGAAGGAACCAGGAGGATGTGTATCCTTATCAAACAAGAGTTTTAAGGAAGTGGTTGGAGCCAGGAGTAGTATTGCATACCTTTAATCCCAGAACTCAGGAGGCAAAGGGAGGCAGATCTCTGTGAGTTCAAGGCCAGCCTGGTCTATTTGTTGAAACCCTGTCTCAAAAAAAAAAAAAAAAACCAACCCAACACCAAAAAGAGAGAGAGAGAGATCACGGCTTTGGAATTGAGTTGTTCTTTTTAGTTAACATTGGTGCCTGTGTGCTATTCTGATTAGCAGTTTGGAGCTAAAAGAAGTATCGTTAATAGTTGATTTATTTAGCTATGCTCTTCATTAAAGATAAAGTGGGAGACTGGCACTGTTTGTAAGACATCACAAATATGTTTCACTATGTCTTTATTTTTTATTTTTTTTAAATATATATTTTTTAAGATTTTTATTTATTATTGTATCTAAGTACACTGTAGCTGTCTTCAGATGCACCAGAAGAGGGTGTCAGATCTCATTATGGGTGGTTGTGAGCCACCATGTGGTTGCTGGGATTTGAACTCAGGACCTTTGGAAGAGCAGTCGGTGTTCTTAACCACTGAGCCATCTCTCCAGCCCTCACTATGTCTTTATTTACATTGGTTAATCTTTAGCTTTATCATTATAATGTATTTCATTAAATACATTAATGCAAATTAATATAAAATAATAACCTTTCAGACTTGAAAAAACAAACTTTAAGTATTATACAAAAGTGATTTTTGCCTTTTTTTTTTTAAAGGAGATTGCATAACAGCATGGGGTTTGTTACTTATTGGCTTTAAAACATTTTAAAGCTTTTTATTCTGTTTTGCTGTTTCCTTCTGAGATGTTTTTGTGTAACCCTCCCATAATTTATAACTATGGGAAAAAGGATGGCATTTATGTAGAAACTGAATAGGAATTAATTTCACTTTAAAGGATTATTCTCTATAATCACAAAGAGAATCCCCTAACCCCCCAAAAGTTTTCATTTTTATACTAAAAATCTCTTGGAATTTCACTCCTATTAGCGTTATACCAAATTTAAATATGTGATATAAAAACTAAATTTTTATTTATTCATTGTTCAAGGCATTTAAAACACATCAATTTATAATTGATATAAAAATACTATGTGAGAAAACTTCTTTGTTCTAACGGTGACCATATAATTATTTTGAGAGTCGCCCTTTGCACACTTCCTCCCTGAGCAGACTCTCTAGCCTTCGTGCGTTAGCAGAGGGAGCGAGGCAGATGCTGCGTGCGGGTTTCAGGGTGTGTGGGTTATGACTAGGCTCTGCTCTGTAGGAGATGAGACGATAGCAAGTAAGCAGTGTGTCTTCTCTTCCGTTTTCAGTGCTGCTTTATCACCTCACTGCTTAAGCTCTGCTCTCAAGCAAAGCCAAGTGCAAACTCTCCAAGGTAAGTGCGAGCCGCCGTGCTGGGTCACGGAGCATTGTTAATGAGATCTAGGAGTTGTAGGAGAATAAGAAATAAACTTCTGGAGAAAAAGTAAAAGTCCTCTTTTACCGACATTTGGTGTGGTAAATGCATGTTTTCCTCCAATAACTCATAGTGCACAGGCATTTTATCCTCTTCTTCATTGGTTTTATGTATATTTTTCCTTGAATGTGGCATTTAATTTCTTAGTAATATTTTCATTGGAGTTACTTTTTCCTAATATTATGTGGCCCATGATAATGCAACATTTATGAAAAAGTTGAAGAAGAAAGAGAACAATAATATTTTGAGACATAGTATCTACTATAGCTGCAGGAGTACTTGTGACCTTGTGCTAAAGAATTTTACCATCCCATAGATTAGGATATAGTTCAGAATATTTTTTAAAGATTTATTTATTTATTTAATGTATATGAGTACACTGTAGCTGTACAGATGGTTGTGAGCCATGTGGTTGCTGGGATTTAAACTCAGGACCTTAGGAAAAGCAGTCAGGGCTCTTAACCACTGAGCCATCTCACCAACCCGTTCAGAATATTTTTTACAAGTTTAGACTAAAGGGCTTTAATTTGGACTAGTGAATTGGCTTCTTATAAAGGAATTTTGGGGCTATTACCCACCACCACCACTTTAATTTTTATGGCATTTTGATATTTAATGGGTTCTGGCTGATCTTCCCTAACTCCTCCTGTCCACCATTGTCCCGCCCCCACCTAACTCTTCCATCTCCAATGCTCTAACTTTCTTTTTTGTCTTTGTTGGTTGATTGGTTGTTTTTTATTGTTGTTTGTTTGTTTGTAAGACAGTCTATGTGACCCTGGCTGGCCTAGAACTCTTAGGTAGACAGGCTAGCCCCAAACTCACAGCGATCCATCAGATGCTGCTGCTTAAGGGCTGAGATTACAGGCTGTGTCACCACACCCTGCTCATCCACCCCACACGTGTTTATTTTATTACCGTCTCTATCGCTCTCCCTTCTCAGGGGGCCCTTACCAGTGTCCCCACATCTACCTGTCTGAGTGCTCACCTAGGTACGCATATGTGACACGCAGAGGCTGAGCTCCACTTGGAGAGAACACGCTCTCTCTATCCTCGTGGGCCAGGGTTACCTCACTCTGCACCTCCATCTCTTCTCCTCAGGTTGCACGGTTTCCTGTTGACTGCCGAGTAAAAGTCTGTTGTGTGTGTGTACGTTTCGTTATCCTTTCATCTGCCTGTGGACATCTAGCTAATGCCACTGCTTTGCTGTGTGAGTCATGAACGTACAGATGTACGAGCATCTCAGAGTAAGATATGGAGACCTGAGTGCTCTAGCTGGGTCATACAAATTTCTACCTTTAGTCTTTGGAAATTTTCCACACTGATCTTCATTGTAGCTGCAGGAGTGAATAATGGTGACCCCTTTTCCACAATCACCACTTGTCACTTGTTTTCTTGATGGGAGCCACTCTGACATCGTTTAGAGGCTTTTTAAAAAACACAAAACTAACAGTCTCATATAGCCCAGTTGGCCTCTTAACTTGCTATGACCTTGAACTTCTACCCCCATCTCCAGAATATTGGCATAACAGGCATGCAGCAGCTTTATGTTGTGCTGGGGGTGAACCCAGGGCTTCATTCGTGCTGGCAAATTTTGTACCAAGACTACATTCCCAGCCTTCCTTGGCAAGTTGTTTTTTTGTTTTTTTGTTTTTTTGTTTTTTTTTAATTTGGTTGTTTGCTACTTAATTTTTTTAAAAAATTCCTTTGGATATACTCGGAACAGATTCTCTGTTGTGTGTAGTTGGGAAAGGTCCTCTTCCACCCTTCCTCATTCAGAATCAGCCGTTAGCTGTTACACAGAAAGCTGTCTGATTAGGAGAGTCTCCATTTGTCTGTTGTTGGTCTTACTTCCTTTGTGACTGTCCTTATCAGAAAGTCTTTATCTATGCCTGCATCTCCAGGGTATATCCTACTTTTTCCTCCAGCAACACCAATATTGAGGGAATTCTTTTGTGTTGTAAAAACAAATCCAGAGATGTATTGTTTCTTTCTGGAGGTGCTAAGACTCAAAGCCTTGTGAGCTTTAGCAAGCTCCACACCACAGCACATCATGTCAGATGAGCAGAGATGAGGCACTTGCAAGCATCCTACGGAGGAACAGACCTGTGCTCCTGTGGGAAAACAGGCTGGAACCACAAGGGTCTCCTCTGGAAGAAACAAAATTTGAATGCAATGAAACAAGAGCAAGAATAGATTCTAAGAACTTCCTAGAATTCACAAAAACTGTGTTGGGGTTGTGTCTTACTGTCTATGGTAATGTTGAGCGTGATCCTCCAGACCCAGAGTCTGCACACAGCCTTGGTTGCCAGCAGCGGCTCCTTCCTTGCTCTTCTTGCTTGGGCAGATGAGGGTTCCTTCCCTAGCCACAGCGAGTTAGGTGAGGAGTGTGGGTGATAGATAGTCTAGACTGACACAGCATTTTTGAGACAGGATTTTTTTTTATTGTGTTCAAGGCTAGTCTGGAATTCATGATTCTTGTGCTCCTGTTGGAATACCCTGTGTGAGGTCATTTTGTAAACCCTGTGAAGTAGCATACACCTAATCTAAACTCCAGAGGCAGAGGATCAGGATTCTTAGGCTAGTCTATGTGACATAGTGAGGCCTGTCTCTAATCACAGAAACAAGCAAGCAAACAAAATACATAGTACTGGGGCTGGAGAGAGAGAGAGAGAGAGAGAGAGAGAGAGAGAGAGAGAGAGAGAGAGAGAGAGAGAGCGCACAGTCAGTAAGATGCTTCCTTACAAAGCCCTGAGCAGGAGCCCTAGAACCCATACGAAAAAGCCAGGTGCCTATAATTCCAGTTCTAGGGAGGAGGAGACAGGGTACCCTGGGCTGGCTTGCCGATTGGGCTTGCCTACTTCACAAGTTCTAGACCAATGAGATATTCTGTCTCAAAAATTACCCCCAAACAAAAACCAGGAGATCTGATGGCCTTGTCTGGGCTCTGCAACAAGCATCAGAGACACAGATGTACACAGACATGCATGCAGGGAAGACACCCATATACATAAAATAAAATACTTCTGTATACAAATTGTCAGTAAGAACTTCTTTTGTACTTTGACTATATGGGTTTGGCAGCTTTTTTTTTTTTTTTTTTTTTTTTGAGTGAAAAAGAAATCTAATTGTAGCCTTAATACTCATTCAAGGAAAATGAGATATTGAAAATTTTCATGCAGTCACTATAATGAACCGTTATGAAGTAAGTAAGGCTCATTGTGTCTGAAATTTTTTGCACCAATGTGTAGGCGTGAGTTTTATAGTGGAAAGAGAAGTCTTTCCTGAAAAGTCCATTGACAGTGAGTTTAGAAATTGGCAGGCATGTGGTAGTTCCATGTCTTTTAACAAATTAGCAAGTTCAGAGCCGGGCTGCGGTGCCACAGGCCTTTAATCCCAGCACTCGGGAGGCAGAGGCAGGCGGATTTCTGAGTTCGAGGCCAGCCTGGTCTATAGAGTGAGTTCCAGGACAGCCAGGGCTACACAGAGAAGCCCTGTCTCAAAAAGCCAAAAAAAAAGGAAATAAATGAATAAATATTAGCAAGTTCGTTTGCTATGTCAATTTTAAGTAAGTAATAACTATGTGGTTTTTGTATTGAATTCTTATTGTTCAAAACTGTGATTCTAATATAGTATACTGGTATATAAAATATATTTTTATATAAAAATATGCCAAGATTGCCTTTGTATTTTGAAGAGCCTCGTAAATTTAGATAGATGTTCCATAACAAAGCTACACAATGAGTATCAATAACAAAAAGAGTGACCTGGCTTCTACACACATGTGCATACACACCAGTATAGACATGAGCATGTATGTATGTATGTGTACACACATAAGACCTAGTAGTTCTTATAGGCGTTTGTATAAGTATGGCTGAACATGATCAATATTTTGATCCTACAGTAACTTCATTTAGCACTTAAAAGTTCAGGTCATAGAGTGACCAGTTAGTTACATGGGTTTTTTTGTTTGTTTTTTGTTTTTTGGGGTTGTTGTTGTTGTTGTTGTTGTTCTTGTTTTTGGTTTTTCGAGACAGGGTTTCTCTGTGTAGCCCTGGCTGTCCTGGAACTCACTCTGTAGACCAGGGTGGCCTCGAACTCAGAAATCTACCTGCCTCTGCCTCTCGAGTGCTGGGATTAAAGGCGTGCGCCACCACGCCCGGCTCAGTTACATGTTTTTAATCTTTCAAATATTGTATAATAAATGTAAATGTATTTTATAACAATAAGCTTATCCAGGGTAAATGCTAAAAAAACAGTATTATGCATTCTAGCTAATTTAGTTTAGAGGTAACTCTGGAAAGGCAGTGATTGTTCACAGTCGTTATGAATGAAGGAAGGCAATCTTACTGCTTGCATCTCTCTATTATCTTTGACATAATACCCTCAATAAACTGTTCAAAATCTTAAAGGAAAACAAATTGTAAAATAACAAGTAATAAGAGCTTGGGATCTATATAGCTCAGTTGGTAGAGTGCTGTTCTAGCATGTGGGGATTCTGTCTCCATATAAACTGGGAATAGTAATACACAGCTGGAATCTAGGACTTCAGAGGCTAAAGCTGGAGAATCCAGAGTTCTGTGTCATCTTCAGCTATATGAGACTTTATTTCAAAATTGTGTGTGTGTGTGTGTGTGTGTGTACAATATATATATATGGGGTGGTATATGGAGGTGTGCTGTTTTTTTATTTTGTTTTGAAACATGGTCTCTCTAAGTAGCTGTGACTGGCTTGGAACTTGATGTGTAGACCAGGTTGGTTTTACCCTTGTGGTTGTGAGCCTGGCCTTCCGTCAGTGGGTGAGCCTTCTTTCCAGACGCAGGTTGATTCTGAAAGAGATGTTCCTTTGCTTCCTCATGCTGGGGTTGAAGGTGTGTGTCAAGACGCTGGGCCGGCAGCGTCCTGATGCTGATCACGTTAACTGTGCAGAGCTTGCTCTCAGGAAGAACATTAATGCTGTCTCTCCTCTCCGTTTTCAGAATCTGACATTGATGCAGCCACTGCAATGATACTTTTAAATACTTCAATAGAACAAGAGATTTTAGAATGTAAGCAGTCATCCTTTTTAAAGTAAATGTTATAAGTGTGTTTTCAAGCTAATGATATAAAATATAAGATGATCAAGTGCCATAACAGAATTCTTTCTTTCCTCTAAATTGTGTTTTAATCTGAATGACTCGGTTTCTTTTGTTTGCTTTTTAATTTTATTTTACTTATTCATTTCACATCCTGCCCACTGCCCCCTCCCGGCCACCCCCAACCACAATGACTCAGTTTCTGTTTCTGTGGAGATCTGAGAAAGCGCGGTTAAGGCTGTGCAAAAGTATTGATAAATCAGTGTAGGGAGGAAACGCTTTTCAGGTAAACTCGAAGAGCTAAAAGCAAAGACGAAAGCTCAGGTCAGTCCCACGGACCTTTGTGGAGAAGTGATTCTCAGGGCTTCTGCCCTCTGATTTCAGTAGCGTGCGCGCACATGCACACACATATTTGCAAAATAATTTTTTACAGGTTATTTAAATTTTGGAGTAGGAGTATTAAGGTATAAATTGCAAAGTCTACTAAGAAAAGATGGACAAATTTAGTTAAAGACAATAGAGTATGTTTGAGAACAACAGACCAGCATAATTGGGAGGGTGGGGGTTAGTGCTGGACCCCCATTATCTCAGCACCTGGAGACTGGGTGAGAAGATCAGGGGTTCAGGCTGGTCAACAAGCTTGAGACCACCCTGGGAGGCTGCATGGGTTTAGAAGGCTTGCCTACCACATACCAGGCCCTGGGCAAGTTTAACCCTCCAAGCACCACAAAAACGGAAGGGAAGTAAGGCAGAATATGGGAGAATTCTTCTTAACTATGTATAATAGACAAAAGCTTAATATTATGCCTGTGTGTTGAAGGGTGCACCTAGTAAGAAACAAACAAACAGGACCCACAACTGCCATTCTAGTCTGTGGGGAAGAGGAGGCAGAGACTGAGCCAGAGGCAGTGGGAACGTGGTGTCTTCAGACACGGCAGTACTGAAAAGGCTCTACAGGTTCAAAACAGACAAAGCGCTGCACTAAGGATAAGTAGACACCGAGGCCCACTCCTGATCAAGAAGCAGTTTCCTGCTGGAAAGGGAAAATATGTTATCTCCAACCTTAGGCCTCATGCCTGGGGGTAGTGTTTTGCTTTTATTTTTTATTTCATTTTTGTCATATTGTATTTGTTTGGTTTAGTTAATCTATTTCAATTTTCAGTTTTTGTATTTTGTTTTTATTCTTTGGGGGTTAGAGAGAGAGGGAGGAAGAATAAAGTTAGGTGGGGAGGTGGGTGGGGAGGAGTCAGGAAAGGGAAAGAGTGTTATAAACCTTTATGGCACTAAAACATTGGAATAAAAACATTTTAAAGTAAAAAAAAAATTCAGGACAGAAGAAAAGTTAGTTGGATATATGAAAGTGAGTTTTAAAAGAAGAAAGATGGAGGAATAAAAACTAACTTTTAAGATACTATCTTTCAAATGTAAATGATTGCTATTATAATATGAAAATAGTTTGTTTCCATACACTTCAGGGCTGTTTCAGCCATGCGTCCCAGGGTTAATCTGACCCTGGCTGAATTTGAGGCAGATTTCCCTCCCTTTGTACTCAGAGCTTGTGTTTGCCATCCCTCCTAGGAACTCTGTGTGTGTAACGGGTATCCGACAAACTTGATTGCTCCAGCGTTATTTGTCGCAGTGCAAACTTAGAAACAATGTAAACACCCACAAGGACATTGTTAAGCAGTGGTGTGGGCATACTGA
This sequence comes from Mus musculus, assembly GCF_000001635.26. Lineage (NCBI taxonomy): Eukaryota > Metazoa > Chordata > Mammalia > Rodentia > Muridae > Mus > Mus musculus. The sequence continues at coordinate 88,486,201 of NC_000083.6, forward strand.
GACATTCTTTGCAAATAGTTCAAAGTTTTTTTTCAAATGGTTTTTAAATGTTTCAGACTAATAAGTGTAGATAAAATAGTATATTGGGGGAATCCTAGAAAACTACTAATGAGCTCTTATTACTCAAAAGTGAGAGTTTTCGGGGGTCTGATCTTACAAGCAAATACCTCTGACTTGTTGATACAAGTTTTCTTTCTCACAGGTGAGAAGCCACTGCCTCTTAAAACATCACTGCAGAAGAAGAGGAGTTACGGCAGCGCGTTCAGTGCCCCCGGTGCTGTGCGACTGCAGGAGAGCCCGTCTCCAACCGCCGGCATCGACCCAAAAGCCGACCATAACTACAGTGCCAACAGCGTGGCGGCCCAGCGCTGCGCATCCAGGGCGAGCATGTCTTCTCTGTCCTCTGTGGATGAGGTGTATGAATTCATCCCAAAGAGCAGCCACGGCGGGAGCGACGGTAGCGAAGGCTTCCACAGCGACGAGGAGACGGATGCGGAGGACGAGGAGGATCCTCTGGGAGACAGTGGCTACGCACCGCAAGCTCGTGGACACAGTACTCTGAAAGGGCAGCCAGGCAAAAAGATCCCAAAACAGTCCTGTCAAGAGATTGATGAGGAGCTCAAAGAGGCAGCCGGGTCGCTGCTCCACCTTGCTGGAATCCGCACCTGCCTTGGTTCCCTGATAAGTACTGCGAAGGCACAGAGTCAGAAGCACCGGGAAAAGTAGACATGCGCAGAGTGTGAAGTTACTCTAAAGTTACTCTAAAGTTACTCTTCTACTCAACTTTTACAGGGATGTCAGAGCCATAGCGGACGGACGGACGGACGGACCTCTTCAGCTGAGGGTGGGGGAGGGGGCCACTTGTTTCTTTCTAAGTCTGTTTTGGTTGCTTTTCTTTTTTTTTGTTTAATTAATCAGTTGCTCTTAGGATCATGCCTAATTGTAAATCTGACATAAATGGCCCCACAATTTAATTTCTGTGAATAAGTGTCTCCCAGATTTGGAAAATTTTGTATAGGAGAATTCTCAGCCTCTGTCTTAAACTTACAGGAAAAAAAGTCCCTTTTTTTAATCGGTAAAAAATTGGTAACTCGGACTTTTCATTTTTCTTCCCATTCTGCTATTAACTAGTTACTGGCATCTTTCTCACATGCTTCTCTCCTGACACACTGCAGAAGGGTGGAATGGGGATCTTTTGTCTTTGTTTTCAGGTTACTCTTTGTTACAGCATGAGCATAGCCTTTTGAATTGGAAAGATCCTAGATGCCTAGAAGGTTCTCTGGTTTGTAGAGAATATAACTGCTCTAAGGATTAGGAAAGGCCATTTGGGGATGTGGCCATCTTAAGACTAATTCCTCCTGCAATAGTTATCTTTGAAATGTTTTTACCTCGCAGTTAATGCATAGCTTCACTGGGGCCTTTACCTTTTCCCAGAATACTCTGCAAGTGTTTAAGTTTTAGCTGCTAGCTGTCTTAGTTAAGTAAGAATTGTCTGATGAGAGGATACAGCCAGAGCGTGTCATGGAATGACAGTCATCGTGACACACTTGTACCGAAAGAGATCCTTGCATTTGTTTTCTCAGCGTACTGTAATGAAGATGTGTTATGACATCATAAGTAAAGGAAAGTCATCGAGGGCAAGACTCTCCAAACTTTGTATAATTGAAATTAAATGTGTAATGAATTAGATTTAAAACATTATTAAATGTTCCCATTAAGGAAAATACAGAGATAAATATCTTCAGGGATTTCAAAATATATGTAAAAATTGGATCTTACACAAAACTCTTTGAGAAGGCAATGTAATACCTGTATGTGCCATTAATCCACGCTAAAAGATTTTTTTATACTACTATTTCAAAAGTGCATTGGCTAAGATATTTTAAGTATTTGAATGGAACTGCTTATATAAGTCAGTTTTCATATCACTTACAGTTTGATTATAGTATTTAGAGCAGGGATACTAATACTATAACTCACATATATATTTTTTTACAGTGGTGAGAGAAACTTTGGGAAAGTTTAGTCTTATTTCATGATACGTCCTGTATTCTAGACAGCAACCTTTGAATTTTTCTCATTTATATGGATATATATACACTTGCTATATGCAACATACATAGGCTCAGGTTAGTTTCCTGCTTTCAAATGTTTTTATGACTATGGACTTTTTTAAAGAGACAAATGTTTTTATTTTTACTTCTAATTTCTTTCTGGGCAATACTGTCAAATGAGAAGAAAAACAGAAGCCCTGTTTCTTAATTGACACCACTTAAGCTATAACAGTATTGATATACTCCCGTTTCCATGTTAGTTGTAATTAAATCTGGATAGCCGACTTAATGGAATTGGTGCTACTAAAATATAGACATTTTTCTTTTATTGATAATGCAGGATGAAGAATTTGGAATTTTTCTAATTCATAAATGTCATCTTTCTAGAAAACAGTTAAATGAAGTTAGTTTTTACTGCAGTGAATAAAACACCAAGCAGAAGTGTGAAGTGTGGTCTTATCGTGGTACAAGTCTTAAAGAGATGGTAGAGTTCAGTGGATAGCAGGGAATTGTGAAGCAGGTCACCACGCCCTTCTGGGTGGACCTGTCACAGGGTCACCACATTCCGTGCTTCACCAGCAGTATGTCTCTCAAGGCCCTGTGCAGCGGGCATGTTGTTCTGCAAATGGAGGAAAATGGTCTGAAGTAGGAGGAAAGAGTTGTTCTCAGCTCCAAGAGAAAGACCTCTCCAGAATTCGTGTTTAGGCAGTAACTTAAATTCCTTTCCCTCCTCCTTCAAATGGCCTCTTACTTAAAGCAACAGCCATTAGCAAGGATGATGCATGCCCGTGCACTCAAGACTAATAAGCAGTGTTCTCTAACACCTTGCACTTGGCTCTCTTACAAGGATTCGATTTCTCACTTTTCATTTGCTGCTGTGTCTAAGCATCCTCCTTCAAGGGGAGAGAGAGCCTTTGAGATCTGGTCCCTTGTGATGTTCTTAGAGACAGATTATGCTCCTGTTTGGTGTGCTCAGATTGAAGCCTGGCTTGGAACCATCCAGGCGACGAATTGTATGGGCTAGAAATTCCCAATAGATAACAAGCTTTGTGTATGAAGTAAACACGGCTTAGAAATCCAGGGACAGCCCAGGTCTCAGTGATTTAAAGCTGGTGTTGGCTAAGGTATACTCTGCCTTACACCGAAACAAGAATTTGGTTGGAACGAATTCCATTTCTAAGGGATGCCTAAAAGAAGTTGTGTCCTACTTAGCACTGTTAGCTTCATTTTCCACTTTGCCAAGAGAATCAGTGTTTCTTGAGTATGACTTTGAAATTTGTGCAATATATTACTAAAATAGTTGATTTTTTTTTTTTTTTTTTTTTGCTTTCAAATTTAGAACGAAACATTGCCTAGATCAGTAGAAAAGCAAGGGGTGTGTCACCCCCTTTCCTTGGAGCCTTTTCTGCTCTCATAGCCAGCTCTACTTCTCTTGACTGGGATTCCTTTGTACATTGTAAAGTTGAGCATATGTTCTCAGTGCTTTCTGAGGCATTATGTAAAGGGTTCATACTAGATGGTCAGTTAGATACATGTTAGCATTAGCGTAGTTCAAAGCTGGAGCAGGCGTTGAGGGAATGCTTGTGTCTTGTAGACTGGAGGCCTTTTCAGTAGCTTAGGCTGTTGTCCCAGATGGACAGCAGCTTAATGCCTTTTGAAAACTATATAAAGCGACTTTTGAGGCTTTCAGGTTTACATGTATGTCGTAGGTATTTTTTTTTAATTTTGAAATGTTTAAGTTTTAATTAAAGTTTACTCCAGTATGTTAATGATGTAGTCAAATATTTATTGAAAGGCAAAATAGAATATTTTAATGTTATCCCTGCCATTTTTCAAGAATATTCTTTGCATCTAACTGCCAGTGCCATTGTCAAACTTGTTTTCAAAATTGTTGTACTTTTTTATTAAACAGAGTGCTTAATTTTAAAGTATTATGTTGCCATCATATAGTGTATAAAATGTAAAATTGCCAATTCATTGTACCTATTATTTATTTTTAAACTAAAGTATAAGAATACCTTTTGATTGAAGAAATTTGTTATTAAATTGTTTTTTTTCTGATGTAGCATAAAATCTTCTGAGTTTAACTGCCAATAGATGACCAGCCACAAGTGAACCACTTCTCAGTTGCCAGCCTTGCTTATAGCAGAAGCAACTTACAAACATTTAGTTTTTGTATCTAATCTCTGACTATTAAAATGTTTATAAAGTTTATTTTTACCAAAGAGATGCAATTCATTATGATAAAGTTGCAGAATAAATGTCGTTTTATAACACTTTGTGCTTTGTTATTTGTGAGTTTTTAAGTGTTATATATTTTGACCTTTAAGTAGTTTGTGTGTGTGCATGCATTCACACGCCGGTGAGTGTAAAAATTAGGACAGCTTTGGGGAGTTGGTTTTCTCATTTCACCGTGGCTTTGGGGGATGGATCTCAGTTTGTGGCAAGTGCTTTTGCCAGATGAGCAGATGGTGAACCCCTAGCTTATTTATTTGTTTTTTGTGTCAGGGTCCCACTATGTAGCCCTAGCGACTGACGAACTCCAAATCTTCCTGCAGCAGCCACGTCAAAGCTTGGCTTACGGGCTATCGCCGTTCCTCTAGGCTGAAGTTTTGTTACTTTGTGTGTGTGTGTGTGTGTGTGTGTGTGTGTGTGTACACGTGAGTGAGAGTGAGATTGTTGGCATTTGTATGAGGATGTAGGAGAACTAGAGGTCTTGAATAATTACAAATGGTTACTTTGAAAAGCAATGTGAACATGACTCAAGAAAATAAAAATAAGGTTATTATGTGATCCAGTTCGAGCCCTGTGGCACATACTCAAGAGTGTGGAAGGATGGAAGGCACCCTTCGCTAGCCTGATCAACGCCGTTTGGCCACTCTGAGTCTTCTATTACTGCCCGCTTTCCTTTATGAAAGAGCTGAGTTGCTCTTCAGCTTCCTGGCAAGCCTAACAAGATGACAGGAATCACAGCGATGCTTTTCCGCAGAGCAAGACTTTCTATCCCATAGGAACCAGCTTGTTCTCAGTGATGACAGTAATACCGACTTTGACAGATTCCCCTTGCAGAAGTAGACCAAGATGAGTGATCGATCACTCGCTGAGCAAAATCACACACTCCCGCGGAGTACCTGCTCCAGCTCCCTTCACTTCTCGTTCTGTAAGATCTCAACGTCAGCAGCTTGAAGACAGACTTGGGAGGGTGTCACTAAACCCATTTCCCTGTTTTTTCCTAATCTGACCACATTGTGCCTTTAATGTCTGATGTAGGTAAGGGTCATCTGTTGAGACTTGCAAAACCAGGGCTTCTGCCCTAAAACCCTGGCAACATTGACGGTGACACTACTCAACAGAACCACGTCTAGATGACAGCACGTCGTCCATCAGAAGGTGAGTAAAGGGAAAAGGGGAGATGCACAGCAGAACATTCGTCCTTAAAAGGTAGGACACGGGACAATGTGAAGTCGGGCCACGTTGAAACAGAAACCAGAAAGGCAGTTGTCTAGGGCCAGGGTCTGTCTGAGGGTCACAGGAGGGTGAAAGAACAAAATGTACAGAAAGAAGAAAGCTGTCTGGAATTCTGCTCTGTTCCCTATTTTTAGCATTTTTTAAAAAAATATTTTGTATGTATGGATGTTTTGCATGCATGTACATCTATGCACCACATGCATGCATTGCCCAAGGAAGCCAGAAGAGGGCTTCAAACCATTGGAGTTACAAACTTGCCATGTGGCCATGAAGACTAGAACTCACATCCTGTGGAAGTACACACTCAGCTGCTGAGCCATCTCTCCAGCCCTTCTACGCTCTTTTTTAAAGGTTGATTTTATGTTAAGTGTATGAGTGTTTGTATGAATGTACACTGTGGGCCTCCTCACGCTGGTGGATGGTCTACCAATTCAGTCCTCAAAGGCAAGGGGAGCAGAAACAGTGAGGTAGGTAGGGATAGGGATAGGTTTGGAAACCCTGCGAGTACGTATGGGAAATGGCCATACTTGGGACCCCTTGTCAGAATGACCACACTGCGACTGCTTGTCAGGAGGCAGATCAACTTTACTTAGGGTGATTGAAGGCTCATAAGGTTTTGGGGGACTGAGGGTAGGGACATCCAGGATGGACAAAGGTCACTTGTTGGCTGGGGGCTTAGGGTACCTGGAATACCTCTTCAGCATGGGGAAGCAATTGAGGGAATCTCAGGGGCTCGATGAACAGGTTTTGTCAGGAGAAAGGAAATTGATCTCATAAACTAATTGAGGCAACGTGACATTCCTCAGGTAGAGGCTAGTGTAGGGGCTTAGAATTCCCTGGACAAGGTCAGAGAAGGAGAAGCCCTGCTGACCGGAAGGGAGTCTCCCATATTTCACCAAGCTCAAAGGCTATCCAGTCATAGTGGACTTAAGCGTATGTTATCAGTTTTCCCACAGTATACCACAAGCATTCCTGGTGCGTGGGGATCCAAAGAGGGTCAGATAGATGCCTTAGCATGGGAGGTAAGGATGGTTGTGAGCCACTTCCTCTCTCTGGTCCTGGGAACTGAAGCCTCGTCTTCTGGGAGAGAGCAGGTGTTCTTAACCTCTGCGCCATCTTTCCAGTCCCTGTCTTCATTTTTTCTAAGACTTGTTATTTCTGTATGTGTATTCTTCTCTACACAGATGTGCATATGGCTGCTCACTGCAGGGCAGGAGAGGGCTTTGGACCCTTGGAATGAGTTACCTGGTGTTTTGTGAGCTAGGAGCTGGCAAGTAAACCAGGGACCTCAGACAGCAGTAGGTGGTGTTAACTGCCAAGACCTCTCTCCATCTCCCAATCTGAATGACTTTTTGAGGGTTAGGGAGGGTTGTTTGGGTCGTTCTATTGTTTGATCGTTTTTTGGTTTGGTCTGGTTTGGTTTTTCAAGACCTAATGTTTCTGTGTAGTCCTCGCTGTCTTGGAACCCACTCTGTAGACCAGGCTGGCCTCTAACTCACAGAGATCCTCCTGCCTCTGCCTTCAGAGCACTGAGATAAAAGGAATGCAGCACAGCTACCTGCGATCTGATTTTTAAAGGAAATTTTATGAATTTTTTTCCTAAAAATGCTTGATAATTCTAAGTATATTCCTGTGTCCTGGCTTCTGTGTAAATGCTCTTTCCCTGGTTTTAGATGAATGTCCTCAGGACTAGCTTTAATTCTCATTAAGAACAAGCTGGTTATTCAAGCAAGAAATAGTGATGTTCAGCTACTTACAGCCAGCTTTGGGTAGAGCGGAGTGTCGTCCTCTCGGGTTTCAACCGACAACATGCACTTCATTATTCGTGGATGTTATAATCGGGACTGTAGAGAATATATCATACCCACCCCCACCCCTCCGCCCCGTGTCTCTGTCTCTGTCTCTCTAGTTGCTTACAAAACGGAATTTGTTCTCTTCAGTTTCCCATGGGGGTCTGCCTTTGTTACAGCTCAACTAAGCTTCCTATGGAGTTGTCGCTTCTGAAATAGAGCATTAATTGGAAGCAATTATCCAATTATACCAGCAGTGACAATGCTGTATACTAAATATTTACCAAGAAGAGAGAGCGTTTAACTTAGGACTTAATTCAGCAGCCAAGCACAATGAGGCTGCAAGAAACCCTGCAATCGCACAGTGTCTTCAGTAGCTGAAATACGCGTGTGTTTGGTGTACCTGGTGTGAGTTGCAGAATAAAATAAGGAGTGTAAGGCTCGGTTCTCAGAGCAGCACCAACATTCGAGATGTCATATGCAGAAGTAATCAAAGAGCTGTGTTTCTTATCTAAACAGTGTGAGATGTGTCCAACTGCTTGGTTTTAGAAGTAGGTAGGTCTTTCACTTTAATCACTATTTTTCCCTGGCGTTCCTCCTTAGATGCCTCCTGTGTGTGCCCTGAGCTGTATTCTGAAGCCAGCCTTGAGGTGGATGCTTCGGAAGCACTTTAGACACTTCTCACATAAGCACCGAGGAGAGCTGCCTCTCACAGGACTCTGCGCTGCGCCCCAGGGCTGCGATAATGAGCTGCAGGCAGTCATTTGCTGCCTGTGATCTGCAGCTCCCCGAGTGCTGGCCAAGGCCTTGGCAGGGACCGTGTTGGCTGGGCTACTAGCATTGATTAAATGGGTGTAAAGAGAATCCACATGATCTTAAGGAATATTTTTATGGGCAAAAATCCATCAGCAACACCTACAACACTAACACTCCGAGAAATGTCCATTTGAGAGGAGAATGCCCAAGCGTGTGTTAGCTCAGTGTGAAAGACACTAAAACAAAGGAATCTGAACGTGCTGCCACCAGCTCGTGGGTCATCTGATTGGGGTTGTCTTGACAAAGCAATGCATTTCTTCTGCTATGATGTCACCTTTGTCCAATCATAACCTCCTTTATGAGAGGAGAGGATAACTCTGGAGACAAGGTGAATGACAGCAGGGAGCCGCGCAGCAGTCACTAGGCAACAAGAACCAGCCTTCAGTGAATGAGAATTCTAAAGCGTTTAACCCTTATGCTGGCTGATGCTGGACTGGTGGGAACCTCAGCACAGAAGCCAGTAGGAAATGCGACTGTCTGTCCGTCTCCAAGAAACAAAGGGGGTGGTGGTGTGGGATTCCCTCCTCGGTCTGAGACGGTTAGGACCTCCTTGATGTTTTCTCATAGCTCTTCCTTCGGTTGTTCTGCCTAAGCAGGCTGCACGGATCACAAAAGGCATGTCACAAAGGGGAATGTCTCTGAGGTCAGCCCGCACCCCCTCAGTGTAGGCTACGGTTATGGCAGTGTGGAGACAGATGGATGTCTGTCCAGTGCACTGCTTGCTTCATGAGGTACGCTGAGCAGTTTGTCCACCTGGGACAGGTGCTCTTCTTCCTCGCTTGCACAGAATTGCTGCCTGGACATGTGGGGTGAAGCCCACAAGAAAGCACTCACTCTCTCTCTCTCTCTCTCTCTCACTAACTAAACAAAAGTTCTACAAAATTGCCCCTCCTCCTTCCTGAATTTAGCACATGGCTAGACAGGTCCAGAGTGAACTACTCATCTTGTTTTCAAACTGGGGTCCTAGAATCCCCTTATTCAGATGGTTTTGGTTAGGGTTTGAACGTGCAGTGGTGAGGTTTCCCTTGAAACTGGGCTCTTACATTGTTATTGTTATTATTGTTCATTTGAGGGCCCTTGTCCTTTAACTTTATTTTCTTCCCATTCGCATTTACATAGTATGGTGATGATCTCTTTAAGAGAACTCCTCTGTGTTTTGTTGTTGTTGTTTTTTTCCCCAGATCATAAACTGACCAGTGAGTGCTGCTGTGAGGTAGAACCCTAGAGAACAGGGCTCATCCTATTTTCTGTAACAACCTGGTCTACCTACTCACCTACCCGGCATAAGCATAGGCCTGTGTGCGTGAATGAGACAATCAGCTGATTAACTAATTTAATTCATGGTGTTCTGTCCAGAGATATCTAATAGAAGACAGATGAGTAGCATCTTAAAATTGTCAGAAGCCTAGCAAAAAGTAGTGGCCCAAGCCTACAATTATAGCACTTGAAAAGAGGAGGCAGGAGCATTGCCGTGAGTCTGGGGCTAACCTGGGCTGTATAATGTAAGGGACCATCTCAAAAAAAAAAAAAAACAAACAAACAAAAAAAAAACATCATGAAGAACTGTGTCAGAGACCTCACAGGTAGTCTACTACACTACCTGTTTTGCAGCTAGGAAACTCAGACCTGAATAAGTCCCCAGTTCATTAAAAAGTGTAGGCAAGTTTCTCTGTAATCAGCCGGTGCAGAGATTGATGCGGGTGACAGTCAACATGGAGTTCAGCGATTGCTTTCTTTAACTTTGCCCACTGTTTCATCTAGGGTCATTAAATTTGTCTTAATGTAGTTGAACACTGAAACTCATAACCAGGCCAGAAATACACAGACCCTATGATTGACTCAAGTGAGCCACATAGATTCTGGAAAATAAAAACCTCAAAAAGATTTACATAGGTTGGTAGGTTGGTTGGTAGTTAGGTAGGTTGGTAGGAAGGTAGGCAGGTTGGGAGGTTGATAAGTAGGTAGGTAGGCAGGTTGGTAGGTAGGTAGGTAGGTTGGTAGGTTGATAGGTAGGTTGGGAGGTAGGCAGGTTGGTAGGTAGGTTGGGAGGTAGGTTGGTAGGCTGGCAAATGGATGGGTAGGTAAAGAACTAAATGAATGACTACCTAGGTAGGTAACCACAGCTACACGAGTTTCCCTGTGTTCGTTAATGCCTGCTTTCATCAAGCCAATGGAACAAGCTTTTCTCTTCCCTTTTTGGGCTCTTTCCTAGGGATAGGGGAAGTAAAAAGAAAGACATCATTTGATTTTCTGTTTCTGAGCCACAGGCCTCAGAGTTCTCTATGGATTTCCATCTTCCCCAGAGACTTTTGTTTAATATAATTAAAATATTCATTTCTTATAACAAAACCTTGGGAAATCCAGGGGATTTATTAATATTCACAACCAAAATAGTTTGTCACAAACTTGGCTTATTTGTGGCTATTTTTAAAATGGTGTTATCTTAATAACTGAAAGAACATTATTCTCCTTTATTTGGAATTTTCTAAACTAAACGTTGTGTTTAGAGATTGGAAAGGCCTCTTTGCCTGCTATCGTTACCAGTAATGAGGTACCAATCAGTGGTCTATGCACTGAACTGATGAAAATTCTTACTCAGATGCATATCCACATCTTTTCTGTTGAGGGAATTCCACAGTCTTTCTTAGAGGCTGTCAAAAGGCTGGGCTGGTGACTCAGGTACATATTGAGTGTGTGCCAAGCAAGGTGGCTATATACTTAGTTCCTGGAACTTGCAAATATATTACCATTAATGGCAAAGGAAGTGAAGGTACTGTATGGAAATGAGCTTTCTAGTTGTATTGTAGATTATCTGTGTGGTCACCATGTCCCTAAGTGTGGGCAAGGGTCAGGAATGAGAACACTGAAGTAACTATATAAAAGACTCAATCTATCAATGCTGGCTTAAAGATACAAGGGTCATGAGCTAAGGAATACGGCAGCCTCTAGAAGCTATGAGGGACAGGAAATGGATTCCCCCCTATAGCTTCCAGAAGAAACACACAGTCTTGCCAACACCTTGGTTTAAGTCCATCTAAGCCTTTTTGAGACTTCTGACTATAACTGAAGGGTTATGTCTCCCTTACAAACTATGTAGAGAAGACTGTGAGATTTACAAACAGGTTCTGCAGGGCTAAAGAGCTAGAGAACTCAGAGAGCATGGGTCTCACTTCCTCCTGAGGGGCAGGTGGGGAGAGCACACCTCCACCCCAGTTCGATCATTCAGGGGGAGTTTCCAAGATGGCTCTCAGAGACCTAGAATTTAGGGAGTGAATTTTGCCTTTTACAAAAGACACCTACTAGTGAAGACTGGATAGGACAATGTCATGCCACAGGGACAAAGAAGAAGAAGAAAGAGGAGGAGGAAGAGAAGAGTGGGGGGGGGGCAGATAAAGATAGGTGTTTTCCTAGGGCCAGTGAACTCAGGGAGGCAGGCAGCCTGGGTTGTAGTAGACAGACTACACAAGAAGATTTCTGAGTGGGTAGGCAGAAGGGAGTAGAAGGGAGGGGAGGAGAGAGGAGGGGAGGTGAAAGGGGGAAGGGACTGTTGGAAACCCTGGGCTCACGGCTAACGGAGAGCTTCCAACCAAAGAGACAGCATCTGTGATGGTTAGTCTTGGTGAGATTGAGAATCACCAGGGAACTAAATGTACCGTCAAACCCTCGGTCCAAACAAACCCTTGCTTAAGTCCTTCTGTCAGGTCTTTTGTCACAGCGATAAACAACTTAAGTAAGGACTACACATCTATACCAAGGATTCTAAGGAGCAACTCATCAAAGCCCCACAGAGAGTCCCTCAGGGCCCACTGCTTTCCACGGGAGCCAGTTGTGTCTCAGGACTGTGCCTGCACGGTAGACTGTCCATCTCCAGGCCCCTACCTCCCATCCCCTGTTCTAAGGCACCCAATCTTGTGTAAGAACGGGTGGAGCCGAGCAAGGAGAGGCCCTGAATCTTCAAGCTTACACACTGACCACAAGGAGAAGTTAAGTTTTCTCCACTGTGTGGAACTGCCTGGCTCCCAGCAGGCAGCTGGTAGACCACAGAGGTACTGTGTAGTACATTCTCTGGAATGTGCTAGTTAGTCATTGTTTAGAACACACTGGAAACAACCACATCTAGGTTTAAACACAGGGGTCCTTTTCTTATCTAACTGAAGCCATTTAGTCTGGGTAAAGCTCCCAGCATGATGTTAGCCATTTGCTTTGAATGTCTGCTATTGCTGTTGTTCCTGTAGGTTTGTAATCCGCTTGCTTTAGTTCACTAGGTGAATTGTCTTTACCCATCTTTACCCTTTTTTTTCTTTTGTATTTTTTAATTGTTTCTGTTCTGTTTTGTTTTGGTGGTTGGAGTCCAGGTCTCATGGCTAGCCCTGGCTAGCCCTGGCTAGCCCTGGCTAGCCTGGGACTCCTCTTGCCTCTGCCTCAGCCTCCTCAGTTTGGGGATCATGAATGTGTTCCAATGTACCTGGTTTATTTTCACGTCAATAAATAAAACCACGGCATGTGTGTGGAATGAGGTCTCATGGTTTTATTTGCTAGTATATCCTTTTGTTTACTTCCTGGCCTCCAGCAGGCAGCTGGTAGAGTACAGAAGTAATGGGTGGTGCATTCTATGCAATGTGCTATAGTTATTCATTGTTCAGTACACACTGGGACCAATCACATCTAGGTGACTCCCGATCCTTCTATTATCATAAACCAGTTCTAACAAACATTTTTAGTTTTACTTTTTGTTTTTTGGGTTTTTTGTTTGTTTGTTTGTTTGAGTCAAGTTTTCTCTGTGTAGCTCTAGCTGTCCTAGAAATCACTCTGTAGGCGAGGCTGGCCTTCAGTGCTGAGATCGGCCTACCTCTGCCTCCTAAGCGCTGGAATGAAAGACATGTGCCGCCATACCCGGCTATTTTTACAGTTTGGTTTACTCTATGTCTTTATCTTCTCAGTGTAAATTCAAAGAAGAGAATCGTTTTATGAAAGCTCCCGTGGCTTATATAAGTAATGATAGCTCAGGCGGCCGAAGCAGCAAGTGTCAGGTTAGCATAGAAAGACTCTGTCTCAAAATAAACAAACGAACAAGAAAACAAACAAAAAAACAAACACCTTCCGTTGAAAATTAATGCCGGGCTGGTGAGATGGCTGAGAGGATAAGAGCACTCACTGACTGCTCTTCCAAAGGTCCTGAGTTCAAATCCCAGGAATCACATGGTGGCTCACAACCACCCGTAATGAGATCTGATGCCTTCTTCTGGGGTGTCTGAAGTCAGCTACAGTGTACCTATGTATAATAATAAATAAATCTTTAAAAAGAAAAGAAAATTAATGCCAAACTGGTGCTATGGAGAGATTTAAATTTTTTCCAAACCTAGAGGATGTGTTTGTTATCTTTTCGTATTTCCAAATATGCCTGTGCTCTAAGAATTTGCTACAGTTTCCATCCAAGTAGGATTTCTGAAAGGTTAAAAGTAAAGATACATGTCACATTTCAGTAACTTTTCCCAGGGCACCGATGAAATGAAATATGGAGCACCTGGCTCCAAGCTGCAGAGTAGCTGACTCCTCAGCAAAGGAGAGTCAGTTCTGCAGGGAACAATGTCTTCTTGGCATCCCAAGGAAGACTCCCCGGGCAGAAGGTGGCTGTGTGCAGAGCATCGGCTACATGCGGTATTGTGCTGGCTGTCAGGGAAACGGCCCTCCACAGTTAGTGCAATGACCCTCCTCTCCCCACATTCCTGGATTCACCTCCCAGAGTTGGCACACGGATGGGAAACACAGCAGGTAAGACACAGACACATCTGTGAGGCTGAGCAGTGCTCCCTAGGTGTTGCCACTATCCATATTCGATTCTTTGAATGACTAGTTTCAGTGTACGGCACTGTACCACTGCCATCTCGCTTCTTCTCATTTGAAATGGGCATGTTTCTTTTCACAGGGTTTGAAGGGTTGGGTTTTTGGGTTGAGCAAATCTGTCTTCGGTGTGGTTTGCCATCTCCAGATTTGCTTAGAATCAGGATCTAGTCAGAACAGATAACTTTGATGAGCAGCCAAAATAATAATAATAATAAACCAAAACCAGCCGGGCATGGTGGCACATGCCTTTAATCCCAGCACTTGGGAGGCAGAGGCAGGTGGATTTCTGAGTTCAAGGCCAGCCTGGTCTACAGAGTGAGTTCCAGGACAGCCAGGGCTACACAGAGAAACCCTGTCTCGAAAAACCAAAAACCAAACCAAAACAAAACCCCGGGAGCTCATACACCCCACCAGGGTGAAGTCATCTAAAACATTGCCTACCTCTGTCCTTTAAAGAAAATTATGTCATTTTAGGCGTGTGAATGTTTCACGTTTCTGTATAAATATGTACCATGCGTGTGTACCTGGTACCTCCAGAAAGAAGAGGGCCTTGGATCCCTGGAACTGGAGCAGCAGATAGTTGTGAGCTGCCATGCTCACATGTTACTGGAGCAGTCAGGGCGCTTCATTGTGGGGAGCGGGTGTGGCGGCAGTCCCAAAGGCGCCAGGGACTGCAGCTAAGTCATATGACTTGCACCTGACTTCCTCATATAAGAAACAAACATCTTGAGTGCTGCGCAGGTGTACCAGGATACAGGTGAATCCAGTTTGATGGAGATATGCCCCTGCTGCCCTGATTAGCTGAAGCTGCGTGCCTGGTGAAGTGGCATGGCCTGCTGTGCGTGGATGGGAACTGAGAGTATATAAGAGTGAGAGGCCCGGGTTAGAGGGAGGATTATTATTCGAGAGAGGATTGTTATTATTGGGAGATATAAACAAGGGAGATATAAGCAAGGGAGATATAAAAACAAGGGAGATATAAACAAGGGAGATATAAACAAGGGAGAGATATAAACAAGGGAGATATAAACAAGGGAAATATAGAGAAAGAAGAAACAGGACTGAATAAACGTGTGCAGAAGGATCCTGTAGCAGCGTCGTTCTTCCTGGCCAGTTGGGCGAGCGCAAGAGTTGGTGCCGGAAACCCGGGAAGAAAAACTCGGGACGGGACGAGAAGACCTGGGACGAGAAGACCTGGGACGAGAAAACCCGGGACAAGAAACATCTTCAGGCATGAGTGAAGACCCCCTGCTACAGGGAGGATTCAGAACTGCATCACGGGGAAGGAGTGGTTAATAAAAGTTCCTGTAAAACAGACTGTTGAGAAGGATCCGGCGTGGATTCAGAACTCTTCAGCTGGGGAACGGTACTGATGAAGAGAAAGAAGAAAGATGAGGACGGAATAAACTGCTGTTAGAAGGACTGGTGGTCACGTCGTTCTTGCTGGTCGAGAGCAGACGCGACAATTGGTGGCCCGTACGGGGAACCGACTCCCCCACCGAGTTCAGAACTTTCAGCAGTCAGTGGTTGCCGGCAGGCAGGGTAAGTTCACGGTGAGTGAAACTTGCGACCCCAGGAGTTTGGGAAGGACCTTGGATAAAATAGAGGTGAGCATAAAGTTGCCAGGAAGTAGGCACAAAGTAACCCAGGAGTTTGGGAAGGACCTTGGATAAAATAGAGGCAAGCATAAAGTTGCCAGGAAGCAGGCACAAGGTAACAAAAGGTTCATGGCTTTGGGACAAGTTAAGGTTCCCGGTTTGGGGACAAGTTAAGGAACTATGATAACCTCAGTGTAGTGATCAATAGATCCTCGCTGTGTAGTTATGCTTTTTTCTCCCATTGGCCCTTTGTGGGTAGGTCTGATAGTTTTGGTCTTTTTTGTTCTGATATATGGACTCTGTTACTGTTTGAATCAAGAGGCAGTCAAGACAGGTCAGAAAATCCTTACAGAGCAACAAGAAAGTATGTCGGAAGAGGAAAAGGGCTTAAAAAGAAAAAGGAAAAAGAAAGGAGACACAGTGTTATCAGGTGGTCAGGAAGGACGAAACAAAAGAGTTGAGGCAGAGGAGGAAGGCGAATTAGCTTTTGCTCCCCCTCCCTATGCCTCCTCGTCAGCCATCTATGGGCAGACCTTCTGTCCGGAGGTCTGGAAAGAGGATAGATTCTCCTTGCTGGGATGTCCTATTTTCACTGATCAAGCTGAATTTGCATGGGATAGAGATATGCTGCTTGATCAAGGTCGATTTGCACAACAACAGACAGGATATCCAGTGCAGGTGTTTAAGCAGGTGAATCGGATTGCCATAAGGGCACGGAAATCATTGCCCAACAGAGGGGAAGCTAGTGAAAACTTGACTTTCATATTGACTTCCCAGATGAACACACAGGTGATTGAGGTTATGGTCTCATCACCACGAGGTATTGTGTCCATCTCCCCTGGGGATCGACCAGATCAGGTGTTGATGTGGGCGAGAGGGTCTGTTTGTGTGTTTCCACAGGACCAGACGGAACCTCTTTGGGTGCCGGAGAGATTGGTGAGACGCTGCAAGAATGAGGCTCCTGATCCAGTTGCCCCTGTGGATGTGGTGGATATTCCCACAAGCACAAACAATGGAGCCGAGATGGGAGATCCTTTCGGTATTCCAGAAGCCGATACCAGCTTGACATGACATTCAAATTTTTCCACGCTTTTTGATCCCTGAATTTCCCTTAAAGAGATAGCCCCGCTGGCCATCTATCCCTTGCTTCAGGGAAGATGAGCGGGGATGAGAGCCCTGGGATGTATGCTTGTTATAGTGTGTGTGTTTTTTGTGTTTGGCACATGTGTTAGGTGCAGAGTGTGCGGCCCACACTTTTGCCATGGTAGCGTAGGCTTTTGCTGCAGTGGAGGCGGGACAATCTCCTCAGATTCGGTTTGCCGCTCTAAAAGAAATAATGCTGCGTTATGCCATGGGTTGCGAGGCTAAGCACTGCACAGAGGATAGCTTGCTGTTGGCATCCTGTGGAAGGCATGTCTGATTGCATGAAGGTTCAGTGTCCTAGTTCCCTTCCCCCAGGAAAAACGACACGGGAGCTGGCCAAGACCTCTCTGGGTGATGAGCCTAAGGGATGGTTTTGTGTAGGGCCCCTATGCTTGCACACTGGGGATCAGACCTCTACCTTCACCCATGAGGCTTGCTTGCAGCAATTAAGATCTGGCCATAGGTTAATTAACATCCTGGCCTTTTGATGCACCTGCCGCAAGCAAAACACAATCTCCCCAGGTGTGGCTTGGCATGATTGAGAGGTAGTCAGTGATAAGACTCCCTAGGCATGTCACCAACCTAAGACAGGGATCAAACCAATGCTGTTTGTCACCCAAGGACGGGTAAGGGACATGGCTGCGGGGGGCTATCTACAGACATTCTCTCTGCCAAAAAAGAAAAAAGGGGGAATTGTGGGGAGCGGGTGTGGCGGCAGTCCCAAAGGCGCCAGGGACTGCAGCTAAGTCATATGACTTGCACCTGACTTCCTCATATAAGAAACAAACATCTTGAGTGCTGCGCAGGTGTACCAGGATACAGGTGAATCCAGTTTGATGGAGATATGCCCCTGCTGCCCTGATTAGCTGAAGCTGCGTGCCTGGTGAAGTGGCATGGCCTGCTGTGCGTGGATGGGAACTGAGAGTATATAAGAGTGAGAGGCCCGGGTTAGAGGGAGGATTATTATTCGAGAGAGGATTGTTATTATTGGGAGATATAAACAAGGGAGATATAAGCAAGGGAGATATAAAAACAAGGGAGATATAAACAAGGGAGATATAAACAAGGGAGAGATATAAACAAGGGAGATATAAACAAGGGAAATATAGAGAAAGAAGAAACAGGACTGAATAAACGTGTGCAGAAGGATCCTGTAGCAGCGTCGTTCTTCCTGGCCAGTTGAGTGCGCGCAAGTCATATGACTTAGCTGCAGTCCCTGGCGCCTTTGGGACTGCCGCCACACCCGCTCCCCACAATTCATGGCTGGGCCACCTCTCCAGCCCCTGGCAGCATTTTCAGTTGTTCCCAGGCACTGCCAGTGGGAAAAGCACTCCCACAGAGGGGACCAGCTGCCCACCCAGTGTCCCCTCGCTCCTTCTTGCTACAGACCCAGTAGATGAAAGGCAGCAATGCCCAAGTGGATACCACACTTCCAGCATGGCGTTGAGCACGGGGACCGCCAATGGGCTAGAGAGAGAGTTCTGAGGTGAGAATTCCAAGCCTCCGCTTCCCTTCCTCCCCACGCCCTCCTCTTTCTCTTCCCTCTCTTTCCTTCTTCCAAGTTATATTATGAACACAGTGGCTGGGCCTTAGCAACCATTCTCTAGTTATGAACTTGGAGGTGGAATTTGAGTCTAGGAATGTTGAAAGAGAAGCAGCGAGAAGCTTGGTTAAGCCAGCCCAAGAATCTCCGTCCTTAGGTTGATTTTCTCGTGAGGAAAGCAAACCCTTACCTTGTCTAAGCAACCGCTCCCTGAAGGACAACATTAAGGGCATTTTGGACATTTTTGGGAGGGAGGAAGGTTATATATATTTTTTTTGTCACAATGAATAAAAGTAGTATCTTACATTCAGTAAATATAGGATATCCTGTTTACGTTCATGTAAGTTTAAACACAACAGTGACAGCAAAATGTTTATAATTAACTGTGCTTTGACTCTAACATATACATATGTGACATATATTTATGAATATACCCTATAAACATTTTATATATGCATAAGCACAATACTTTTTTGTGTGGTAACAGACATGTAATTTTCTGGGAATTTGACTTTCATATAAACCAAAGAACTCTTGGATTTTGCTTTTTGAATCTTAATTAGGATTTATTCCCCACCCACAAAGTAATGTCTACATTGGCAGTGTTAACTGGTTCCCATATAGCACACTTATATTAATCTCTTTGGAGTTATCCATTTAGGACAAATGCCCAAATCTTTCATCCTATCTCACAGGGTAGCATACACGAGAGGCATTTGCTGGATTAGAAATGGCCTCCCCCCACCCCCATTTGTCTTTTGATCTCTCCAGAGAAGAACAGTGAGAGAGGGAGCACACGGGTAGGTGCTTGTCAGTTCAGGGTCACAGTTGCGCTGGGGTTAGGTAGGGGAAGCGTAGGCCTTTATGATGCTCGAAGCCCTGCTTGCTACAGAGAAGGCAGGGAGAGCAGCATGCCCAGGGCCATTGGAAGACCTGCAAGCCAGAATTATCAGCCTTGCCTTTTGCCACGGTCAGCCCGCTGCAACTGCTGAGTTAAAGGCATGCTCGAGGTCCTTAATTGGAGCAGATAATTGGTGAGCTGGCTCCGTGCACAGGAAATGTGTTCAGATGGATTTGGCGAAGTAGAGCAGGAAGAAGGGAGACCACCTGATATCCTCTTGTGCCAAGGAGGGCAGCACAAAGGGGCAGTGTCTCCCAGCACAGCATGGGGCCAGCAAGTGCTGTAAGCCCAGGGTCGTGTTCCCTTCAGGAACCTCAGCACCAGAACCAACCGGGTGATGGCTGGGCAAACAATGGCCAGAAGCCACAGGGGCAGACTCTGGGCTGAAGAGGCTTCCCTGCCTCGTGCACACCAGTTAACCTCTTGGTGTCTGCTTCGTTAAAAATCCCCAAACATGTTAAAATCTTGCCATACTCTTCCATGAGATCCACAAATGGTGCTTGCATGTCTACACAGTGACACACATGCCAGGGTCTGTATCTACAGACGGTTTCTGAACCTAGAAGAGGAGAGTCAAACAAACAAACAGGCTCCATGAGCCTTCCTCTTCTTCAGTAAATCACTACTACTTTCTGCTCAGGTTGGGACACGTGGCCAGAAAGCCCCCTGCGCTTTGTCCTGACAGTGGAGCTGACCATTGCTGGGGCAACAGAAATATAGCAGCAGCGGCAGCAGAGATGTCCCTTTCCGAGGCCAAGGATGTGCGCCCGATGTCCAGCCCTGTGACTGACAGAGGCACAGTTCCAGCTTCTTTTTGAAACCTTTATTCCTGGAAAACCCTTCGGTATGAACTGTGTTCAAGAGCAGAAAGGAAGTGAAGGGCCGCGATGGCCGCTCCCCTGCGTGCTCAGTGTGCCTGCTACAAACATGCGCAGGAGGCAGGCGCACATGCGTCCTGCGGAGCCATAGCTCATTTTTTTTTTTTTCTTTCTTATTTTGCTCTGGTGTTGAGAACAAACCCGGGGTCTTCTGCTTAGTAGGCAAAAACTGTGCTACCCCGAGCCCAGCAGCTCCTCTGTGAGCCTTCAGCTTCAGTCACTTCTAGCTTCAACTTGTTTCTTGTTTTGTTTTGACATTTCTTGTTTTTGTTGTATTTTTTTGGTTTGGTTTGATTTTTGGAGACAAGGTTTCTCTATGTAGCCCTCGCTCTCCTGGAACTTGATCTGTAGACCAGGCTGGCCTCAGAGATCTACCTGCCTCTGCCTCCTGAGTGCTGGGGTTAAAGGTGTGTACACCACCATCTTGCTTATTAATTTTTTAAAGTTTTAAATTAAAATTTATTTACCTCCCCACATTCCTGTGTATGTGTCCCGTGCATTCTATAGCACGTGTGTGGCAGTCAGATGGGGGGGGGGGCGGCGGCGGCGGCGGGGGTGTGTGTCTCTGCAGGGGTCAGGCAGAGAAGCAAAGGGAGAAGAGAAGAGAATGAAATTCCGTTCAGCTTTGTTAGCCAAGTCTGCTATCGGGTGGTTTATTCCCAACATATTTAAGCCCAGTATAATTTGGTGGGGAAAAGTTTCCTGGTATAATACAATCCCTGGTGCACCCAAATAGACATAATTACATGAAAACGCGACTCAGGGCACATACCATTTCTTCCAAGAAGGTGATTTCTTGAGATATGCTTTGGCCTGGACTCAGTCATACAGATAGCATAGAGGCCATTTGGGCTATTAACCACGTCTGGTCCTGGATTAAGAACTTGGTGGAGCCTCTGGCTACAAGGGTCATTTAGACAATTAGATATTGCAGTCCTGGTTGATATAGCCTGGCCCAACAGATAACGAGGATCACAAGACTATTGATCACTTCCAATTCTCACTTTCCCATTGGAAAGACTGCTGTGTGCTTAACATTCTTGGATTCTCTGGGGAAATCTGTGTGTGCAAACACTTTAGTGCTGTGCTCCCACAGAGGACAACACATAGGACTTGATTCTGTCCTGTTGCCATGTGGCTCCCAGAGATCGAACCAAGGTGGCCAGGCTTGGCATCGAGGGCCACCCTGCCCGCAGCCATCTCAGAGACCCATTTCTGTTTTTTGAGACAAGATCTTCCTGTATATCTCCAGCTGGTCTGGAGCGCCTGATCGTCTTGCCTCCGTGTCTCAAGTGCCAGGATGACAGAAGTGTACCATCAGTGGCCAGATGGAGCTGCTCGCAGAGGATTTCCTCCTGGCCTGCCAGGAGCCCTGCCTGCCTGGCCTTGGGTCTGGGGCGGGCTTCCTGTAAGTCTTTCCCAGCGTGGTAGATGGACAAAGGCAAGAGATGGAGCCATTTGACTGCGGGCCAGCCTTTGCTTTCCTGTTTAGCAATGGAGGCATTTTGTAAATGATTTTCTTTTTTTATTTTTATTTTATTTATTTATTTACTTATTGGTTTTTCGAGACAGGGTTTCTCTATGTAGCCCTGGCTGTCCTGGAACTCACTCTGTAGACCAGGTTGGCCTCAAACTCAGAAATCTGCCTGCCTCTGCCTCCCGAGTGCTGGGATTAAAGGCGTGCACCAACACGCCCGGCTGATTTTTTTTTTTTTTTAAGAACAAATTGTGGAAGCATGCAGAAAGTGTGTTTGTAACTTTCAGTGCTATTATTGCTATTATGTTGCTCTCAGCCCAAATCTCCTTTATCATGCTCAAACGATCATTTTTTCTGTTAACCAAACCGTTTGACTTACATCTGTCGTTCTAGGAACATTGTCATCCATCACAAATACTTAACTGCAGATAGATGTTTATATTTCCATTTTTAAAGCTCATTTATTGTATATAGCTCAGTCTAAATAACCGGAACTGTAATCTCATAAAAGCTAAAAATGAAAGGGAATTTGTAAAATTTATTTTGCAAGCAAATAAGGTGTAAAAATATTATCAAAAATTTTCACAGGGATGTTGTGGGATCTCTATAAAAACAGCAACTTTTTTTTTGGCGTCTAGCTAGCATGTAATAAATGAAGTCACCACAAAGTTTATACTTCCAGAAACAGGCATGCCCTCAAAGACATCTCTCTCTCTCTCTCTCTCTCTCTCTCTCTCTCTCTCTCATGCGAGTGCGTACATGCGCTCTCGCTCAGAGTCCTATACTAACGAATCTCTGTGACCCAGGCCCAAGTCCTGAGCGCTCTCTGCAGCACACCTATCGCAGAGCCCTGTGTCTAGTTCTGTCTGTTGGTTTGTCCAATGCTGCCTTGGTACCTGCATCTCTTTGTTTCCTGTTCCACAATAGGTTACAAGCTTACAAGCACCACTTTCCACAGTGTTCTCTTCTTCCTAGAGCTTCGTACTCTCCCCAAAACTTTCCTTTAACCTTGGCGCCTCCCTGAATCGTTCTCCTCTGTACTCCACCATCAGTCTGCCAAGAAATCCAGGTGTATTCAGTCATGCCCAGAACCTGCTAGCTCCTCGGGGCCTCCTCTACCGCTCACCTCTGAGACTGTCTTATTCCCCCACTACCAGACTTCCCTGGAGCCGGGCTTCTACCCTACTGTCTCCTTTAGTCCCCGCAGGCTCTGCCCTCAGCACTGCAGCAAGTGTGACCCTGTATCAGGAGTCAGACACTGTCAGCATTAGCCGTCCTGAGCGGCTGAAGCTGGGAGCTGATCGCTCCTAGATCTCTGCTCAGACTTTACACCTTTACATACACCGGTGCCTGGTGGAATCAGCAAAGCTGCAAGCTAGTGCTTTGATTTCTCTTTTAGAGCCGCGTTTCCCAGTAGCTGGCCACTCCCACAGTTACCCCCTTTGGAACAGTTCAGAAAGCCTGCCCATGCCTTCTGCTTCTCTCTCTTCCTTGCCTGTGCCACGCCAGTCCCTCCCTTTGCTGTTCCCCAAATGTGCTGCACACCCTCTGCTCCCAATGCCCAGGGCCCCGCCCCCAGGCGCCTACACCTCTCATCTGTGAGTCACCATTCAAGAGTCACTTCTCCCTCTCCAACTCCCCTGACCTCTTCCCCTTTCTACTGCCAACAAAATTCTGACTTAGTGTAGCATGCATCACTAGAATGCCCCTCCAGGAGGTCAAGTATTTGACTGTCCTCTGTACAGCTGTGTCCCATAGCTCAACCCAGTGTCCCTCGGTAAGCCACTCATGTACCCACTGACTGGGGGACCAGATCAGTTCCCATCTCCTTTGTAATCTTGCCAAGCTCTACACTTCTCTCCACCACGGGAGCGTCTCACTCACTACCCAGCCCCGACTGTGGCTGTATATGAATTCTTCAGTACCTACCTCAGTGCCCAGTGCACATGACAGCCAGAATTTTTTTTATATTATATATTTTTTAAAGATTTATTTATTTATTATATGTAAGTACACTGTAGCTGTCTTCAGACACCCCAGAAGAGGGCGTCAGATTTCGTTATGGATGGTTGTGAGCCACCATGTGGTTGCTGGGATTTGAACTCCAGACCTTTTGGAAGAGCAGTCGGGTACTCTTACCCACTGAGCCATCTCGTCAGCCCGACAGCCAGAATTTAATTATCACAGTCCTCGTGATAGCACCGTTTGGATGGCCCGGAGTGGGCAGGGATCAGGAGATTTGGAGAATGTGGGACAAAAGATGGTGGTCTTCTGTAGTCTCAGCTTTGAACATGACAGGTATATTCTCTCTCTCTCTCTCTCTCTCTCTCTCTCTCTCTCTCTCTCTCTCTCTCTCTCCTTCCCTCCCTCTCTCTCCTCTCTTTCTGGATAGGGCTAACCTAGAACCCACCCCCTAAGTAAACAAGGCTGTCTTGGAACTCACAGAGAGCCACCTGTCTCTGCCTCCCCAGTGCTGGGATTGAAGGCGTGACTACAGAAAGCACCAGAAAGGGGAAAAAAAAAAAAGTATCCTTTGTCGTGCTCCTCCCAATCTCTCTCATCAGCTGTCATTCCTGTCTTTGCGAAGCCTTCCTCTCCCTTGCTCCCCAGGCCTGTTTTGTACACAGAGGCAGTGCCTCAGTGATGAGGGGCTTTCAGAAGGTTTCTTGTTCTCAAATACTTTCTTACATCCCAGCGCTGCGATCCTTGGGGTCTGTTTGCACAGTCTCAGGGGAGAAAATGACAGACGTGGAGGATATTTTTAATTTTCAAATGGCTTTATGGGGGTTCAGTGCTTGCCTGGCATAATGATCCCAGCACTCAGGGAGGCCGGAGTTATAAGTCACCCTTAGATTTTCTTAGAGATCCAGGCTAGCTGGGCAAATGAGTGTGTATCAAAAAAGCAAACAAGTCGTTATGTCCCTTAGAGTTTAGTGAGAGTCAGAAGTGTGGGGATGTATGACTGTAGTTAAAGCTTAGACAGAATTGCTGGGAGTCCGCAAAGCACCCTTAACCTGAACTCACAGGGTTTGGGAGAGAGCGTTGGATGTAGCTGCTTCATAGAGAAAACCGGGCAGCCGTCGGTGGAGTGGGGGTGCGGGCAAGGGGTTAGAATCCACACTGACTGAATTGTACGGATCTGGGGGACAGCGGTCAGACTGAGACAGGCCTTCAGCACCCCGTATTTCCAAGGGCTTTCTTGAACAGGTTGGAAATAGCCCAGGCAAATCGCATTGAGAAGGGTGCTTCAACTCTCACCCTCTCCTCCAGCCCCTTGTCCTAGTCTAAAAGCCTTGCTTGTGTTTCTGAAGGTGGCCCGGAACTCGCTGGGTTCCAGGAAGAAAAGGCCGAGGGGGCTGCAGCGTCTGGTCTGTGACCCCTTACTGCTTTGGGTCTGTTCATCCCAGCCACAGGTGCTCCCCGCCCCCAACGCTGCCCAGGCCGCCCAGGACAAAGGAAGGGTTGTGCCTGCATAAGAGGGCTATTTGCCTCCTTGCCCAGCCATCACGTGAGGACAAAGGGTCCACACCCTAACTCAGCTGAAAGAGTGCAAAGTGTCCCAACACGCCCTGCAAAAGGACTTACTGATTTTCCAGTTAAGAATTTGCCTAACCTGTTCTGTTCAAACAGGCTAATTGTTTCCTGAAAAAGATGAAGTCACTAGAGAGACGTGCCTAAACAATTGCTACCAGTGGTCATGGGCGTGCCTCAGATTGGTAACCAGTTTCAGGACTGTCACCTCAAGTGGCTGCAAATTTGGTGATGGCGCGCTCCCTGGTGGCAAAATGAGGTTATACCAGGCAGAAAACAGCTTGAGAAAGCCAATGGAACGGAGACCTTGAAAATAGGGAAGAGGGGCGATAGGTTTGTGGGACGTTTGTGGTTTTCTTTCTTTCTTTCTTTCTTTCTTTCTTTCTTTCTTTCTTTCTTTCTTTCTTTCTTTCTTTCTTTCTTTCTTTCTTTCTTTCTTTCTTTCCTTCCTTCCTTCCTTCCTTCCTTCCTTCTTTCTTTCTTTCTTTCTTTCTTTCTTTCTTTTTTTTTTTGGTTTTTCGAGACAGGGTTTCTCTGTATACTCCTGGCTGTCCTGGAACTCACTTTGTAGACCAGGCTGGCCTCGAACTCAGAAATCTGCCTGCCTCTGCCTCCCGAGTTCTGGGATTAAAGGCGTGTGCCACCACGCCCGGCTTGTGGTTATTTCTTAATAAATATCTGTTGGCTGGGCTGGGGCATTGAGTGGTTAGTGGGTGGACCGGTGGTTCATGCCTGCCATCCCATCCAGCTCTTGGACCATGGAGTGAGGAGTCGTCAAGGCTAATCTTGGCTTTTACAGCAAATTCTAGACCAGCCTGGGACTCAAAACCGACCAACAAAAAAATGAAATATAACCCACCAGGTGTGTGGATTTTAATAATAAAAGTGAACAATCTGCCCAAAGCCGAAGCAGAGAAGGGGTCTCTAGTCTGATCGACATTACTGCGACTGAGTCTCCTGTATTCCGAAGACTTTTTTTTTTTTTTGGCTGTGAAATTTTTAGAATAGACACTAGAGAAAAGTGAAAATAACTATTAGGCCCGTGTGTCAGAACATGGAGTTTGGCACACCCCAGTTTTTGCCACTCCCCTTACTCCCGTTTCCTTCTTCCCTGCACAAATGTAACCCATGTGAGTATTATGTTGCTTTACCTTAAGGCTGTGGGATACGTTGTTGGAATGGAGGGGCTTTTCTAGCACACTTCGCCACATCTAGTATACACTAGAGTGGTCTACTGGGGTTGCACTCTGCTCACCTTGGGATTTTCTTCAAAATGTTTCTCAATTGTTTGTGGGTCCCAGAAGTCCACACAGCACTGTGTTGCTCTGTCTCTTAGTTCTGTGCCCTGCCTCTCTCTCTCTCTCTCTCTCTCTCTCTCTCTCTCTCTCTCTCTCTCTCTCTCCTTTTCTCTTTCACCCATCCTTCCCTCCCTCAAATAACACTCCCCTACATACACTGAAACACCCAGCTAGGGTTTGCAGGCTAGCTCAGCAGGTAAAGCCACTTGCTGCCAAGCCTGCTAACCTGAGTTCCATCACCGGAGGGCCACATGGTGGGAGGAGAGAACAAACTCGGGCAAGATGTCCTCTGACCTCCACATGAGTGCCTATAGGACACACACATGCTTATCCCCACACATAGACACATAGATAAATAATTGCTATACATTTTTATAAACAAACGCGTAGTCGTTCCACACACGGTTGGATGAATTTTGACAAGTGTGCTGCAACTGATCCTCTTTCTTCCCAGGCTAAAGAACATGTCCATGACCGCACAGAGTGGCCCCTATGACACTCAGTGAACACTGTTCTTGGTTCTTTTGCTGGGTGTCTTGCCTGCTCTAAATCCCATATTAAGAAGGTCATTGCAGAATGCTGTGTGCTGCTTTTCATACTCTACATGATGCTTTGAGTTTCCCCCACACCGTGGTTCATTCTTTTCTGTGGCTACATTGTATCCTATCCATAGATATCCACTGCTTGGCAGTTAGACTGCTTCCAGGTGGAACTGCTATAAATCAAAATGCTCTGTCTTTTCATGTGTCTGTCTTTGTGTGCATGTGTGTGTGTGTTCACATGTGTTTGTGTGTGTCTATGTGTATGTGCATGCAAATCTGTGTGTACATCTTGTTTTTTTGTTTTGTTTTTCAAGACAGGGTTTCTCTGTATAGCCCTGGCTTTCCTGGAACTCACTTTGTAGACCAGGCTGGCCTTGAACTCAGAAATCTGCCTGCCTCTGCCTCCCAAGTGCTGGGATTAAAAGCGTGCGCCACCACTGCCCGGCTACATCTTGTTTTATTGTAACAAAGCATCTGAGTGCTTTTGTATCTTTTTGTGTTCTCACTTCTCTTGGTCTTCCTGCTCCTCTCAGATAACTGGTCACAGTATCTGTAACGCTGTAAGAAAACCCTATACTCTTCCTCACCTGAGACACTTCTTGTTCTTCCTCTACTGCAGATGTGTAGTAGTTTACTCCTCTACAGAACAACCTCTTTATGGTGTCCTTCTAACCCTGGGTTTCCTGTGAACTGTAGATCTGAAGCCCAGGAGAAATCCTTTGGTGACAGCACCAGAGGTGTGCTGTTGTATAGTTCTTCCCCATACCACAAGCCCTTCAGTGCTGTCTTAGCCAGTGTTCTATTGCTGTGAAGAAACAACAGCAGCTCTTCTAGAGGAAAACATTTACGTGGGGCTGGCTTCCAGTTCAGAGATTTAGTCCATTATCGTCATGGTGGGAAGCATGGTGGCGTGTGGTCAACATGGTGCTGGTGAGGTAGCTGAGAGTTCTACATCCTAGTTGGGATGTAGAAGGAAGAGAGTGAGACACTGGGCCTGGCTTGAGAATCTGAGACTTCAAAGCCCACCCCCAGTGACACAGTTCCTCTAACAAGTCACACTTACACCAACAAGACCATACCTCCCAAGAGTGCCACTCCCTGTGAGCCTAGGGGGGCTATTTTCATGCAGACCATCACACAAGGCCTAGTTGCTGTCCCTCAGTTCAGACACAGATTCATAGGCCAGGATGGTGCCCCATCCCTGCCCAACTCCCTGTCCCTAATGGACTTGTCAGCAGTGGTATTAGATGGCCTCAGCCTTCAGTCAATTATTCTGTTAAAAATTATAAAACAGTGGTCTTAAAAAAACCTACCACTTTTCCTGCTTCTGCTTTTAAAAACTTCCTTTCTCAACTTCTTGGCGTTTAGGGAAGGCACTTGCTGTCTTTAACTGCCCTTTTTTGTCCTTGGTTTGTTTTTAATGGTATATTTATTTTCCTACATGTGCCTGCATGTATATCACACACCTCATGAGTGCCTGGTGCCCACAGAGGCCAGAAGAGGGTGTCAGACTAGAATTATGGAGAGGTCTGGGCCACCATGTGAGTGGGTGCTGAGAATAGATCCTGACTTCTCTGCAAGAACAGCAAATACCCCTCCAGCCCTGGGCTTTATTTGGGTTACTTACAGGCACGGGTGAGAGCTACTTACAGCAACAGAGATGATTCAAAAATAGCTGCAGCACCAGGGCCCACACAGAGGACTGCTACATCCACTCCAGTAGTGACAAGCACCACAGGCCCCGAAAACCTGGGCGCTGTCCTGAGGCGAAAAGTTCACAGAAACTTAGTCTCCTGGAACCATGGCATCCTGTATAACAAATGCTCCAATGTCCTTGCTTTAGTTGATAAACGGATCTGTGTGCCTTCCCTTAATATTGCTTTATTACAAGTGCTCTAAGGATTGATATTTTGACATATAGCTAAGTTAGATTCTAGGCAGTCCTTGAGCCGACCCTGGGCATGGATAGCTAAGTCACTGCCCTACACAGAAATTTACCATTATCTCAGAAGAAGAAAGTTTGTGATCTAAGAAGGAACCAGAGTAGATACTTAGAACTATAGATAGCTGAGTTATACCCATACACACGTATTCACAATGGCCTAGGGGGAAGGTGGACTATACTATAGACTAGAATAGGAACTATGGCAAGGGCACGAAGCCCTTGCCCCTGGCTTTTAAGATTAAGTGGACCTTAGGTGGAGCTGTTTTTGATCCCAGTTGTTAACATTGAATTTTATCCCAGTTGGTTCCTGCCAGTCCTTCCGTGTTTGCATTGCTCTGTTTTGAATAAGAAACCAGTAACCTCTTTGTACCTTGCCGGTGGGTCAACCGACTTCCCTATTTTCTTCTGTATAAAAAGTTTGATGCTGGATTTGACAAATTACATTCAGATTCTACACAATCTCGTGTGTCACTTCTGTTTCTCATTCGCTGACTTCTTGTCCACCTGCAACCAAAGATCCGTTCCACACAGATAGGAGACCCAAAAAGGGGATAGTCTGTGGTAGAGGAATTCAGAGCCCTGGAGTTACAGAACAATACAACTTGCAGGCAGCAGCTCCACAGTGAGGGAGGGGTGCCTTTTCTTATTTGTATTTTATGTACATTGGTGACTTGACTGCATGTCAAGGATGTCAGATACCCTCGAACAGAAGTTACAGACAGCTGCAATCTGTCATGTGGTTGTTGGGAATTGAACTCAGGTTCTCTGGAAGAGCAACCAGTGCTCTCCACCTGAGCCATCTCTCGAGTCCCCGAAGAATGACTTTTCAAGTGGTTCTGTGATTTGGGAGTGTCTCGAATCAGTCCCTACTGCTTTTATATGCTCGAGGAGGGAAGAACTTATTGTATCTGGTCAGTTTCAGGAACTTCCTGAAACCTTTGAATTGTTTACTTCCTACGCTTAACTAAGCTTCCTCAAAGGATGCAATGTTTCACTTCCATTTCGAACCCTTTAATCCAGTTCCTCGTGTTGTGGTGACTCACAACCATAAAATTATTTTCATTGCTATTTCATAACTGTAATTTTGTTACTGTTATGAATTATAATGTAAATATCTGTGTTTTCCAGTGGTCTTAGGTGACCCCCATAAAAGTATCATTTGCCCCCAAAAGGTTCATAACCCATAGATGGAGAAATGCTGCCTTAGAACAGCCAGTGTTAACAAGCTTCCCAACCCGGTTTATCTGGGAGGAAATTGCTACACAACTTCTTTGTAGAAAATTCTAGTTCATTGCAAGTCTGTGTGTAACAGTTTCTCCGAGGCAAGGGCACCTTGATGGTTGGGAGTCAAGCAACACCACAAAGTCACACCATGCAACAAAACTCACACAAGAGATTTGAATTGGAAATTTCTGGTTTCTTTGGAGACTCAGTTGTGTCATGTGATGTTTTGGGGGGAGCTGTCTTGTGAGAGGACACGTGGGTTTCTTTGGAGACTTAGTTGTGTCATGTGATGTTTTGGGGGGAGCTGTCTTGTGAGAGGACACGTGGTGTTTTGTTGAAACAGACATGGGAGAGGATGATTTGCTGAAGCAGAGGCCTGAGAGGGCTCATGACATTTGGGAAATGTGTAAGAAGAACCCACAGTCGGTGAAAGGATTGCTTTTGCATTGCTACCTCTTGCAACACTTGGCTGGTTTTCACTGGCCATGTAACCCTTTGCTGGTCTTTGCTGGTCATGCAACTCTTCACTGGTCTTCGCTGGCCTTCATAGAGAGAATCGAGACAAAGAACTTCCTGTGGTATTCTGGCCGATGCTGGCTGCTTCCACTGACTAGTGCCGATTTGTTGGAGCCTTGAAGTTTCTGTCAGATCGTGCCACTACTATTGATTTGTGCTTTGGTGTTTGCTTCTGGACTGGACTTCTGGTATCATAACATCCAAGAGTGGAATTGCCTCCAAAGAACTACTTCTACACAGGTCCACAACCTTTAGAGGAAAAAGAAACTCCTTTTTCTATAAACCTTTATTTTCCTGCCTGCCTCTGGTTAGTGTGCTAGAGGTTGAGGTTGAAGCATTCGAGAATCCTAAATAATGTAGGCTTTGGAAAATCTAAGCTTACAGGGATTTATTGTAGAGAACAAAAGGGGGGCCACCTCTGTGTGGGAAGAGAGACAGCAGTGGACTGAGCAGAGGGGTCTTTGGCACATTCGCGGTGGGAGAATGGAAAAGAAGTACTGCTTGGCTATCATTGTGGCAGGGATTACAAGTCCCAAGTTTAGGACAGACCAGAGGCAGGGTGACATTCTATTACCTATTACCCTACAATGTGTACTCAACTTTTTGATAGTGGTTGCGCTTAGCAAATGGCTTATGCAGTTCTTGAAAATGTAAGTTGGTGCTCATAAGCCCAGACGAAGATACATTAGCACTCTGAAGTTTATACCAGGTCCAGGATTCAGCTGGTGACTTTGGGGGTGCTGGGGGTGAGACCGGAATGGCCCTCTGAGCCAGGAGTTGTGGATGGCCCTAGGACATAGGAGGAGAGCTGGGTACAGCGATATGAGCTATCCCCCCACCTCAATTTTGGGAGATAGCTTGTTTTTACTGGTGTAACAAACTACTTCTCGAATTACTAGTTTAAAACCGTGCAAATTTATCATCTTGTGGTTCTGTGGGTCAGAAGTTAGGAAGAGCTCTCACCAGGTTAAAAGGATTATGTCAGCATCTGTATTCCTTCCACAACCAACAGGGAAAACCCTCTTCCTGTTTCTACAGCTTCTACAGGTCACTCATGTTCCTTCGCTTGTGACCTCCTTCCTCTGTCTACAGAGTTAGCTGTGTTGGGCTAAGTAGTTTTTCCACTGCCATCTCTTTTCTGCTGTAATTCCATCTGTAGCTAATTCTTGTCAATGGCAATTCTTGGAAAGAAGCTGTAGAATTAGCAGAGACTGCTTGGTTAGAACTGCAGCCCTCAGAACTTTGTCTTGGGCTTTAGCCCCCTGAATGGCCATTGTTTGCCCATTTCTGTGTTGGAGCTAACATCCTATGACTAAGAGATAAAAATCCTTTTATAATCAATTAACTGGATTCCATCAACCTAAAGCTAAGAATGCCATCAGATAACATCCAAGACCTGTGGGAGAGACTCTCCCATGTTGCTGTAAGGTCACTTGTACCCATCAGTGTATTTTAAAATTGACTTAATTTATGACTTTCTGTTCTGTTATTATAAAAACTTGATGAAACTGCTTTTATAGTGGAATTTTGGATAACCCAAATCTTTGTTCCCATGGCTACTCAAATTTGCCTCTAGATTAAACTGCCTCTATTCCCTTTAGTGTGAGAGCAGTGATTTTTGGCATCAACACCATGTAAACCTGGCTTAATCACAGCTAGCAGGGGTAGAGTATGGATAAGTGTCGGAGGCATTTTTCTCACCTGTACAGATTGGAGAGGATACTCAGAGCTGGGAGGTAGGTTCTGTTTAGCTCTGTACCCCATTTTTAAATTGGGTTATTTGGTTTGTCGGTGCCTAGCTTCTTGAGTTCTTAATATGTTTTGGAATTTAGCCCTCTGTCAGATGTAGGGTTAGTGAAGATGTTTTCCCAGTCTGTAGGCTGTTGCTTCGTCCTGACGATAGTGTCCTTTGACTGACAGAAGCTTTTCAGTTTCATGAAGTCCCACTTATTTATCTTGACAGTGGTGTCTGAGCCACTGGTGTTCTGTTCAGGAAGCTGTCTCCTGTACCAACCCAAAGGCCAATGGAAAGAGATGCAGATACTTACACCCAAACAATAGATGGAGCTTGGGGAGTCTTCTGGAAGAGCTGGGAGAAAGACTGAGGGATCCAAAGAGGGCAGAGACTCCACAGGAAGATCAACAGAGTCAACTGACCTGGACTACAGGGGGCTTCCAGAGACAGAATCACCAGCCAAAGAGTAAGCACAGGATGGACCTGCGCATGTGTAGCAAGTGAGCCACCTGGTCTTCACGTGAGTCCCCCAAATGGTAGAGAGTCTGTCTCTGAGCCTGTATTCATCCCCTGGCTAGCTCTTAACTTACATTAGCCCATTTATACTATTTTATGTCTGCCACATGGCTGGATACCTCTCTTCATTTTCATATGTTCAGCATCCTTGGCAGCTTGGTGGCATATATTCCACTTGACTATTTCCCAGAATTCCTCTCTCTCTGCCAGAGGTCCCGCCTTCTAGTCCTGCCTCAGCTTATTGGCCATCAGGTTTTTGTTGACAGATGATGCTTTCACATCCCCACATCCCCTCCCCTTAGTCTAATAAAAGGCTCTTTATTTTTTTAAAAAGATTTATTTATTTATTATATCTAAGTACACTGTAGCTGTCTTCAGATACCAGAAGAGGGCATCAGATCTCATTACAGATGGTTGTGAGCCACCATGTGGTTGCTTGGATTTGAACTCAAGACCTTTGGAGGAGCAGTCAGTGCTCTTAACTGCTGAGCCAACCAAACTCTCCAACCAAAAGACACTTTATTTAACATCAATAAACTGTATACAGTTAGAACAATTATGGAAACTATCAGTAAGAATTGCATTCGAAATGTCCAGTCCATTTGTATTTGACAACCATGGAGAAAGTATTCTATTATTCACCCTATCTTGGTGAGTCCAAAGTTCTGTACCTAAATAACTTTCTATCATAATTTGCATTACCAACCTAAAAATACCTTTTTATACTTTATAACATTTTCATAAATCCTAAACAACTTAAGCTTAATTGTGAGACTATAACTATCTAGTCTTCAACCTACATCAGAGAACTGAGAAAGATAAATATTACCTGAGTGAACAGAAATTACAGAGCAAGCAGCTTCCAAAAGTAAGAAATGACAGAGACAGCTGGTTGGCTAGACAGTCACCCGAGATCTCCCTGTGTTTGTTGGAGCATCATCTTTGTCCTTCTGGCTCAGGATATGACAGACCTTTATGTGAAGCAGGAATTACAGAGGACTTGCCTACCTTGTCCTTGCAAAGATTGGAAATTGACTTCTTTCATGTCCTGCTTGTCCAGTTTGGACAGCATGCTATCTGCAGTTGAGGAAAGAGCAGTTTGTTGCCCTTTCTCTGTAATGCTAGATAGGAGAGAAAGAAGGATAGAGGAGAGAGAAAGGGAGAAAGAGATCCCGAGTCTAACTTCCTTTACGTTATTTCCTCACTAACTAAGACCACTAACAACTTGAGACCAACCTCCCTAGATGACGACAAACATCTATCACCCATTGAATAACTGAAAACCACCCACCCCATCTTGGGGGAATGGGGCGTCATTCTCTTAAAATTACTTCCTACTCTCTGGGGGCAACATCATCTTTTGGGGGCCCATAGGAAGATTGAGATAATGACCAAGTCCTAGGAAAGCTAGCTGTAATATTTGCTATCCAGCCTCTGTATGATGGGAAAATATAGGGCTTAACTGAAGTCCTGGCTGGAAAAGCCCATAGGCCTGGGTGGTTACAGTTAATCCTACAGAAGTCCTGGAGGAAGATTTGTGAGGGAGGAAACAGCAATTGAGAGGATCTGAGATTGACGTACCCGAGCTACTTGTCTTGTCTTGTTTGGTGCCCCGTCCTTTTGTTCTGTAAACATGTAAACTTCCACAGGTCATAAACATTTCTGCATCAGCACAGGTCATGGGGTGTGCATTTCTGCATCAGCACAGGTATGGGGTGTGCAATGCGTACAATTCAGCTGAAGGTGATTCTTTGCTCTATGTTTAAGCAGGAAAAAAAGCATCAAACTTTAGAAGTCCATTTGGATGATATCCAAACTATAGTATAAATTTCCATCCATACCCTATGAAAGGATGCCATGATAAATCTGAGGATTCTGTAGCCAACATGATTTATTGGCTATGCATAGCTGAAGTCCTGGCTTGGAGGCGTTCAGGCCTCAGCCAGTTTCAGAGCTGTTACCATGTAGCGGGGCCAAACAGGATATACCATACCTGTTTGCTATTGTTCTTGTTTTCTTCCTTCATGTAACTGCTGCCAAACTTTGTAGAAGGTCTCCCCTGGTCAAACCTAATCTTGATTAATGCTTATGGCATCCGTAGCTTTTCTTCTTCTGTTGAAACAAAGAAAAAAACCTCTCCTCCAATGCAACACACTTCCTTCATTCCTTTCTGAAGTTCAGATGTCCTTAAAATAAATGAACTGTTCTAATCCAGCAGCTACCCCCTGTAATCCAGTGTCTCTCAGCAGCTCTTACTAAAATTTAAAGTTAATAAAGTTGTTATGTAATCTACCTCTGGGTGGGGTCTTTGTTACTCCTTTTTGTTTATTAAGCATCTCTTTAAAAGCACTGTTATGTCTCTCTACAACTGCTTGTCCTATAGGATTATGTAGTATACCTGTAACATGCTTTACATTTCAATATGCAAAAATTATTTTATTTTTCTAGAGACATATGCTGGAGCATTGCCAGTCTTACTTTGTACAGGTAAGCCCATAATAGTCATAGCTTCTGAAAAATGTGTAATTACAAAATCAGCCTTTTCAGAAACAGTTGCCCATTGAAATCCTGAGTATGTCCCTATGGCATGGTGCACATACTTTAATTCCCCAAGCCCCACAAAATGAAACACATCCATTTGCCAAATTTCATTTCTTTGGGTATATTTTAGGTTACTCACTGTAGGTAATGGGGTTCAGTTATACGAAGAACAGATAGGAAGTACATTGCCTTTTTAGTTTCCTTGGCTTGTTGACGAGTGATAGAAAATGCTTTCTTCAGATCTTTGTTGTTAACATTGCATTTTTAAACGAACTTCTGTAGCTTCTACTACATTTCCTATTAATGGATGATCAATTTCGCCATCACCTTGTGCTAGAGGACCTGGTAGGCCCATAAGGGGTCGGTTGTGTGTTGTATACAATGGATGATTTCTATTTCTGATTACTTGTAGTTGAATAAACAGTGACGTTAATTCTGAACCATCCTGAGTAAGTTCAACAGTCTCTATATGCAAAGCAATTCTTTCTGCATAGTGAGAGTTAGTGACTATAGTAAGAGATTCAGAAAAATCTAATAATGCCATAAGAATAGCATATAGCTTTGGTTTTTGTACTGAATAATACGAGCTCTGAGCTAATTTGCCTATTTTTTTTTCTGGCTTATAATGTGCCTCTCCTGACTTATCTGCATCGGTATACAATGTAGGGGCTCCAGAAATTGCTTTCCCTTGACTCTATGAAGGAGAAGCCAACTACTTCTTTTTATAAACTGAAGTTGCGCTGCTTTGGGGGTTTTTGTTGTTAATCTCTTCCCCCAAAATTACTGCAAACTCTCTGCTAATATTAGTTTTCTGGTCATAATGAGACAATTTCAGCATTAGTAAAACATATTACAATTTCTGTTGGGTCTATTTCTACTAATTGATGAGTCTTATTTTTTCCTTTTAGAATCAATTAAAAACTTTTCTACATAGATCTTTATTTTTTATTCTATTTATATGTTAAAATATACATTCTACTATATTACCTTCTTTATGCATAAGAATTTCTGTGGATTAATAAGTAGAAGGCAAAATAACTAAAACACAAGCCAGCTTTAGACCTAAATAACCCATTTGTGCATGATGTAATTTCTTTTCTACCTGAGCCAATTCCTTATTAACTTGTAAGGTTTGAAATAAATTACTTAGCTCTTGTTTTGTTTTGTTTTGTTTTGTTTTGTTTTGTTTTGTTTGTTTTTTCAAGACAGGGTTTCTCTGTATAGCCCTAACTGTCCTGGAACTCACTTTGTAGACCAAGCTGGCCTCGAACTCAGAAATCCACCTGCCTCTGCCTCCCAAGTGCTGGGATTAAAGGCATGTGCCACCATGCCCAGCTTAGCACTTGAGTAGTTGATACAATTATGAATCTTAGCCAATTAATGTCTCCCAATAATTTTTGGAAATCATTAATAGTTCTTAATTGGTCTCTTCTGATTTGTACTTTCTGTAGTTGAAGATTTTGTAGACCTATCTTATATCCCAGATAATTAGTAGACTCTTCTCTTTGTATTTTTTTTTTTCAGGAGAAAATTGTAACCCCCAACAAGGTAAAATTCTCTTTACTTTATCAAGCATTTTCCCCTCTAAGGTATCTTTATCTGAATCAGCCAGTAATATATCACTCATATAATGATAAATTATGAAGAAACTGCTTACAAATTACTTCTAGTGGCTGTGGTACAAAATATTGGCATCAAGTAGGATTATTTGACATTCCTTGTGGTAAGACCCTCTAATAGTACTTTTTAATAGTTATTAATATATATATATATATATATATATATATATATATATATATATATATATATGTGTGTGTGTGTGTGTGTATAAATATAGTTATTTTAGTAAGTAGGCATTGGAAAAGCAAGCCTTGCTCTATCATATTCATGCAAAAGAATTGTGAAAAAGCAAACTTTTGGGCTGGCGAGATGGCTCAGTGAGTAAGAGCACTGACTGCTATTCCAAAGGTCTTGAGTTCAAATCCCATCAACCACATGGTGGCTCACAACCATCTGTAATAAGATCTGATGCCCTCTTCTGGTGCGTCTGAAGTCAACTACAGTGTACTTATCTATAATAATAAATAAATCTTTGGGCCGGAGCAAGCAGGGACTGAGCAAGCAGAGTTGACCAGAGCAAGCAGAGGTCCTTAAAATTCAATTCTCAACAGCCACATGAAGGCTCACAACCATCTTTACAGCTACAGTGTACTCACATAAACAAACAAACAAACAAACAAACAGCAACCTTTTAACTCAATCATTATAAAAGGCCATGCCTTAGGTAACAATGAAGGCAATTGGATTCCAGGCTGTAAAGAGCCCATGGCTGCCTTATTTTATTGATTACTCTCAGATCTGTTAATAGCCTCAATTTTCCATTTTCTTTTTAATGGCAAATATAGGAGAATTCATAGGGCTGGTGGACTCTTCTATATGTTTAGCCTCCAGCTGCTCTGTTCTAGTGGCTGTAACTTTTTTTGGGTCATAGGCCATTGTTCTACCCAAAACAGCTCTATCAGTACGGCATTTTAGTGGTAGGGCAGTTGGTGTTCTACCAGCAGTGACTTCCTGACAAAAAGTTGAAGAGTCAGGTTCTGCTGTATCCTGCTTATGGACAGCCTGGGTGGCTAAGTTTTCTTTATTAGGAGCGTATCCTCTTTTATAGACTATCTCTGAAGTTGGAGGAATGCTAATCTGTGCTTCCTACTTTTGCAATGGTTTCTTCCTCGTAGATTTATGGCTATATTAGCCATATATGGCCTTAGTTATTCTATTTGATCTTCTGATCCTATGCATTTAATCATGTTAGACTTGGTTTTACTTGAGACACAGTTCCTAGGAGCTGTGTATGTAACCTTTGAAGTGGCTGTGCTGGATTCCAGGACTCTTGTGAAGTTGTTACATCTGTCACTGTATCCACTAAGCCTTCTGCCACTGTGTCCACTAAGTCTTCTGCCACTGTATCCACTAAGCCTTCTGCCACTGTGTCCACTAAGTCTTCTGCCACTGTATTCACTAAGCCTTCTGCCACTGTGTCCACTAAGCCTTCTGCCACTGTGTTCACTAAGCCTTCTGCCACTGTATCCACTAAGCCTTCTGCCACCGTGTTCACTAAGCCTTCTGCCACTGTATCCACTAAGCCTTCTGCCACCGTGTCCACTAAGACTTCTGCCACTGTATTCACTAAGCCTTCTGCCACCGTGTCCACTAAGCCTTCTGCCACTGTGTTCACTAAGCCTTCTGCCGCCGTGTCCACTAAGCCTTCTGCCACTGTATTCACTAAGCCTTCTGCTGCTGTGTCCACTAAGCCTTCTGCCACCGTGTTCACTAAGCCTTCTGCTGCTGTGTCCACTAAGCCTTCTGCCACAGTGTCCCACAAGGCCACATCTCCAATTAGTGCCACTCCCTGAACCAAACATATTCAAACCATGACAATGGTTATAGACCTTTGTTGCTTTATTGGGGGCACAGGCGTGAACCCAGCATGATAGGGAACACAAAGCAAGAAACACACATGCTGGTATCTTCACAGTTCTACAGTGGTAAAAGACATCTACAAAAAGACACTGGGAGAGAGGTAGGGAGGTGTTGTGGAGGTGGTGGGGACCAGGGAAGGCATTGCCCTCAAGGGAAAAGATTCTTATCGGGGCACAGGTGCTAGGGGGATCGACTGAACCAGACCTACTGAGGCTCAGTACAGAGGATCCCAGGAGCTAGGGGATTTTTCTAATGGGAATAGGAATCCACATTTACTCTGTGAAGCTAGGAGGAGGGGTGGAGAGAGGGTGGACAGATGGGGAGACAGAGAGGCCTGTTTTGCAGCAGCCCAGGAGCCTCCAGTGAAACCTCAAGATTGGTGCTCATGGTGGAACTGTGGATCAAGGCCGTATTGGCCTGACTTTGGAGAGCTGCATAGAGACAGAGATCTGTGTCCTGTTGCATAAGCAGAAAGCAAGAAGTGAAGTTCATAGGCAGGTAAGGAAATGAAAAAACCAAAGAGAGCAGTAAGTACAGGAAATGGTGCTAAACAAGAACCATTAGAGAAATGCAAATGAAGGCCAGAATGAGACAGTGCTTTTTAATAATTAGGACAAATTGGACAAGAAATATAGATAATGGCAAATGCTCATGAGGATGTAGAGAATTAAGACATTGTGCAATCCTCAGGAAAACACTGTGGAAAATAGGAGGTTTGGCTCTAAAAGCTAGAACATAAAGTCACCAAATGGAATTCTGGGTTTCTCTACAGCAGGGTGGAAACAGGGATTCAAACAGATATCCATGCATCTGTGATCATAGACACATCCTGTGCAGCAACCCCTAAGTGAAAACAAGCCAGACAGTCAGTAATGGATTATCTTATTTTGCAGTTCTAGGGTTTGAACATAAGGCATCGAGAAACTGAGGCAGGAATATTCTGGGTTTAAGGATAGCCTGGGATAAAGGTGAGACACTGTCTCAGAAATAAACAAATTGGGTAAGGAGAGTGTGCTACGTAATAAAAGGCCCACCAGCTAGCTGTCTTTCTTAATCTTTCCCTGCTGTTTTCTGATTGCCTACTTTGGCGGGCTCGAGAAGTGCTGTGAAGTCTGAATGAAGACTTTGCTTTTCAAACACAGGCAAACACAGGAGCCTTCCCACAACTAAGACAACACAGGTGGATTCTTCTCCGCCATGAAATAACATTCGGCTAGAGGCTCACAGTGTTTCTCATATTTTCTGTAAACCGATGGCATAATTGCTTGTCTACTTAATCAATAGATGTTCTCCAGTGTTCTCAATCTACACTCAGTTGAATCAGTACATTCACATCGTTAATATGTCATACGTTGCTGCAAGCATTAACGTACAAATAGCATTATTCCTGGGGAAAATTCAGAGGTTCTTGATAGCATCTGGTTACATTTTCCTGAACCTTTCCATACATAACCATATTTTAAGTGTACTTTGGTTAAAGGCATGTTATTTGATAGATATTTTTTGCTTCATTAATTTTAAACCAGTGGTCAACAGCTCTCTGCTTCCCCCCCTCCCCTCCCCTCCCTCCCTCCCTCCCTCCCTCCCTCCCTCCCTCCCTCCCTCCCTCCTTTCTTTCTTTCTTTCTTTCTTTCTTTGAGGCAAGGTCTCTCTATGTAGTTGAGGCTGTCCTAGAACTCAGTAAGTAAACCAGGTTGGCCTCAAACTCACAGAGATTCTCCTGTTTTAGCCTCCAAAGTGCTCACCATATTCACTTAACATCCTGGACTAAAGCCTCACAACTTTTGTCATACACGTTGATCTTCATAAAGCTAAAACTAGCCCTTTTTGCCTTAAGGAACATTGTCTAGGGCTAGAACAGGCTTCATCATTGTGCTTGGGGCCATTTGAAATAGCAAACTTTTCAACAAAATAATGCAAAGCATTCACTTAGTATCATCTTGCGGGATGTCAGTTGGGAATATAGGCTTTGGGTCAGTCAGATCTTTGCTACTCTGCCTGCTTGCAGATGCTCTAGTGAGTGTTGTATTTGAGTTACACACACATTTTATGCAAATTTGCAGATTCATTTTGCAGATAATGAATACTGACCTTGAACACAGCATGTCAGAGTCAGCAACAACCAGCTTTTGTTCCATTTCTATGAATTTCTAGAGATCTGTGCCCTCATTAGGTTTGATAACCAACAATTGACAGGATGGTATTGAATTTTGCCTATTTAAGATTTTAGTGTGTGTGTGTGTGTGTGTGTGTGTATGTGTGCATGTGTGTGCCATAGCTTATGTGCAGAAGTCCAAGGTCACCTTGCAGGAGTCAGCTATCTCCTACCATGTGTATCCTGGGACTGAAATCAGTCGTCAGTCTCTATGGCAGGCGCTGTCTGAGCCATCTTGCCAGTCAGAATATTTAAATTCAATCCTCACAATATTTCAATCTCAATAATCTAGAGTTCCCCCCCCCACCAAAACTATGGGTTATTAAAGCCCACCTGCCAATTAACTTTTTCCCATGCCTCAGTCACCCTTTGAAATAGTAAAACATGTAGATATGGCCTTTTTAAAAAAATTGATATTTGGGAGTTCTTTACAGATTTGGACAAGAGCCTGCTGTAGGGTTTGTATGCTGCTATTACCTTCTTCCCCTTTGTGGCTGGCCTTTTTAATACTAGTTGAGAATGAGAATCTTAATTTTAATTTACTCTTATTTACCAACTAGGGTTTTAAAACAATGTGTCTGATCAAACAGCCAGCCAGTCAAAATAAATTTCTAAATTCAGTAATATGAATTCATACAGACTCTCTTGCTAAAGTTGTATGTTTTTCTTTGGAATGTTATTTTCTGGAATGACATTTTTAAAACAATAAAAAAAATTTCCATTCCTATTCAAACCATGGAAATGGATTACACCATTTAATTCTGCCACTTGGTGGTGCTACAGGGAACTAACACTCCTCTCAGGAACGGTTATTCTGGAAGTTTGGATGGCAGTACTTATTTATTAGCAAGTGTAAAGTGTACAGTTTTAGTTTGTACAGGAAACGATACAGGCTGAGCTCTTTGCTGAACAACTCCTGGATTGCTCCCAGATAAAAGAGAAGCTAGCTAGCACAGCTTTCACTTTAATTATACCTCTAAATAATCCACAGGGCTGACTTAGCCTTCCTAGATGCGTTTCCTCCATAATAAAGGTAATAATATTTACTTTAAAAAACCTAGAGAAATCAAGTTGATGCTCCTCTGTCCTGTTTCATTTCCTTCTTTTTCTGCTAGAGGCACCGAACAACC
Source organism: Mus musculus (assembly GCF_000001635.26). Taxonomy (NCBI): domain Eukaryota; kingdom Metazoa; phylum Chordata; class Mammalia; order Rodentia; family Muridae; genus Mus; species Mus musculus. Next base: position 88,528,326 of record NC_000083.6, read on the forward strand.
AGTGTTCTAGTTGTCTCTGTGTTTTTACTACATATTCATGTGTTTAAGAATAATGTTGGGCCGGGCAGTGGTGGCACACGCCTTTGATCCCAGCACTTGGGAGGCAGAAGCAGGCAGATTTCTGAGTTCGAGGCCAGCCTGGTCTACAAAGTGAGTTCCAGGACAGCCAGGGCTACACAGAGAAACCCTGTCTCAGAAAAAAAAGAAAAAGAAAAAGAAAAAAACCAGATGGCTCAGTAGGTAAGAGCACTGATCCTAAGGTCCTGAGTTCAAATCCCAGCAACCACATGGTGGCTCACAACCATCTGTAATGAGATCTGGTGCCCTCTTCTGGTGCTTCTGAAGTCAGCTACAGTGTACTTACATATAATAATAAATAAATCTTTGGGCCTGAGCAAGCAGGGACTGAGTGAGCCAGGCCAGCTGGAGTGAGCAGAGGTCCTAAAAATTCAATTTGCAACAACCACAAGAAGGCTCACAACCATCTGTACAGCTACAGTGTACTCATATACATTAAATAAAATAAAAATCGGAATAATGTTACTTCACATATTATGGAGATTATACACACACACACACACACACACACACAGTACATACTGTGTGTGTGTAGTCCAGACTGCTCTCAAACTTGACTTCCTCATGCCTCAGCCTCCCAAATGCTAGGACTGCTGGTATGACTAAACATGTCTGGCTACTTCCACTTCATAATTTTTAAGATTATTTATAGTATATTACAATTCACTATTTTTTTTTTAAAGACAGAGTTTCACTGGCTGGCCTGAAACTTAATATGTAAACCAGTAGAGATCCATTTGCCTGTCTGCCTTCTAAGTACTGAGATTAAAGGTTTATACAGCTGCACCCAGTGCAATTGACTTATTTAGCATAATGTTCATATGTATGTGTTTGTGTACAAATGTAGTTCATTAGTTTCAACTGTCATATTATGTCTCAAGAAACACATATCTTTCTTCATTCATATTATTCTAACAAGAAATACTTCAATGCTATACCTACATTAATCCTCAACAGAACTGTCAAAAATATTTTAAATGAAAAGGAGCAGTTTTTCATCATAAGGTATCTCAAGATATCTAGTCTAGCCGTTTTTTTTTTAAAAACAAAACAAAACATTAATGGTCTTTACATCTCAATGCGTGGTAGAAATTTTCAGAAACTGTATGTTCTTTTACGGCTTAAAATGTTCTGATAGATGAATAAGGGTCAGGGGCGGGCATGTGGCATTTGAGTAGAGAAAGGTCAATGACAAAACACAGAAGACAATGAAGGTTTTCTGATCTGAGAAGGGGAGAAGGGCAAACGGTATAAATATGTGCTAGGTTGGACGGTTTACAGTGTAGCACAAGTCTGGGTATCCAGATAATGAATGAGAAGGCGGAAAACAAGCTTCCAAGAAGCAAGCGACTGACGCTAGGCGGTTGCTATGGCGACTAGGGGACTGGGTAGCCAGAATTCTTGATGTTCTTAGAATGCTTCTCCTTGCATCCTCTGTCTCTCCCTTCGGTGTTCCATCCATTCCGTAGGCACTCATTCTCCTCCCGCTTGATTCTGGCTCGCCCGGAAACGGGTCGCCATCTTCCCGCCTCTTCCAACATGGCGTCTAGGGTCTCAGGAGGGGCAAAAGCACCGCACAGGCGGGTCCGTCGGGCCGCACATGCGCGAACCGGAGCACCAGAGGGCGGGGCGGTGATGTCAAGACGTCGCCCCGCCCCCGGTGGTCGCCCCGCCTCTGGTCCCGCTCCTCCTCCCTCCCGCCTGGAAACCCGGAAGTGGAGGAGGAGGAGGCGCGGCGGCGGCGGCGGTGCTGCAGAAGCTGGCTGAGCCCTGCCCGGGAGGAGCAAGTGTGGGGTTGGGGGCGGGGGGCGGGGCTCGGCAGCCCGGGCGGCCAGGCCTGGACGGGGCGGGGGAGGCCATGGCCTCCGCAGAGTTGCAGGGGAAGTACCAGAAGCTGGCTCAGGAGTACTCGAAGGTACCCATCGTGGGTGGGGGAGACAGGGGTTTCTGGCCCGGAGGCCTCAGCTGGCCGTGGCAGCGATTTGGGATGGTGGGGGGGATGCAGAGGGCTCCTCCTCTCCTCTCCACCTCCTGCTTCCACCATTACGATGCCTCCACCTGCAGCTCCATGGAGATAGGGCCGGGCGGTGTCTGGGTCCGTGTGCGTCTCTGCAGAAAGGAGCTGGAGTTTGAGTCTTCCTTCTCGCTGGACCAGCAGGCTTAGAAATGGAATGACAGAAATCCAAGGCACAGCTCTTGGTGCTAGCCTGAGGGGAAGGGAGGAATGAGGGACCACCCTATGCTCTCTGCTTTCTCAGTTCGCCCGATGATGGGGAAATCACCATCTCCTTTTCGCGAGGAGATGCTTTTAAAGTTAAAACGACTTATTTGCCACCACATCAGTTTGGGAGCGTAAACGGCCTCATTGGGATGGGTGCTTTGGAATACAGATGTTGTCGCCACTGATTTTGACAGCTTGGGTGGTGGGGCTGATGTCTTTTTCTCTTGCACCTTCCTTCCGTGGAATGGGGCAGTGCACACCGCAGGTTCTCCTTAAATACAGAATTATGCAAAACAGGGACCCGGCCTTCTGAAGTGTCAGTCTTTCAAATGGTGAAACCTTTTTCTTGGACAAGGGTGGTGCAGTTTCTGGGTAGGGTTTTCTGCCTGAAGAATATTCTAATGAAGTTATTAAAGCAGAATCTCACGCCTTTGAAAAGGATTCGGTAGTCGTGTTTAATTTCCAATTATCTTGGCATTCACAGAAGCAATGAAAAGATTTCGCCCTTTTTCTAATTTGAAAAAAAAAAAAACCCAAGTGTACGACATCCCCCTTTATGATTTTATTAAGCTTGTATTTGGGAAGGTAAAGTGAAATATAAAGAAATGATACTGGCACCTAAGCGTGCACCCTTAAGTCCTCAGCATCAGATGGGAGCCTTGATGGCATTCAGCTTATCACTCACCTTGTCCACTCCCTTTGTAGTTCCGTCTGAAATCCTCGTAGACTTCTGTGGCTCAGCGCCTGAGATAGTGCATTGTCTTTTGGGGGAGGATTCCCTTGTTTGGAACAGTTCCATATAACGAAGGAGGGTGGGTGGAGGATGGCAGTGCCCAAATTTGCCACTACTATTTTTGGTTGAAAATGTTTCATGCATATAAAGTAAGGGGCCCGATTTCCATCTCTGGAGGGTAAATAACTTTGAAAGTTTGGTTCCAAATGGCCAGTGAGTAGAGTTCCAGAAGGGCTCAGAGCAGTGGCCGTGTTGCGGGAATAATTATATCACCTCCTAAAGTAATGAAAGGCATGGAAAGGTTTTATTCTTTTGGGTATGTTAATGTGTTCAACAAACTCATGTTATATGTGCACCCCGCAAGCAGTGTGCCAGGCTCAGTTGAGAAAGCCGGAGTTCAAGCTGCACAATCACCTTTAATAGACCCTTAAATTAGCGTGGCCTGCAATTATGATACAGTGTAGCAAGTGATGGTCAGCGCAGCTCAGAGGAGAGGTCACTGGGGAAGGGGGAGTTCCTTACACTAGGGAGTAGGGAAGGGGATGAAGAGAGTGGTAGCTTTCCATGTAACTCGGTTAGCCTATGCTGGCTGTCCTGAAAACATCTTAAGATACATGGCAGGCAGAGTGTGGTGAAGGGAGAGTGGGCTAGATCATGAGGGCTGTGGATTTCAGATAAGATGTGTGCAATGGGAAGGTCAAAGAAACCCAACCATCCATCTGTCCATCCACCCGTCTGTCCGTCCATCCGTCTATCTATCCATCTATTTATTAGTGTGTGTGTGTGTGTGTGTGTGTGTGTGTCTCTGTCTGTGTCTGTGTGTGTGTGTGTGTGTGTGTGTGTGTGTGTGTGGGTGGGGTGGGGTGGGGTGATGGTGATGGCGAGGAGGAGGAGACAGCTTTTGGGGGTTGATCTTCTTCTTCTTCTTCTTCTTCTTCTTCTTCTTCTTCTTCTTCTTCTTCTTCTTCTTCTTCGGGGTTGATCATCATCATCATCTTCTTCTTCTTCTTCTTCTTCTTCTTCTTCTTCTTCTTCTTCTTCTTCTTCTCCTCCTCCTCCTCCTCCTCCTCCTCCTCCTCCTCCTCCTTCTCCTTCCTTCCTTCCTTCCTTCCTTCCTTCCCTCCTTCTTCTCCTTCTTCTCCTTCTCCTTCTTCTTCCTCCTCCTCCTCTTCCTCCTCCTCCTCTTTCTCCTCTTCTTCTTTTCTTCTTCTCCTCCACCATGTAGATTCCAGGAACTGTACTGAAATCATCAGGATTGGTGACAAGTGCCATTAATGGTTGAACCATCTTGTCAGCTTCCAAAGGTCTCTTTTACTGAGGGAGTAACATTACTCTTTGGAAGGAAATTGGTAACCATATGGTAGATAGGCTGGAATAGAGATGTTCGGTTGTTGGACTACACTGGGAAGAAAATGTAGGCTTAAGTAAGTAAAGTTGGTATCTGGAGTGGAGAGGAGAGTTCAGGAGTTTTGGTTTAACAATACGTTTTTTTTAGCTTACCGGTTTTGAGAGCCTGCTTCCTTCATACCACTGGGCTCAGGAAAGATATGAACAGGGTATAAACTGTTTGTCCTCAGGTCTCTTCAGGACTTGGTAACTAAGGGAAGACACAGAGTTTGACAAAGCTCTGAGGTGAAGGATTGTGCTTGCCATAACCAAGCAAGGTCAAGTGGGAGCAAAGCGGTGTTTTAAAGATGTAGACTTGGAATTTAGGGATGCAGAACACGTGAAAGTTGCATGTTTCCTATGTTAGCTTGAGTTGATGTTGAGAATACTTGATGAAAAAATTTTAATGGAGCTAAACTTGCTAAAAATGGGGTTAAAGATTAGTTCCTTAAAATATTCTGTACAGGTGAACTTGGAGAGTTAATGAGGGTACAGCTGTAGAGAACACCTGTAGGAATGATGTGCTAAGGCGCTTTGCTCTGCTGGACTTGGGGTCATCTCCCCTGTTGGGCCAGATCATTTCTCATTCTTTCGTGTCCACTGTCACAGACATTTCTGAACATAGAAACCATAGAAACAAAAAGGCTGGGTGAGGTGGCTCAAACCTGAGGCAGGGGGGTTGCTGTGAGTTCTCTATGTAGACCAGCTTTGGCTACATAGAGAATTCCAGGCCAGCCTGTGCTATAATGTAAGACCAAGTCTCAAGCACACACACACTTGCACACACGCGTGCTCTCTCTCTCACACACACATACACACACACACACACACACGTGCTCTCTCTCTCTCACACACACACACACACACACTCACACTCACACACACACACACACACATGCTCACACACGCACACGCATGCATGTTCGCTCAGTTGCATGTTCACACATACACAGACAGACACACTGGTCAAGGACTTGATGTTGTTTTATTTCCTGTCCGCTGTACTGTAAAGCAGTTTCTAGATTAGGTCCTTCTCCTTGATAGCCTTGTGCCTGGAAGAGGTGTTTTACCTGTTAATTCCCTTCCCTGGTGCACAGATACTGGGCTGATACTGAAGGGCACTTGTATTGCTCTTCTACCTTATTTAGGATGCTAAGGGGGGAGATTTCCTGTTAATATATGAAAGGAGAGAAGCAGGCAGAGTCCTGAACTAGGAACGTTTGCATTCCTCCTAATCTCCTTCAGAGAGACCTCATCCTGTGTTTTGGGAAGGGCCTTTCCTTACTCGATAACGCGGTCAGCTATTTTTTTTCCCTGAGAAGTTTTGCTTTCTTCCCCCAATAATGACATTAATTTTGGACTAGCATCGAAATGAACACAGACAGTAAACTATGAGAGTATTCAGAGAGATTGGGGTATAGTAAAGTTCTCAATAACAAAAATGCAGAAAATTGCAGCAGACATTTTAAAACTTTAATTAAGTAATTAATTATTATTATTATTTTTGTTTTTTCGAGACAGTATTTTTTTTTCTTTCTGTGTAGCCCTGGTTGTCCTGGAACTCACTCTGTAGACCAGGCTGGCCTAGAACTCAGAGATGCACCTGCCTTGCCTCCTAATAAACTCGGCTTTAAAATATTTTGTATTCACTGATGATTTCATACATGTATGCAGTGTGTCTAGATCATATCCACCCCACTTCCTTGTTCTTCTTCCCCTGACCCCACAACATAGCCCCCCTTGCAGCTTCACGTCTTCTTTTGAGTCCTCACTGAGTCCAGTTAGAGCTGCCTGCATGCATGTGGTGCTAGATCATTCATTGGAGCCCCAGCAGCCTACCAGGACCCACTGACCAGAAAAAAAATCACCTCTCCCCACCCCACTGTCCCCGACCTCCCCGCCATGACAGTTATCAATGGCCAGTAGCTCCTCTGCGGTGCTTGGGGTTTTGAGTTCCTCCCCGTAAACTTTTTTTTTTTGTTTTTTGAGACAGGGTTTCTCTGTGTAGCCCTGGCTGTCCTGGAACTCACTCTGTAGACCAGGCTGGCCTCGAACTCAGAAATCCGCCTGCCTCTGCCTCCCGAGTGCTGGGATTAAAGGTGTGCGCCACCATGCCTGGCTCGTAAGCTTTTAAAAACAACAAAATAACTGTAAAAAGAGACTGAGAAAGTGGTTAGGTGAGAGCTAACTGTGTTTCAGAAAGCTGGAAGGTAAGCAGGTGTTAAAACAAAGGGTTAGACGGGTCAGTGCAAGTGGTTTGGGAAATGGAGGTCACTGGAGACTTTACGATTTCGGCTTTCGTAGTTTTAGGGCTGGAAAAGATCTGTCTAGGTTGGTTTCCAGAGGGATTTTTGAAGTGAGCAGGTAAAGTTGCAAGCTGCCTCTTTGAGGTGTGAGGGGAAGCTAAGGAAGGCCCCAGTTGCCACAGTGCAAATGAAAACTAGGAGACCATATGGCACTCAGCACTTCTGGTTGCCCTCCCAACCCCCTGGAATGTCTCCTGAAGGAACAAAGCGAGGTGTGCTGTTCTGGCTCATTTTACTTCAGCTTGTTTTCCTTGAAAGAACACTTCTGCCGTGTGTGAGCAGGTTTCAAGACCTTCCTGGTGTGAATGCTCTCCTGGGTCAGTGGCCTGTAGAGTCTGAGTCCTGGTGCCCATCAGCAACACCATCTAGGGATGGGTTAGAAATTCGGACTCCACCTTGAGCCTGGAATCTGAAATGACCCAGCAGTGGGACGCAACCATCTGTGCTGTGGTCAGCCTCTGTGATTTGAATGCACACTCTAGTCGTAAACTTGTATTGCCACAGCAGAGTTCCTGAGGGGACAAGTGACTTGTACAGAGGTGTGTTTAGCTTACAGTTTTGGAGAGTCAGCATCTAGAGAGTGAAGTCGCGCAGGCTCGGTGTGGGCATCTCCTGGCTCCTCATCGCAGACGATGACTGCAGATGCAGGAATGTGGTGGGAGCAAAGCCTCAGTCCCATCTCACTCCAGGACCATGGCCAGAGGAAGAACCCCACGTCCCTAGGGTCCTGGGGACCTCTCACACCCCCCAAAAGAACAAAACAAACAAACAGGCAAACAGAAAATCAAAATAGAAACACAACAACAACTGTAACCAAAGCCAAACCAGGGCTACTTTAGACATCAGCTTTTATATATGGACCCTTAGGGGACAGTTAATATCTAAACCCGAGCTTGTGATAAACTCTGAGGATCATCTTTCAAAGAATGTTATCAGTAAAGTAGCCTTTGTTCAGAGAAAGAGTCTTTCTAGGGCTCTCTTTGTGGTCTTAAGAACCAGTAGGGAAGCCAGACATTCTTATTTTCCTAGCAGTTTACTTTGCAATGAAAACATCTACTTATGAAGATGGATGGCCTTTGAGAAGTTTTCAGAGCCACTTGGGGAAGGGCCAGTTTGGGTCAGGTTGCTCTACAGGGGATGGGGCCTTGTGGGGTCTGATAACTTACCAGCTAAGAGAAGTAGGCCTGGTCTAGATTGCATGGGAATGAGAGCCAGTTGTCTTTATTCCTGATGTGTGGATTTCAGTAGCCAAAGTGGACTGGTCTGTGTTCAGTGCTGCTGGTAAGACTGCCTTAGAAGGGCGGTCTTCTTTTTCTTTGCTATTCAGTAGGGCAGCCATGTGTGGAAGTTAACTATTACATGTATGTGTCAGTGTGTAGTACATGCACGTGTGCACGGATACACATGCATGCGCCACCTCAGATGTGTGGAAGTTTCAATTTTCTCCCTTGACCACGCGGGGTTCTCAGATGGAGTTTGGGTTTTCAGTTTTGGTGACAAGTGACCTTACTATCTGAGCCATCTCACTGGTCCCATGAACGGAAGAATAGCACTAAAGAATGAAGCCAGCCAGGCTGAGGAAGTGAACTTTACATTTTATTTAATCTTGAAGAATTAAAAATGTTGCACATGGTTCATGGCTACCCTGTTGGACAGTACTCATTGAGACCCTGGCTTAGTGTCTCCTGCATGTCTGAGTAAGTCAGCAGACCTCTCTAACCTGCAGGTTCTGGTCTCGTAGGTCTAGGGTGAGGCCTGGAATTTTCTTCCAAGCTGCCTTCCTAGCTGTCTGAAGACCAAATGTTGTGGAATAGTAGATCTCATTCCTCATGTCATGGTGACCCCAACCATAAAATTATCCCATCACTACTTCATAACTAATGTTGCTACTGTTATGAATCATAATATAAATATCTGATATGCAGGATTATGTGACACCCCCCCCCAAAGGGGTCTAGACCCACAAGTTTCGAACTGTTGTTCTTTGAAGGCAAGGTCTGGCTGACTGTTCTCCTTTGGCTGAGCTGACTTTCCTTGTAGTCGCTGAGGGGCAGCTAACCTGCAAGCCTTGTGGGTAGGACTTTTGCCTTAGCCAATTTTCTTTCATGAAGACAGGGCCAGAAGAAAGGGTTCTATCTGAAGGCATGCCTGAGAGAAGGCTTTTCCTTTATCAGAGGCAAAATAACCCCTGCTACTCAGTGGTCCGCAGTCTGTAGCCTGCCCCCTGTCCCCACTTCCTGTGGTAGAACTGTCTGAGAGAAAGACCAGCAGATACCGGTAGCAGGTGAGAATGTTTCAGAACGGGCCGGACACTGCAGTTAGAACGTGAAGACAGCGTGTATTCAGAAACTGAATCGAGGTTACGGTGAGGTTTAGGGTTGTCTCTTACACACAGTGTTTGGTGATGAGGAAAAGCTGTATATTTCACGTTCGTTTTATAGGGTTGTAAACATTTGTAAATGTCAGCACGTTTACTTCGTGAAAGTAGACGTGAAAGAATGGTTCTAACGCAGATGGCAGTTGGGGTTGGATGGGAAGAGGGTGTGCGTGACTTGTTTCTCCTTCCCTCAGAGTCTTGCAGCTGGTTCGGTTGGGAAGTCACTCACCCTGGTCTTGGGCCTGTGATCCTAACGGGGACTGCTGGAGAGACATGAGGGGAATGTATCTGGTTTACTGCCCCAGAGAAGCATCTATGTCTTAGGCCTGATTGAGAGCTGAGGCTGGTTGGTAGAGTTAGGCCCCAGGCTCTTGAGGGCTCGTAATACACAGCAGGACATGGAGACGCATCTCGGACAAGGCCTGTGTAAGTGATGTCAGGCTCTTACATTTAGACACCCTAGGTTATTTTTATTTGAATAATTAGCTAAACATTTATCTCTATCCATGGCCTTGATCTTTTGTCATGGATGGCACAGAGGAGCCGCTGCTGCTCAGAACAGGCTGTGCTGCGGTTAGGGTCATTTTCTGTGTAAGAGAGACCCCAGGGCAGTTGCTTCTCAGTCGCATCAACATGAACCAGTCTCTACCTGTTTCCTGCAAGTGTCACTGTCTGGATGGCAATCACGTAACTATCTAAAACAGGCAGCTGCAGCGTCCTCCTCTCCAGCTGCATTCTGAAGGACCAGGCTGAGCATAGGTGTCAGGGGGCTGGAGCATGGAGCAGCACTGGCAGCCAAGGTGCTGGTGAGCAGGAGAGCGTCCAGTGCCAACAGTGTCGCACCACCTGTCCTCACGGGCTTTCTAGATACAGATTTCTAATGGGAATTTTGTTGACTAGGTTCACAGAAGCTATGCTTTGAGTTGCCAGGAAATCCCAGATTTTTGTTGTTGTTGTTGTTGTTATTGTTGTTATCAGTGGGAATGGAATCCACAGAGTTACTTGAAAGTTCTCCCTTCAGCAAACTGGGTTATTTAGTTTGTTCTAAATACTCTTCACTACACCTTAGAAATGGACGATCAGATTGGACTATATTTTAATCTTTTTCTGCCGTTCTGGTGGAACAGGAAGTCATGAGTAGAGGTGCAGTCGCTAGGAGCTTACAAACCCCACAGGAGAAGATATGCTAGACCCCAGTCAGAACAGGGCCAGAGTCATCCTAAAGACGGAAGTGGCTGATCGCAGGGCAGAGGCAGAGGCCGGAGGATCAGGAGTTCAAGGCCATGTTCAGTTATAAACGAGTTCCAGGCCAGCCTGAACTACATGCTACTCTATCTTCTAGCTGCCTGGTTTGTAAGTTTTCATCCTTCTAGATGGGTAGCATTGTCCTCAAGAGTGTTTATTGCTTAGAAAGTAGAAAGCTTCATGACGAAAGTCAATATGCAAATGGTTAGTGCTCTTCCTTGGACTTTTAGAGCAGAGGTCACCAGACTTTTCTGTAAGGAGCTATATAGTAAATAATTTCGTCCTAAGATGCTATAAGGTGCTGTTGCAATTGCCCATCTCTTTCACTTCATGCGGGACATAAATAAAGCAGTATGGTTGCATTTCTATAGAACCTTGAATCAGGTCGCAGGCATTTGGATTTCATCCCTTTGTTTTCCAAGGCCTTAAAAATTTGGATTTTTTTCAAAATAAAACAACAACAACAACAACAACAATAAAAAAACCAAACAACAACAACAAAAAACCCCCAACCCCCCCAATTGGATTTTTAATAATTTTATTTCTAAACATCTTATGTATTTGTCTATGTGAGTGAATGCTTGAATGCTGTTATATCTGGGTACCCTTGGAAGCCAGCAGGCATCAGATCCTCTGGGAATTGGAGTTATAGGTGGCTATGACTCTCACGTGACAGGGGTCCTGGGAATCGAACTTGGGGCCTCTGGAGGAGCAGGAAGAGCAGCAGCTGCTGAGTCACCTCTCCATCCTCTTAAGAAAGTCATGCCTACACGTAAAAAAAAAGCAATAAAGTACAGTATCCCTAAATCACCTTAAAATACTATGTTTCCTTTTTAAATGATTTATATTTTAGAACATACATATCTGTCTATCTGTATATGTGAGTATCAAAACACATGTGTGAGCAGGTGCTGGCATGGAGGCCACAGGAGACGTCAGTCATAGGCCTCTCCACTTACCCTTGAGACAGTGTTGCCACCTGAACGTAAGGCTTACATTTCCTCAGCTGAGTGGAAACCAGGAAGCCACATCCACCCCCTTTGGCCTTCCCTTAGAATTGGGGTGACAGTGTGTCTGGGTAGCCTGGCTTGTTGTGTGCACACTGGGATCTGAACTCGTTCCTGATCTCATGACATCTGTCCAGTCTTAAAATTCTGTGTTTGAGATAAGGTCTCACCCTGTAGCTCACTGAGGTTGGCCTTGAACTCACTATTATACAACAGACTGGCCTCAAAGTCAAGGCAGTCTTCTTGCCTTAACCTTGTAGTGGTGGGCTTCCCAGTGTGAGCTGCTACCTCTGGCAAACTGTCAATTGTATTGAAATAATAGCCAGATGTTTATTCCCTTCTCTTTCCCATATTCTTCAGATCCATGGTTCTCAGCAGTTTTTTTTGACTCTTCCTCAGGGTCACCTAGACCATCAAACATTTACATTACAGTTCATAACACTAGCAAAATTACAGTTATGAAGTAGCAATGAAAATAATCTTATGGTTGGGGTCATCACAACATGAGGAAGGCTGAGACCCACTGATTTAGGACAATGCCATGCATGTGTAAACTAACAAACACACCTTAAAGAACGGGCTCTTTAAGTCCATTCTGATGCTGAGGTCTCTGCTCCCATCTGTGGGACACTGTGTCTTTCTGTGTTCTGTTGTAGGTTTCTTATCTGATTCTTATCGTGTCCTTGGAAAGAAGGGCATAGGGGAGGTGTTTGCCCATGTTGCAGACCGTGCTACTAAAGCTCAGAAGTCTAAGTGAAGACCCCGTCCATATTGCCTCGCAAATGGTGGGGCATGGATTGAGATATGCTTCCTGTCGTAGCTCTGAGCTGTGACTTCTCACTTCCTAACGGGAGAAGCCAAAGATGCTTGTCTCTTCGTTCTCATTGTAAACTTCCTGTTCTGTTTTAAATATCCCATGAAGATTTAGCATTCAATATTCCTACTTTTTTGGGGGGCACAGAAAGTTGTCACTTCTGTTCTCCTTTCTCAGGAGATAGATCTGAGCTATGCAGAGTTGAGGCAAGGTTTTCTGTAGTCTAATCTGGCCTCAAACTTTCTGTGCAGCCCAAGTTGCCATAGATCTTGTGAGCTTCCATTCGTGACCATTCAGGTTATGGCATCCGTGAACCCGGAATACCTGGTAAAATAGATTTTATGTTAAAGCTCATCGATAAAATGATCCCGTTTCAGTTTCTCAGAGGAGAACCTAGTCACTCAGCGGCTGTGTTGAGCTCTAGGGTGTCAGCCTGTCAGCCCCTGGCTTCAGCCATATCTGACTCATATGCTCACACTTACCTGCGCTGCTGTCTTTTTCACGGAGAATACTTACTTCTTACCATGGAAGAAGAAGAAGAAAAGAAAACCTATGGGTTTTATCCTCTAGAACCAGGCAGTAGTGGCTATACAGCTATAGATATAAGTAAACATTTACCACCAGTTTTATTTCTTATTTGATATTTAACATGACAGGGCCAGTAAGATGGCCCAGCAAGTAATGACAACTGGGCTTGCTGACAAGCCCAAGGACCTGGTTTCTATCCCTGGGACATACATAGTAGAAAGACTCTTGTAACACAGGAGACAGACAGACAGACATACACACACACACACACACACACACACACACACACATACAATGTAGTTATACATATATTTTTAAAAATAACTATGGGGAAGAAGCTCAAATTCATTTTGCAAGGAGAAGGTCCATTTTACCAGCCCACTTTTATCTCAAAAATTCAGTCAAACAGAAGCTGGTATTGTAACAACAGTCAAAACTGCTGGGCTCCTATTCTCAGCATTCCATTGTGGTTCTGTGCCTTGATGTCCTCATCTCTAAAGTGGAGGTGAGGACTGTGAGCATTGTCACACACAGAAGGCACTTGGGATGCAATGCAAGTGGATAGTGTTGTGTGTGTGTGTGTGTGTGTGTGTGTGTGTGTATGTGTGTGTGTAAGGGCCAGAGAGCAAACTCAGTGTTACTTCTCAGACTTGCCAGCAAGCCCCAGAGATGTACCTGTTTTTATTCTCCTATTCACCATGCCTGCCTTAAAAACAAACAAAAGAAAAATAACAAAAATGTAGATTCTTAGAATTGAATTTATGTCCTTATTTTTGCAAGGCAAATACTTTATTGGCTGTGTGTGTGTGTGTGTGTGTGTGTGTGTAGAGGGGGTTTAGAGCTACTGTTATTTTATAACTGAACGTGCTTCGGCTGATGGCTGATAAAGGTCTGCTATCCCTGAGGCATTCCTGCAATGATGGTGGTTATCTGTCTACTATTGGATGCCAGGTCCGATGAGTCTTTCTTGCTCTACTCTCTGCTTATATCTTGTTCTGTCTTTTGTTCACTTGTGTCTAATAAAACTGTCCCAAAAGTTCAAGAAAATGGCATTTTCTCTTTTTATGTTGAGATTTTACTTTATGTTGGCTTATTTTATGTGTATGAGAATTTACCTGCATGTCTGTGTCTGTGGCATGAAGACTCACGTGTACAGTAACCATAGAGGCCGGAAAAGGATGTTGGATGCACGGAGAGTGGGACCCAGACCTTGGATGCTGGAACTTGAACTCAGGTCCTCTGGAAGAGCAGCCAGTGCTCTAATCACTGGGCCATCTCTCCAGCCCCACATTTTCTCTTCTATTGTATCATTTTAAATTCAGGACCATGGCTATAAAGAATATAAATCCATATAAAGAATGATATACTCAAAGCCAGGAGACCTGGGTTTTATTATTTACTTATTTATCTTTTTAATAAACCCCGAGAACCTCAGGCAAGTGCTCTGCCTGCCACTGGGCTCCAGCCCAGGGAATACACATTTGCTAGTGACTAGGTTTATATGTCACTGGAGGACTTACCTTCTGGGTTCCATTTGACAAGTTTATTAAATCTGTTTCCCCCTTTGGGGTAAATAGTGCTTGTTTTCGCACAAGCAAGTGTGTGTGTGTTCATGTACACACACACACACACACACACACACACACACACACACAGAGAGGAATGTATATATAATGCAAGAAAATAGTTATTCATTGTAAAGTTTTTGTTACAAAGTAACTGCGATTTTGTTTTTTGTTTTGTTTTGTTTTTTTGTTTTGTTTTGTTTTTTTGGCTGTAAGTGGTTACTTTTTTTTAAAAGTAATTACTGCTTTCTGTTTTCAGCTTCGAGCTCAGAATCAGGTTCTGAAGAAAGGTGTTGTGGATGAGCAGGCCAGCTCTGCTGCTCTGAAGGTACGCAGGGGAACCTGGAGTTGCAAAGGTTGCTGTGTCTGGGAAAGTAGGTGGTTTAGGGGGTAAAGTCCCAGTCTTGACACTGATTTACTAGGGATAGGAACGGTAGGATTGTTCTCTGTGTCTAACATTCCTTCGTGCTTACAGACGCGTATTATATGTTTCCTCACCAAAAAAAATTGTAGAAAAAGACTGAGTTTATGTAATGTGTTTCTTCTGTAGCTCGAGGCCTCCTTTGTGGAGTCAGATCCGTCTGGATGACCCAGCCTTTTGTCTGCCGTTCCAGGCAGCCCTCTGATGTTTGTGTTTGCACCCCCAGTGCTCAGCCGTCTGGCCCTATGAATGAGTGCAAATGTGTGACTCATTTACTCTGGCCTTTAGCTTGCAGTGATGACCTGTGCTGACGTGCACATTGCTTAAGGGGTGCGCTCACCGTCAGCTCCTGTTCATTAACTGAGGCGAAATGGGATAAGGAACATTTATCTCTGCCCCATCCGTCTGGCGTATAATAAATGCTGGCTTGTTTTTGAATGGATAGGTTAATTGTAGGATCTGGATCTTTCCTGAAACCTTTGAAGAAGTGATCACTGAGTCTCCTAATGCTTAAAACCTACGACTGAGGAAGTGTCTCCAAGTGGCCTGCTCTGTGTGGCAACTCCTGACGCTGGTCTTGCAGATAGCTCTGTGTTGGTTGGACTGTGTGGATGGCTATGGTCATGGTCCTGAGATACTGACTTTCCTCTTTGAGCATTACCACGTCCTGGCACAGAGCACATTACTACACCCATTATCTTCTTGTTTCCATCAACACTGTAGGGATGGATAGTGTGATCATTCCTGTTGCAGGAGCTGGGATAGATGTTGGCCCAGAGCTCTTCTGAAGCTACTGAGTGGGTAGCACGTTTGGAGCATCATTCAACTGGTGGTAGCTCATAGCAACAGTGTAAAGGAATGAAATGACCTCTCACCTTGTTCATCCTGAGGTTGCTGTAATTACGATACTGCTGGCGAGTTTGCCAGCCAGCTGGACGCAAGCGTTAGGGTGTCCTCTGGTTGATGGTATTGCATTTGCACCTGAGTGAGCTGCTGGGGGCGAATATCATTGATTGGACTTAACTTTCATTTGAGGTTTGATGATAGTTTATACTTGAGCTGGGCCTATGTGTACTTTCAACCTTCAAGCAAAAATTAAGGGTTTCCTGGTAGCCAGTGGAAAAGAAACAGTGACTTCTACTCACTAGGTCACGTGATGGGGACTCTTTGTCACACAGGCACACACAGCAGTCTAGGCCATTTGGGTGGCTGCTCCTATACAGTTAGAATATCTTTTTGTTAGTTTCACTTCTTAGTCTTATAAGAAATGTTTGTTTGAGTGAAATTAATTAAAGTCATTATTTAAATAGAAGACTCTGGCCGATTATGTCTGATTATCACACATAATTGATAAGTGAACACAAAGCTGTAAGTAGAGTATAGTTAAAATAGTGTATTCTTTAAATAAGGCGAAACTAAATACGCCTACTTAACTTTCTCCTTTTTTCTTTTCTTCTCGCTCTCTTTTGGGGGAGTGCATTCAAGACGGGGTGTCTGTGTGTAGACCTGGCTATTTTGGAAATCACTCTGTAAACCAGGCGGACCTTTAACTCAGAGATCTGCTTGCCTCAGCCTCCTGAGTGCTGGGATTAAAGATGTGCACCACCACTGCTCAGCAACTTCCGTTTTAGCCCTTTATACATAGCGGCAGGCAGGCCGTGGAGAGGGTATTGCTGAGATTGCTAGGATGGTTAGAGTTTTGAGTCTGTTTTCAGGAGCTTGAAAGTGAGCTGCTGAGGAGCAGAGTCTGAACGTGCTGACAGAGTAGAGACCGAGGTGACTGACTGAGTGTGCGGAGAAGACACTGTGGGCTGGTGGACTGGGGGTGTAGCCTGGCAGGCGTCCTTGGAGGCCAGGTTAGGTTCTGTCCGCTGCATGCCACAAAGAAAGGGGGTGAGGAGGGAGATAAGATTTCAATTAAATTCAGAGAGGACTTACAGCAAAGGAATATAAATTGATTCTGCACTTCTTGGTCACTGAGACGTATCGTTAGTAAGTCTGGGATTCCTGCGAAACATCCACATGTGTAAATTTGTAACCCGTGGCTCAGCTGCTCGCTGTCACAGACTTACACAGACTTGCAGGCTTTGCTATAAGTTGCTGATGGTCTGCTATGTCAATATATATTTTTTTCTTATTTTATTTGTTTGGCTGGGAGATTTTTTTGTGTATGCAAAATAGTTAAAAACATAACGGAAATGATAAACATATAGCTTACCTTCCCTGAAGCAAGGGTGTTTAGTTTTATGTTGGTGGAATGAAGACTTGAAAAAGAAAAACTGCGCGTGTGAGGAACCATTTGACTTTGATGTAGGAACAACTGAAAATGAAGGACCAGTCCTTGAGGAAACTGCAGCAGGAAATGGACAGTTTGACATTTCGAAATCTGCAGCTTGCCAAGAGGGTGGAACTCCTTCAAGATGAGCTAGCACTAAGTGAACCTCGAGGCAAGAAAAACAAGGTAAGCATAGTAGCATCCCCCGTGTGCGGTGTGCGGTGTGCGCTGAGGAGCGGCGCGGCTGGCTTCACTCAGAGGCCCCTTGGAGCTCTGGCCCTCCAGTGCCCACTTCTCCCTGCGTCTGGTACCTGTGTCCAGAGGGCGGGTGCTCGCTGTTGATGCCTCCACTGGGAGGCGTTTCCCTTTTCTCTTTGCTGTTTGAGAGAAGATCTTTGCATGGAGCTCAGTCTCATCAGAGCCTGCCTGGTGCTAGAGTGACAGGCAGGTGGCATGTGACCAGTTCAAGGGCATTTTCATAGAAAGGCTAGTTTTTAAACATTTTGTTAGCAGCCAACATGTACATAATTGAGGTGGTAGCTGAGAAAAATCAATGGAATATCTCATATCGCTCAAAACTTAAGTCGTCGTTACCTTAATTCCTCCATGGTGAGTGGTAGCGGTGGCTGCCGAAGTCTGTAGCAGCGGGGCCTCTGCGATCCAGTGTTGCCCTGTGCTAGTATCTCTGTACTTAAGAACACAAGGAAGCTGTTGTCTCTTAAGTGTTAGCGTGTATAGACCTCTGTTCTACAAGTGTGTTAACAGGCTGTGCTGACTGGAAGAAGCACACAGAGACCCCGAAGAAGGATGTGTAGTGGGGAGAACAATTCTTCCACAAGAACAGGTCCTCTAGAGCTAAACTTAATTTGAATCTTCTGCCTGCTGCTTACAAAGCTATGGCTTTGGAAAGGTTGTTACTCTTTTAGCTTCAATTTCTTCATCAGTTAAGTAGGTCTGAGAAATTTAGGTTTGCGGGATTAAGTGGGATCACACAAAGTGCCCAAAGCTGTATTATCACGTGATATGGTAATTCCTTTCCCAAAGGCATTCATCTGTCTAGAAGGATGCTCTAAGGTGTTCAGGGAAAGAGGGGACAAAAGAGGGCTGACCACATACATATCAGAGTCACGAGGAAGTTGTCATGGGCTTGGGATTCCAGGTGGCCCCTGGGAAGGCATAGCCGTCTAGACTCCAAACATGACTATTGGGTGTTTTTGGTTTATTTTTTTGAGCTGGGGTCTTACTCTGTCAGCCAGGCTGCCCTGGTATTAAATATGTGGGCTAGGCTGGCTTCAGATGTGTAGCAGTTCTCCTGCCTCAGCTTCCTAAGTCCTGGGATTGTAGGTGTGAGCCTCCATGCCTGGCTAACATACCAGATTAGTTCTTTCTGAGAGGTGCCTAAGACCTCTTGTGAGTGAGTCCTGCTGAAGCTTCCAAGTTTGGGAAACTGAGGACTACTACGAATAAGTCATTCCATAGTGTGGCTTAATGTATTTTTTTTGTGTTTTAAATGTGATGGATATTTAGTGTCTTTTGGTTTCTTCCATAGCTATATTCATCACCAATTTGTGTTGGATTAGCAGGCGACTTCATTTGAAGTGATGAGCGAGATGCAGAAAGGGCATAGAGTGGGGACTGTTGTGTAAACACAGCGCCTTTGTTAGGTAGCTCCATGCAGTCTCTGTTCTGTGTGTCACCCTGAAACAACTGTTCGTTCTTACATTTCCTAAATACTGCCATTCTTCTTAGTGGAAAGTTAATATTGAAAAAGAAGGGGATTGTTTTCATAAGCTTAGTTTTCTTCTTATGTGCATAGCATATTTATTTTAACATGGTTATTTCTTTTTAATCTAAATTGAAGTTTATATGGACTCAATTTGTTTGTAAACATAAATAAATAGATAAATAAATAAATAAATACTAAATGAATGGAACTTCTTAAAGGAATGTAACAATAGCTCAGACTCTAATGTAATCTCCCCCAAACTAAAAGGTCAGGTTGAGTCCAGGTTTTCTGCTGTTCTGCCTTCCAGCACCTCCTGAGTTCATTTGCGGAAAATGACGAACTCATTTATTTCTCTCTCTCTCTCTCTCGGAGTCTTTGCTGTTCTAGTTTGGGTCCCACAGGCAATGTTAAGTGATGGACCATGTGACTTCTGTAGGGATGCTTGAAAATGGTGAATACATAGACGAGACAAACCACTAAGGTCGTAGAGCTGCTGTGTGCCTTAGCTTGTTTCTCTAAAGGATCAAAGTTGTGTGGACATAACCTGTTCTTTTCCTCAGAAAAGTGGTGAATCTTCTTCTCAGTTGAGCCAAGAGCAGAAGAGCGTCTTTGATGAAGACCTGCAAAAGAAAATCGAGGAGAACGAACGGCTGCACATACAGGTGACAAAAGACTGAAGTACAGAGTGGCAAGACAGCCCAGTGGGTCGGCCCCGGTTGTCAAGCCCGACGGCCTGACGTCTATCCCTGGGTCTCTCATCATGGAAGGAGAGAACCAACTCCCACGGGTTGTTCTCTGGCGTCCACGTGTGCACTGTATGTGCCCCCACCCACAATAGATAAGTGAGCGTTTGAAGTAGTGTAACTGGCCGGTAGCTTTGTGGAGAGTGCTTGCTGCTCTCTAGATGACCCAGGCTCAGTTCCTGCCACCCACTTAGTGACTCAGAAATGCCTGTAACTCCAGCTCCGGGGGTCCTTTTCCTGCCGCCCCCCCCCCCCCCCCCGGTACTGTCTGCCTGTGATGCAGGGACAAAACATGCAGACAAAAACTCATACACATCAGACACACAGATCTTTACAAGAAATGGGGTTTTAGTCTGAGAAGTAGAAAAATTAATTTAAATAGTTACCTTGTTGTCTGCATGGGTTTTTAATATCTTCTATGTCCTTAAATATGTACTGTGGCTGCGATTTGTTTCTTAAATCTCACACACAGCTTGATGTGTGTCTTAGGGTTTTACTGCTGTGAACAGACACCATGACCAAGGCAAGTCTTATAAAAACAACATTTAATTGGGGCTGGCTTACAGGTTCAGTGGTTTAGTCCATTATCATCAAGGTGGGAGCATGGCAGTATCCAGGCAGGCATGGCGCAGGCAGAGCTGAGAGTTCTACATCTTCATCCAAAGGCTGCTAGTGGAAGACTGACTTCCAGGCAACTAGGGTGAGGGTCTTAAGCCCACACCCACAGTGACACACCTACTCCAACCAGATCACACCTATTCCAACAAGGCCACACCTCCAAATGGTGCCACTCCCTGGCCCAAGAATATATAAGCCATCACAATGTGGACATGCACATGTATTCAGAGTCTTTGGAGTAGAAGTAGACTAGGCACTTTACCTAGGAACTGATGAGACGGATCATTTGGTGGGGGCTTACCAGTAAGTGGGGTTTATTTCATGGTCTGTGGTGTCTAGTTGTTTCTTTGTTCATGGATTGTTAGGTGTCTGGTGGTGGTGGTGGTATTTTTGAGGCAGCGTTTCTTGTAGCTAGCATTGACCTTGAGCTCCCTGTGCGGCTGAGGATGTTTTTGGAATGTTAGTTCCCCTGTTTGCTTTCCCAAGTGCTGGGATTTCAGGTATCAATCACCATGCCCAACTTTGACAGATCTTAGGGTCCGTGAGATGGCGCGGTGCATAAAGGTACTTGCTGCCAAGACTGACTCCTGGAATTCATACGGTCCCTGGGACCATAAAATGACTCTTGTCTTCTAACCTCCACACATGCATTCACATAAATAAATTACATGTAATTGCAGAAAATTCTTGAAAAATTTGATCTCAGAGCACTTTAAATCTAAGTATTCATAACTCTTAATTAGTATCAGACTCATTAAGGAAAATAGCTTTGTAAGTTTTAAGACCAGTGCCTCAGGTGAATTGCCTATGAATAGCTGTTCCAAGTGGAGATTTGTGGGTCTGAAAGAGGAGGTATAGGCTTGTGGGGGGCGGGTAAGGGGGCTGCTGTGTTTTACTGTCCTGTCTGTTGTCTTTAACTCTGAGGCCAGTGACACACCTGTAGGCTGTTCCATCTCTGTAGAGGAGGGGTAAGACTGTAGACCCCTGTTCCTTCTGTCAGTAAGTGCTCTGGTCCCGTTAGCTCACCTCCCGCCAGCCACACTGCAGCCCCAGGACGAGTAGTGGCTGCCACCCCTGCTTGTTGGCCCTGGGATCTTTAGAAGAGACAGTGTCTTTTCCTCACAGTTCTTCGAAGCGGACGAGCATCACAGGCACGTGGAAGCGGAGCTGAGGAGTCGGCTGGCCACTCTTGAAACAGAAGCTGCTCAGCACCAAGCTGTGATCGACGGCCTGACCCGGAAGTACATGGAGACCATTGAGAAACTCCAGAGCGACAAGGCAAAGCTAGAAGTAAGCCCGCTGCGCGGGGTGACGTGTCAAGATCTAGCCCCGGCTCCTCTGAGCTTTGAGGTGCTGTGTGGGAGCTCAGCCCCTAGGCTGAACTGTCAACTTTTCTTTTCTTTTTTTCCCCCCCAAATTCAGGTAAAATCTCAGACTCTAGAAAAGGAGGCCAAGGAATGTCGACTGCGAACAGAAGAATGGTGTGTGGGGACAATGTGGGAACACGGGCTCTAAGGGAACAATGTGGGAGCATGAGCTCTAAGCCGCCCGCCCTGAGATCAGACGCAGCCCAGGCTCTCTTTAGCTCTCTCTTTTTTTTTTTTTTCTGTCTCTGAGTTGATAAGACTGGAGCAGGTCACTGTGGGGTGGGGCCGCAGCATCTGACAAAGTAGTGTCTGCTTGGCCTCTGCAGAAGGTCTGGGAAGTCTTACTCTCAGGCCTCCTGGACTGGACTGGGTATTTGTGTTTCTGACTCTCCTGGGACAGGGACTGCCTAATATTCCTCAGCAGGAAACCCGACAAAGCAATGCCAACTTCTTTATGGTATATTTTGAATAAAATTGAAGTTATAGGATCTAATTGAGAGGTTTCTAAACCTCAGAGCATTGCAAAGCAATGTACTAAAGACATTCATAGTCTTAATGTTTTTTTATTTCTTTTTCTTCTTGGTATTTATCTGTGCTCAATGAAACAGAAATCATCAGCCTTTGAACTCAAAAAATAAATTGGTATAATACTTAAAAACTGTGCAGGGATAGCTGAATGCACAGGGGTAGCAGAGAGTAAATCTATGACTCAGGCTGTGCAAGAGACTGGAGCCGTGGCAGATCCCAGAAGTCCCTGCGGCTTTGCATGGGGCTGGTGCCGCCATCACCTTTGAACAGCTCTCAGCAGAGTGTCCCAGATGTTGGCTCAGCTGTCTGAAAGCTCGTTGCCAGCTCTTGGGGTAACAAGCAATTGACGATTCACTGATTGGTAATAATGTGGTTTTGTGGGTTCTTTTTTCTTCCAGTCAATTACAGTTAAAGAATCTTCATGAAGATTTGTCAGGTAGATTAGAGGAATCCTTATCAATCATCAATGAAAAAGTCCCTTTTAATGATACAAGTAGGTATTACATAAACGTAAGTTTCTGTTATTTGTATCTTTGAGTCTATCTGTGGTAGCCAATAAATTAAGATAATTTCTAATCTTCTCAGCTAAACAAACAAATAAACAAACACCCAGATTGACCCAGTGGAGGGCTCTGCCTGGCTCTCCTGATCAGCTGTGGCTCTTTCTTAAATTATCTCTGGAGTGCTCCAAAGCCAGTGTTCTTGGGAGATGGCCAGTGCGTGCTTTTAACTGCATTTCCCATATCCCAAGGTGAAACCTACCTGCATATGAAGTGGTTGGACATTTGCATGAGAGAAATTGTTCAGTGGGTTTGGGGGGTATGTACGAATGCCCACAGTGAGATGTGTCTTTTTGGCCTGTTAGCTTCTGCCTCTGGGGAGTCCCCAGTGACAGGAAGCTGTTGCAAAGCCTAGCTTCTGTTTCCTCCCATTCCTGGGGATGACCTCGTAGCTTCCACATCCTGAAGTGACAAACGAGAACTTAAACAGTGCTCTGGAAGAGCACTCATGTGCCGTTATTTAGATATTTAGCCTTTAGGTAAGAATGAAGTGAAACTCTTGAAAGCAAAGAAAATATTTGTTTGGGAAGCCAGTGGGAAGGCTCAGCGGCAGAGGTGCTTGCTGCCAAGTCTGACACCCGAGTTCAGTCCCCAGAACCCACATGGCAGGATGAGAGCACTGACTCAGCAAAGCTGTCCTTTGACTCCATCTCCGTGGCAGTCAGGGCTTGCTCTCACCTGCTCCAGTAAATAAATGAGTTTTTAAAAATTAGAAAAATAAAAACATTTAAAAGAAACTTTAAATGTGAAGCCTCTAGTCAAGTTAATACTTGCTTCCTTTTTCTATAGCTATGTTTGAAATTCAATTTTCAGTTCCCTTAAATTTTTCTTAGAAAAGCCCAGAGGGAACAAAAAAGAGGAAAGGGAAGATAAAACAGTGCTTTGAAGGCACTGACATCAGTGTTCAGGGGCTGGAGAGAGGGCTGGACACAAGAGCACCAAGTACTCTTTCAGAGGCCCTGGGCTCTGTGACCACCATGCTCACAGTAGCTCACAACTGTATAATGCCAGTTCCGGGGATCTGATGCTGTGAGCATGCACGTGCTACACAGATGTGTATTGTAATTGTTTTTGTGACTAATTGTTTATGGAGGCTAGACACACAAGCACATAATTAAATCAGCATAGGCCATTTCTGTATCAGCAGCCTAAATTTCCCCTTGACAACAGTGCTGTTACCAGCTTCTACATTAAGGTGAGCGATGGCAGTGCACCTCGGCTGTGCTGGGAAGCCCTGTAGGTCATTTCCTCAATACTCTCTGTGTCAGTTAATGAGAGGGTATTGCAACTTTTGGATCATATGCACGTATCCTTCCGTTTCCAATAATTACTTGTCGTCCAGTTTTAGACTATTGTCACACCATCTGTGGGTTGGTTGTCTTTAGATGCTTAGATTCGACTCTGCTGTACAGAACCATTTGGAGTCTCGAGGGAAGGGAAGGCGCCCTCAGTCTTGTGGGTGATTGGAGCAACCTTCTCAGAGGAAGTATCCAGACTTGCATGCAAGAGCCAGTTTTTGTTTTGTTTGTTTGTTTGTTTGTTTTTGAGGAGGCAGGAAAGAACCAAGGGAAGAGAAGCAGGGAATTTCAGAGAGTGTAATATATGGGATGCAAACTACCGTGATGTCTGAGGAACGGTAGTTAACTGTGGCAGTAGGCTCCGGTCAGGGGATGTGAGGGACAATGGCCAGTCAGTTCTAGGGTAAGGACTTAGGACTTATTTACTTATTTACACGGCTTTGAGGTGCAAGGAGAGTTGTTTGAGCCCCTGTCCTGGGATTTCTGCACCTACACGGTTAGTCTGGAGCATAGAGTGGGAGGGGGGAGGGCTTCTGTCAGCCGACATGGAAATGTGGGCCTGAGTGAGCAGGGAGGGACAGGATCTTGTGGAAGAGGAGAGTGGTTAGGGGAGGCAGGGGAGGGGGAGGGGCAGAGCACGGGGAGTGCAGACAGAAGTAAATGCAGATGGGGAGCTTGAAGTTGTCAGTGAAAAAGAGGGAAGGTTTATTTGGGCTCGGCCTCAGGGGTGTCTGTTGGTGGTTCAGATGTGCCGCTGTAGGGCCTGTGGTAAGGCAGAGCATCATGGTGGTGGCAGGAAAGGGCAACAGGGAGGCAGAGAGAGGAAGGGGCTGGGGTCCCATATCCCTCTGTAAAGCACTTTTTCAGTGATGTAATTTTCTGCATGGGATCTCACCAGAACGTTCCTTCCACCCATAATAGCACTGTAACATGCCAGCTGCACCTTTGACCTCTGGCCTCTGGGAGGTGTCTGTGGTCTAAGCTGTTACTGGAGATGGGGAGCAGGATGTGAATAGTGAGGTGCACCTGGGCTCCGTCCGGGCGATGGAAGGGTTTAACTTTGTCGACTGTTTCACATAGCTCAGGAGTGAAGCATGCTGGTCCTGCTGGCCCCGATGAGCACTGTGTGGGCCTGGGAACAAGGACACACAGTGTGAGGGGCCTGTGCAGGGCCCTTGGAGAGTGAGGGGTGGAGGCAGAGGAAGGTCAGGGAAACAGCACAGATTTTCCTGACGGGAAGTGTTTCCAGCCGGTGATGTTGGTCATTGCTGCACCCAGCTGTTGGGGAGTTCAGAGACAATTGACTGGAAAGGCAGCTGAGCCTGCTGACTGGATCTTGTGACTTTGAGAGGGCTAGTAATGTTTGAGGGAAGGACTTCTATGTCTACTCAGTTGCTAGCACAAGGACTCAGAGGTAGATGTTAGGGGACTGACAAAGTGACGCTTATCTGGCCAGTGGGAGCAAAGGAATGGGGGAGGGCAGAGAGGATCAGTTATGGCCTAGGTAAAGGAGGGCGGGCTGGATACGTGCTGCATGCCACCTGTCATACTAGCATTGGGAATGCTGAGGCCCTGAGAGTGCAGGCTTGGGACTAGCCTGGGATATATAGAAAGACCCTGTTTCAGAGGGGAGGAGAGGGGAGGAGAGGAGAGGAGTAGAATGAAGAGCAAGAGATGCTCTCGGTCTCCCAGTCAGTCAGGAGGAGCTAGTGCTATATCCCAGGAAGAGGATTAGCTGAGCTGTGGACTTCAGACTCTGATGTGGAGTCAGGGAGTTTACGAGCACTATGGGGCTGGAGGTACGGCTTAGCAGTCAAGAGCGCGTGCTTCTCTTGCAGAAGGCCTGAGTTTGACTACCAGCACCCACCTCAGGCAAACGCTGGCGAGCCTGCATCCCTCCTTGCCTTGCTGGACACCTGCGCATGTGTGACATATATGTAATCACACTCACACACAGATATTTTCTTTTTAAAAATTATTTTCACTTTGGCTTGGTCCTAGCAGACAGCAGGGGAGGACGATGATTTCCTGGCATAATTGAAGGCCCCACTGAAGTTATGTTGACCTGCCTCTGGTGTTATTAGCAAAGGACATTTTTGAAGTGATAGACCAGCATCAGAGGGACAAGAAGCAAGGCTCCAGGGGCACTGAGAGAAGGCAGAGGTGCTGAGAAACAGAGCAAGGGACTTTCAGAACGGCTTGTCTCTGGCCGAGTGATTGACATGCTGAGAGGAGGCGAAGGGCATTAGAAACAGCTACAAGCAGTGTGCTGCCTGGCACTGGGCAACACCGGAGGCAGGTGGCAGCCTGTACACGAAGAGGCTGGAGGTGACTGGAGCCACCCGGGGAAGGACACTGAGGTACTGGGACCAGCAGCATCAGGCTGCGGTGGGTTTGAAAGTGTGGCTCTGTCAGGGAAGCCTTTTGTTTGGAGGCCAGTGTGGCAGTCTGGCCAGGGTTCTTATAGAATGGCTGACGACAGCAGGGACATCACCAAGAACTGCAGGAGTTAAAGAAGGAAACAGTTACTGCTTACTGAGAGACCACATTCCCTGTGCATGACACACACACATACACACACACACACACACACACACATACACACACACACACACACACCCGTGCTGTGACTGAGGTCCTGCATCTCGGGTACTGAGGAAGCTGACTTTGCAGTTGCTCGTCTTGTGAAGGCTGAGGTGAGCTCTGACGCCTCCCTTTTGTTTTGTAGAGTGTCATCTGTACAACGCTCTCAATGTTCCCCTGCACAATAGGCGACACCAGGTAAAGGATGGAGTGAGTGTGTTCTTGGTCTCAGCGGGGCACACAGCGTCCCACGAAGTCAAGTCAGTGTTGGCTCCCCGTCGCGTGTGCCACCTCATGTGCTGCTCGTTTCTTTAAACTGTGTGAATTGCTTTTATTGAGCTCAGGTGCTAATGGTTTAAAATTTTTTTAATTTATTTTTTATGTTATTGGGGGGGGGAGAGCTCACAGGCAGAGGCCTGAGGACAACTTGTCTGAGTTTATTTTCTCCTCCTACCGTGTCCTGGACTCTGATCAGCAGCCTTGGCGGCACTGGCGGCAAACACCTTTACCTAGTACTATACCGATGGCTTAATTTTATTGAAAAAGTATCTCACTGCATATCCCTGGCTGGCTTGGAGCTTAGTCTGTAGACCAGGCTGGCCTTGAACTCAGGGATGGGATTAAAAGCATGTGCCAACATAATAGTACTACTGATTTTGAAAATATTTCTTTGATTTTCTCTTATTAGAATTGAGTTATGGGATGTCTTCCTTTTTGAGGCAGGCTTTTGTTTTTGGGGAGTAGGCTTCCTAAGTTAACTTGGACAGGAGGGCACCGGTGTCCAAGTGGGAGCAAGTGGATGTAGACCTTCGTGGTGTCACTGGGGTTCAAGTGTTTTAAAGCAACTGTTTGACTCTGTGTATTTTGCATTTTAAAGCTGAAGATGCGAGATATAGCTGGGCAGGCCCTGGCTTTTGTTCAGGATCTTGTACCGGCTCTTCTGAACTTTCACACCTATACAGAACAGAGGATTCAAATTTTCCCTGTTGATTCTGCCATAGACACTATATCACCATTGAATCAGAAGGTAAATACTCAAAATTCCTTTTGTTGCCCTGGACAAATGGGGACAACAAATAGGGACTCTTTCCAGACTACTTGTGTGTATTAGCCAAGTATTGTGGGAGACGGGGAAGAGATCGGAAGTCATGGTCTTCATGAAAACAGTGTATGGCAAGTTCAGGGTGTTACGAGATTATTGCTAGAGGAGTTATTAGGAGACTGCAGAAGGAGCCATCAAGGGACACACTGAATGAGCGAGGGAGCACGTGGCCAGCATCCAGTGTGGTCAGCGTGTGGGAGCCAGTGGGCCAGGGAGGTGCATGTTGCTCTCATCTGAGCACCTTGAAGACTGAGCAGGATTGGAAGGGAGTAAGAGAGGCAGTGATTGTTGTTTTTATTTGTTTATTTCAACTCCCAGAAGTAGCTATGTGGCAGGAACTGTGGAGCAGGAAAGCATGGTGGGCGGGGGGCTGATGGAGGGGATGCTGAGTGAACTTGTGACTGGAATGTGAAGTCCGGAGGGGAGGAGTGGGGTGAAGGCCAGGAGAGCCAAGTGGCTTTCCTGGAGGCCCGGAGGGTGAGCGAGGGCAGAAGCCTTCCCTTACTGAGAGCTGTGCCACGTTTTGACAGTGCTGGCACAGTGGTCGTTTCCATTTGATTGCTGGGAGGGCTGATTGGCTGGCATGTTTCTGTCCCGTGTGCAGCGGCAGTGATTCTGTCGTTGGGCCAGGAAGCCACTGCACTCTGCCCGCTCTCGTTCCTTCTGCTGAGGCGTCTCGTGGGACAGGGCATATCCAGTTAGTATGGTGGCTCTGCAGGGTCGGTGTGGCTGAACTGAGAGCAAAAGAGATTTGCTTGCTACTTCCCTCAGTCCCTGTGCTTTCTTTTGCCCAAGAGATTTTTGCCCGCCTACCCAGGTAATTCTAAAAAGGATATAAAGATGTCTGCAAGAGTTTATTTAACTAAAAAAGCTAAAATGCTAATGAGTATATCCAGTTTGTCTGACTGGACAGTAAGATACCCTGGACTTTGTAGTTTCAAACAGCAGACATTGGCTATCCCCTGGTTTTCTGGTCAGCTGACTAGGGAGTTGTGGCTCCTGACTTCCCTGACACTGGGGCTGCAGTCATTGAAGGCGGCACTGTCTGGGGGATTTACCTCAAGAGGCTGAAATTTACTTATTCACAAGCCCGGTAAGTTAGAGCTAGAGGGAGGCTTGAAGCATGTTCCTCATGTGCCCTCCGGAGGGCGTTTGATGTTCTCATGACACCACACCTAACATCTCTTAGGGAGTTTGCTTCAAAAGATGTGGAAGCTATAGTCTTATGGGACCCTTGTCTAGCCCCATTGGCATTCCTGTTGTGATTTTGGTCACACTGACTGACCCTGAAACAGTTTGAGTGGGAAGTGTTCAAAGGCAAGAAATAATACATGGATGCCACTGAGGCCAGCTCACACACAAGGGGAGTAAGGAATCCTGCTGCACGCTCTACTGGCCTGACACGTGACCTGTGATCAGCCTTGCTTTTCTACTTTGAGGAAGTCTTCCTAGAGTGAGCGTGTGTGTGTGTGTGTGTGTGTGTGTGTGTGTGTGTGTGTGTGCGCGCGCCCATGCCCGTGTGTGCCCATAGTGTAGTACTTCTAGGGGTTGGATATAGTCATGCCTGCAGATACCCCAAATGCTTACTAATTTAGCAAAGACCTGGACTCTGAAGACGGACTTCTTGGATTCCCACTCTAGCTCTGTCTTGTTGTGCCAACCTTGGAGCTCTACTTAAATCCCTCTGTGTTGGTTTCCTTGACTTTAAAATGGGAGAGGGGCATGCCCATTTCCCAGGTAGATCCATATGCGGTGAATGAAGTACTGAGTGGCTGCATGCAGTGAGCACTGGGTAGAAGTTAGCCAGTTACCGTCCTGTGTCTCAACACTGCCTGGCTTTCACCAGTTCTCATCCCACAAGTCCACTGAAGCCCAGGAAAATAACTTGTGTAATCTGAATTTGTGCAGAACACCTCACTATTTTGAAGAATTCATTCACTTCTCAGTATTTCATCTTCTGTTGTTTAGCCTGTGAAAGTCCCTCTGATTTTCTTAGAAAGTCTATACTATTGAAGGTTTAGAAACCTTTTGCTAAAAGATGACCAAAATGTGTAAACTAATTCCTAGAGTTGTAAAGTAGCAGAGAACTCATACTTTACGGATGTGGGCAATGGACTCTGGAGTGCTTGTGCTGTTCAGGACGGTGCTAGTGTGCAGTTCCCATAGATCACCTGAGTGTTGTAGAAGACAAGACAGTAGGGCCTGTGTATAAGCAGGAGCTCAAACATAGCTAGATGGCTGAGATGTTTAGTAAGTGAAACCCCTTTGTTTTTAAATTGTCTAAAAATATAGTGGGGTCCCCCCCCTCCCCATGACGGGATTTAACCTAGAGCCTCACAAATGCTAAGCATACACAATATGCTACTGGGCTGTGTTTGCATACTGATATCAGTGATGATAGTAAACATTTTAACTCCTCTTGATTTCAGTCCTGGCATTTGTTAACCTTGAGTCGTGTACAGAGTAAAATGAAAAGCTGCCAGGCAAGCTCGTTTTGAACAGTGAGGTGAGGACCATAACACAGAGTCTGCCCTGTGCTCAGGGATGCTGGCCCTCTGTGCTGTGCTGTGTCTCCTCCTGTTTCTTCAAATGCCTGATTGTTCGCTCATCCTGTCATCCTCTCCAGCTTCCTTGATTTGGACTGGGATGAGGGCCACAGAATATTATCTGGGGCTTTAGCGGGGCTTTCCAGAAGTGAGGTAGCACACTTCCAGTCCACCTCCTGCATGCTGATGCTAATCTTCCAGCGGAATTCATTCAAATGCTTCTCTCTCATTTTCAGTTCTCCCAATACCTTCATGAAAACGCATCGTATGTCCGCCCCCTTGAGGAAGGAATGCTGCACTTATTCGAGAGCATTACAGAGGATACTGTGACTGTCCTGGTAATTCCCTCCTTGTTTTACAGCAGAAAATGGGAGCTCTTATTGGCCGGTAACGCTTTTAACTGTGAAATTACTTTTTTATCCAGGAGACAACTGTGAAATTGAAAATGTTTTCAGATCATCTAACTTCCTACGTACGCTTCCTGAGGAAGATCCTTCCTTATCAGTTAAAAAGGTATGCATTCCCCTAGAGGCCGGGAGCTGAGGAAGCTGCAGATGGGACCTGGCTTGCCCTGGAGTTAATAGTCCGAGTGGTCAGTCAGTCAGTCAGCTGTGGTTCTCAGCTGCCCTCTACTCTGCTGACTGTTAGCATTGCACAAGGCCATAAGCAGTGGTTTCAATAATTGAGAAGGCCACATTTTTTTGGAAGAAAAATTTTGGCTTTGAGTTCATATTATTCCTTTGTTGTTAATATCTTCGTGGGAGTTAGAATATTTAACATCTGCATTTGAATCTTAATCCTTAGGTATTTTTGAAATGATATCTTTTAATTGTTATTATTGTTACCTTATTTAAATTATAAAGTAAAATATTTATCTACACTGAACCTAGGTCCTTTAATATTCTACCCTAAATATTCAGTAACCTTTACTACACATGTTACATTTCTAGAAATTGCAATGTAGACTAGCCTAACCATGAATTTATAGAGACCCATCTGCCTCAGCTTTCTGAATGGTAGCATTAAGGGGTAAACAGGCCCATCTGGCAAGTTTTAATACTTTGATATTTGATCGAAAACTACAAAGTTATCTTTATTGTTTTTTTTAAATTAAGGAATAATACAATGGAACAAAAATTTTCTTGAAATATAAAGTATTACAAAATTAGAAACTACGTAAATTTGCTATTGATATTTTAAAAGTAGAGTTTCATTTTTAAGAATTAATACATTTTATGTGACATCTTATTTCTGAATTCTAAACTTTCCAGGTATTTGGGTAAGCAAATGCTAAGGTTTGTGCATATGAGAAGATTTAAACACTTTATGACAGGGGCTAGAGAGATGGCTCAGCAGTTAAGAGCACTTGGCTGCTCTTCCAGAGGTCCCGAGTTTATTTCCAGCCACCACATGATGGCTCACAAACATCTGTAATAGATTTGATTCCCTCATTTTAGTGTGTGCAAAAACAGAGCACTCTCTCTCTCTCTCTCTATATATATATATATATATATAAAATATGTGAATAAATTAATCTTTTAAAAAAAGACTTTAAAACAGAATAGACAGTACTGGTGCAGCTTCTTTGAGAAGACTGAGTGTGTTTCAAAAGCATTGCAAAGTCAGCTTGGCAGAGTACACCCTGAGTCCCTGCCCGTAGGAAACGGGCAGGTGGATTATAAACTCTAGGTCAGTGTGCAGCAGAGTGAAGACCGTGTCTCGGAAGTATTTGTTATTTTATATGGCTATCATTTTTATGCTCTCTCTTTCTCTCTCTCTCTGGCTATGTATTTTTATGCTCTATCATCTGTCTGTCTGTCTATCTATCTGTCTATCTAAATAACCCCTTTGGGAGCAGAATTGAATAAAGCAGATGACTAGGGGAGAGGAAGGGAGGAGATGGAATCATGTCTCCTTGTTAACTTTTCTAGGTTTGTTTTGTTTTGAGGGTGGGGAACAGAGTTTGGCTGCATGGCTCAGGCTGCCCCTGAAGCTCACCTCCCTGCCCCTGACCGTGGGACTGCGGCACACACCGTGCTTTGCATGTTTTCTAGTTATGTATGGACCTTTTTACTTGATGACTATGCACTGTTAAATAAACATTACTAAGAATCCACATTTAAAGAACTTTATAGTTAAAGTACCTACTTAAAGTTGAAAATGGTAAAATATATTTTTGATAATATTAGTGTATTGGCTGGTTTTGTGTGTCAACTTGACACAGGCTGAAGTTATCACAGAGAAAGGAGCTTCAGTTGGGGAAGTGCCTCCATGAGATCCAGCTGTAAGGCATTTTCTCAATTAGTGATCAAGGGGGAAAGGCCCCTTGTCGGTGGGACCATCTCTGGGCTGGTAGTCTTGGTTCTATATGAGAGCAGGCTGAGCAAGCCAGGGGAAGCAAGCCAGTAAAGAACATCCCTCCATGGCCTCTGCATCAGCTCCTGCTTCCTGACCTACTTGAGTTCCAGTCCTGACTTCCTTCAGTGATGAACAGCGGTGTGGAAGTGTAAGCTGAATAAACCCTTTCCTCCCCAACTTGCTTCTTGGTCATGATGTTTGTGCAGGAATAGAAACCCTGACTACGACAATTAGGAACGTTTAAATGTGAGCCTATAGTAGCAGCAATACCGGTTTTTGTTTATTTAATTCTCTTTAGGGATTCAGTTAAATGAAATGTCTTCTATAAATAATTTAAGGTTTTCCCTAGCAAAGGTTCTATGTGTTTATTACTGAACCAACAATTCACTCACATAGAGCAGGAAAAAAAAAAAGCAAGGCAGGCCCCGTGTTCCCATGCCCTCTCTGCAGACATGGGAGCGTCCAGCTCTGTGCTGTGGTGATCTCCACCGAGGTTCACAGCGCAGTTGTGCCCCTGGTGTTAGCTGTACAGAGGCAGCCTGGCTCCCCTCCATGCCTTCTCTTGTTTGTCTTACACCGTTTTTACCCATAGGGAAATGGGACGGTTTTGCTTTTGTTTCTTGGAACTGTTTGATTCTCTTAAAGTCCTGCGAGAGGTCATGATGAGAAGCCGAGTGACACATGTCTATTTTAAGACCGTAATCCAGTGCAGACGGTGGCTCAGTAGGCAAAGACTTGTGCTGCTCGGCTGTTGAGAGTCACATGGTGGAAGGGTAGAACCCACTCCTGCAGATGGCCTTGTGATGCCATATTGATGCGGTGGCATGTGCATCCACATAAATAACTTTTTAAAAAATAATTTCAATACTTAAGTATACATTACTCTCATGCTGGAGATGTGGCTCAGTGATAAGAGCACATTTTGTTCTTCTCGAGCGCCTGGCTGTGAGTTCTAGCTTCTACACGGTACGTAGCTCACAACCACCCATAACTCCAGGTCCAGGGCCTGTGAAACCTCCTCTGGCCTCCTCGTGAACACACACACAAATGGTACACAGACATATGCAGGCAAAGCACTTAGACAAATAAAACATTGTATATGTGTATGTGTATGTGTGTGTATCTACCTATCTACCTATCTATCTACCTATCTATCTACCTATCTATCTATCTATCTATCTATCTATCTAAACATTTAGACAAAAATTTTTTTTTATAAAAGAAAAAAGAAAGCCAAGCATAGTGGTGCACACTTTTAATCCAGAGGCAGAGGCAGGCGGATCTCTGAGTTCGAGGCCAGCCTGGTCTGCAGAGCGAGCTCCAGGACACCAGGGCTGCACAGAGACAAGGAAAGGGGCGTCATCAAGGATGCTCACCTTTCAACCCTGCCGTTCCCAGTTTAGAAGAAGAGTGTGAATCTTCCCTCTGCACACCTGCACTGAGAGCCAGGAACCTGGAGCTGTCCCAGGACATGAAGACGATGACAGCCGTGTTTGAGAAGCTGCAGACGTATGTCACTCTCCTCGCCTTGCCAAGTAAGTGAGACCACGGCCCACGGCTCAGCTGCAAGGGCCGGGCAGCGCAGAGGCTGGAGAGGGTGTGGGTCAGCTCGGGAGAGTGGGCAGAACAGAAGGTCTGGGAGCAGAAAACCCTGCATTCAGTGAGCTAGAGGTAGGGAATTAAAGGGTAAGTGGAGTTGAGTGCTGTGCTATGAAGGTAAGATAAACTATTGGGCATGAACCATGCATTAAATATGAATTCGCTCTCTCTCCTCTTTTCTTAAGTGGAGAAGGGAGAGCCATGACTGTTTATAGGGTGAGCGTAACAACACTTCACTAAGGGAGCCACAGGGAGCCACAGGGGCATCAGGGTCATTTGGTAGCAGCTTTTAAAGTTGTGGATTGTCTCCCTTTAGCCTAACTAGAGAAAAATACTCAGGCAGTCACTGAGGACTTCAGTTTCAGTGATGTTTTTAAGAATGCTGCGGTTTTAGCTGGGCCTGGAGGTACATCTGTGATCTCGGGACCCAGGAAGCTGAGGCACAAGTACCCTAAGTTTCCTGCATTTCTTCACAGCCTGGGCTTTAAAGGCAGAAGGGAGGGGGGGAGAGGAGGGGTGGGAGGAGGGGGGAGGGAGGGAAAGGAGAAGGGAGAGGGAGGGGGAAGAGAGAGAAGGAGTGAGGGAGGGAGGGAGGGACGATTACAGCACAAGAGCGACAGCATAAGGAAAGTGCCTTAGCCAGGCGTGGTGCACGCCTTAAATCCCAGCACATGGCAGGCAGAGGCAGGCAGATTTCTGAGTTCAAGGCCAGCCTGGTCTACAGAGTGAGTTCCAGAACAGCCAGGGTTACACAGAGAAACCCTGTCTCGAAAAAACAAAACAAACAAACAAACAAAAAAAACAACCCCGCCCCCCTCCCCCCCAAAAAAGGAAAAGTGCCTGTTTTTGTCTCTTCTGTGCTCTCAGTTACCTACTGCAGTTTACCCACTTAAAGCCCAGCCCAGCAGCTTTCAGTGTGCTCATGCCTTGCCCTACAGTGCAGACCGGTTTACACCATTTAGTCGCCTGAAGAACCTTTTGTTCTTCAGCTATAGCTTTCTTGCCTAACGCCAAGCAGCTACTTCTCTAATTCCCATCTCCAGATTAACAAATGGTCCCACTATATGTAATTGGGTGGGTTTGTTAGCTTTCATGTAATAAAGCTTACGAGACTGATGCAAAATGTAGAGCACGTATCCACTCTCCATACCTTTTTATTGCAGAATACCAAGTAGTACAATGTGCATCCATCAAAAAATTGGGATTGTTTGACTATTACGAACAATAATGCTACAGACATTAGCATACAAGCTTATATGTGGGTTTATCTTTTCGTTCTCTGGGTCTGGTGACACCCTCCTATACCTAGGAGCAGACCTGCTAGATCAGATGGTTGACTATATTGAACTATCTGAAAAGTTACCAAGACCATTTTCCTCCTGCCAGCAATATTCAAGAGTTAAATTTT
Source organism: Mus musculus (assembly GCF_000001635.26). Classification (NCBI taxonomy): domain Eukaryota; kingdom Metazoa; phylum Chordata; class Mammalia; order Rodentia; family Muridae; genus Mus; species Mus musculus. The sequence continues at coordinate 88,563,718 of NC_000083.6, forward strand.
TCCTCATCCGCACTAACAGTTGCTGTTATTGGACTTTGGTCTTGGCCGTCCTGGTGTTCTGAACCCTTTCTGACCCTTTGCTGTGGTTTGACTTCCTTTTCCCTGCTGTCTGGCTTGCCCGATGCATGTTTATTTCTTTGGTGAAACATCTGTTTGGATCTCTTCTTCATTTTAAGTTGGGTTCAGTTGTTTGCCTTCTTATCATTGAGTTATAACAGTTCTTTATATATTCCACAGCCAAATCCCTTGTTGGATATGTGATCCACTGAATTTTCTTGTACTTAGGGGCTTGTTTTTTTCTTTGTCTGCAACATGCTTTAAAACACAGACATCTTTAAGTGTGATGAAAGTCTATTATCCGTTTATCTGTTATTTCTTTCTGTTGGGGAGGGGTCCTGCTTTTCCCATATGTAAAAACCCCTTATCAAGTCCAAAGTTATGAGGACTTGTTTACCTCTAAGAGCTTAACAATTTTTATGGTTACACTTGGGTCTTTGATCCATTTTGAGTTAATTTGGGTGTGTGGTGCAGGGTGAGGTGTGACTCCTCCTTTTCATGTGGCTGCCCAGCAGCATCTCTGTCCATTTGTCCAGAGGATAGTTCATTGTGGCAAATGGTCCTGCACCCTCACTGAAAGTCAGTTGACCATACATATGTGAGTTTATTCCTGGACTTCCAGTATTGTTCCTGAATCTACGTGCCTCCTGTGCAGTCACACACCGTTCTGATGACTGTTGCTTTGTAGAAGTTTTGAGATGAGGAGGTGTGAACCCTCCTACATTCTTCTTTTTCAACAGTGTTTTGGCTGTTCAGGGTCCCTTCTTATGAACTGCAGCAGCAGCTTGCAGGGTTCTATAGCGTACGTGTCTCATTTGTGGTAGGTACTTTGTTATAGTAGTCCCGGGAAACATACTGAGAGTATTGCTTCTCAGGTCTTCTGATCCATGAACATGGTGTTTCCTTAAGCAATGTAGTTTTGGGGGCCTGGGACTTACTCCTGCTGCTGCTCCTGGACCTCAGCCTTGGGCATGCGCAGTCAGGATGATAGTGGTGCTTTGATTGACTTTGCGGCCTCTCCTTCCCTAATTAGACCCTGGATTAAGCTCCTCTGATTGTGGCTCTGGGCTTTTTTGAAGGCTTTGGAGCATGTGTCACTTAAAAACAATTGCATTCAATACAGGCTTCTTTAGAGTTAACATATATAGTGAGCTGGTAGCATTTTTGAGGTTAGTGTTCATGATTTGTGGCTGCCAGAGGCCTGTGTCTTTCTTCTCACTGTGGTAACTTACCTATAGTCTGGTTCAGTGAATCGGCCAGTCTCTTCGGTGCTTTCACCACAGTTCATCGAGTGAGAGCCATAGGCTTGATGACGTCTTCATTTATCCCAGGGGAGAGCATTTCCTTGCTGCTTTGTTTTTGTTTTTTTTTCTAGAGCTCAGTCTCAGAGCTACAGTTGAAGTGTTGGGGACAGTTGTATCTCAGGTCTCTTTGGTTTGCCAGGGGTGACAAGGGTCACAGCGTTCTCTGCAGCACTTGGTCAAGGTAGAGCCTCATCTCAGACGTGGGAGAGTAGGTGAAGGAAGGGGTCCCTCCCCACTTCTTGGCCAGACCTGATCAGAACTTAACCTCATCAGGCAGTGGCTGGGAGAAAGAGGAGACATCCAGCCGTATCTCGGGAACAGGAGAGGGACGCCTGTGTGCTGGGCTGTGCCTGTAGGCAGAGGGATTTCTGTTGCACTGAGCTGGTGCGGGGAGACTTGGCTCACTTACGACGGACTTGTGCTATTCCTTCCGCGTCGTTACTGACTTTCTCCTCTTCGTTTATTGTGTGTAAGTTCAATGTGATGTGTGTGTGTCCACGTGTGCATACACTGTCACCTTCCCAGCGAAATGCTCACGGACTTGTGACTGTTTTCTTTCTAGGTACAGAGCCAGATGGACTCCTTCGAACAAACTACACTTCCGTCTTAACAAATGTTGGTGCTGCTCTGCATGGATTTCATGATGTCATGAAAGGTGAGCTTTGAACCCGAACCTGAGTCTGTGAAAGCCTTCGTTTTTGAGATCTGCCTGCATTTTGCTTAAACACTGCTGAGGGTTACAGACCCAGAAAAAGGCTCAGCAGCCTTTGGATTCCGTGAAAGTGCACAGCTACAGCCTTCTGCCCTTCCATCTGCTTCACTGCTGAAAGTAAACACAGTACCCAAGAGCACAGTACCCAAGAGCACAGTACCCAAGAGCACAGTACCCAAGAGCACAGTACCCAGGAGCACAGTACCCAGGAGCACAGTACCCAGGAGCACAGTACCCAGGAGCACAGTACCCAGGAGCACAGTACCCAGGAGCACAGTACCCAGGAGCACAGTACCCAAGAGCACAGTACCCAGGAGCACAGTACCCAGGAGCACAGTACCCAGGAGCACAGTACCCAAGAGCACAGTACCCAAGAGCACAGTACCCAAGAGCACAGTACCCAGGAGCACAGTACCCAGGAGCACAGTACCCAGGAGCACAGTACCCAAGAGCACAGTACCCAAGAGCACAGTACCCAGGAGCACAGTACCCAGGAGCACAGTACCCAGGAGCACAGTACCCAAGAGCACAGTACCCAAGAGCACAGTACCCAAGAGCAGACCTCGGCACAGTGCTTACAGGAAGCACGCTGTGGTGATCTGCACGGAACTGGGCTTGGACCCCACCAGACACCCAGCAAAGTCTGTTATACTTGTTAGAAGTCAAGCATGCAGGAACGGTACCCTAGTGCCCCTTATCCTGAAAATATTTATTTGTCTTTTTAAGACAGCCTCACTATGTAGTCTTGGCTACGCAGATCTCTCTAGATAGTTGAAGCTTGTGGCCTTCCTGCCTCTGCTCTGGAATGCTGGGGTTACAGGCACACACTGTGCCCAGCGCCTCACTGGCATCCTTCTTAGTGTTGCTTAGTGCTGGGGATTGAACCTAGGGCCCTAAACAGGTTACATTACTGTTCTACACTGAGCTACATTCCAAGCTCATATTTTGGTATCTAAAATGCCTGTTTTAAATCTGGTCTTGTTGAGCATAACATTTAAGAAATAAAAATCTCAGGTGTAGTGGCACACACCTTTAGTTCCAGTATAGAGAGGTAGGGACAGGAGGATCTCTGAGTTCTAGGCCAGCTTGGCCTACATAGATACCCCCTGTGTCAATAAATAAATAAGTAAATGAGTGAATAATAAATAAATGTCTGTTTTAAGGGCCTGTCCAGTTTTCATTTGGTTCTATGCTTTTAAAAACAGTTGGCTTCTGGGGAGTGGTGGCACACGATTAATCCCTGCACTCAGGGGACAGACTCAGCGTGTATCTCTGAGTTCTACTCCAGCTTCATCTATAGCATGAGTTCCAGGACAGTCAGAGCTATGCAGGGAAACCCTGTTTTGCCACCATTGCACCCCACTCCCAAAGAACATAATTGGCCAAGGGGTTGAGGGACGTCTTTTAAGGTTCTTCTTGTGCTTCTTGAGTGATTCTTAGTCAATTTGTAGCTGTGTTGCTTCTAGATGTCCTGTCCCCTCCCCCTTGTCCCTTCTGAGACTGTGGGAAAGGGGAAAGGTACAGGAGCTGTTTGAAGGACTGTGTAACCAGCTTAAGCTCCTGGATGGGTCACCACACTGTTGATAGCGATTATTTTACAGGAAATAATTTGGTTTTTTTTTTTTTGATGTAAAAGTATTTTGTATAATGTGTAGGAGGGATATAATTAGTGTCCCCTGCAAGATTGGCATGACAAAATATCTTTATTTATGTTGACATTTAATTCACCAGTTACATCCTGAGGAGCCTAAAGTGCTTTAGAGGCATTAGCACGCTTTAGTTTGCACACTTTCTCAAGTCAAGATGCTGCTGCGCTGCCCAGGACAGAGCGCTGTCCTTCTCTCGCTCGGAGGCCGTGGAGAGCTGGGCTCCTCCGTCCTTGTGTTGCCGCTGCTGTTTCTTCTCTTTTTCGGTTTAGTGAGAAAATAACGCGTTCCATTATGACATTTTCAAGCTTGTTTCTACTCTTGAATATGAATTTAACAAAAGAAGAGAAAGGTGGGAAACAGGAAGGATCCAGGGAAGTGACTATGGGGCCTTGTTGCTAGGGCAACGGTTTCAGTCTGTCTGCTTGCCTACCTCAGAAGCCTGTTGTGTGATGAGAATGCAGGGTGTATTAACTGGCCTTAACAGAAGTATCTCTTTGTTGTTGCTTAGGTGCTTGGTTCTATTTGGTCAGGGCCTTACCCTATCGCCTAGGCTAGTTTCAAAGTAGCCTCAGACTCCTGAGGACGGAACTACCACAGGCCTGCACCGCAAGGCCTGCACCGCAAGGCCTGGCAGAATCTTGGTTTTTAAGACAACCTTCGTTGTAAACCCTCTACCCTTCTACCTTTCCCTGAACAATAATAGTTGCTTGCTCTAATTTGGATGTAGGGAGTATGTCCAGGCAGGATAGTGGTAGGTTATTAGTGTGAAAGGAAAGCATGGGAGTTATCAAGATGTGTGCTGTATGTGGGGTTGCATTGAAGCCGAGGGCTGCAAAGTCGCTCAGTGGATAAAAAGTATCTGTCCCCAGGACTGAGCATCTGAGCTTGATTGCTGGACCCCACCTGGTGTAGGAGAGAACTGAGAACCACTGTAGACCTGATTTCCACATCCGTGCTGTGGCATACTGGAGCCGTTTATTTAAACAAATAGGGAACACTATAGTCATGTGCCAGCCTGTTGGTTCTTTAGAGCGACAGCTATAATAGTAACACCACGATGTAAAAATGGACATTCTGGCTCAGAGGTTAGAACACTTCCAGAACACAGAGGGCCCTGGTTTTGATCCTTGCTACTGAAAGAAAAACAAAACAAAGCAAAACAAAATAAAAAATGACTTATGTAAGGAGGAAATCTGGCTGAGGGATGTAGAAAGCCTCTGTAACTTTTCTCTGAACAGAAAGGTGTGCTACAAGTTGCATATAGGGGCTGGGGATGGTTCAGTGGTTAAGAGCTTTTGTTGCTTAATCATTAGGACCTGGGTTGCAATCCAAGATCCCTCATCAGATGGCTCATAAATGCTTACAACTCCAGCTTCAAGGACTCCAGTACTCTCTTCTGGCCTCCGGGGCACCTGTGCATGCATATGTGCATACAGTCACAGAGACGTATGCATTCCTGTCACCCCGCTCCCCCATTTACTTTGTGGTCAGATGATGTAGCAAAGTCTTGATTCTTGAAGTCATTGTTTTCAAATGCACTTAATAAATCGTGAAGGCTAGCTGTGAGAATCAACCAGGCTGGCTAGCTGCATGCAGCTTGTATGTGAATAGACATGTTTTCATTTCATCATTTCTTATAGATATTTCCAAACACTATAGTCAGAAGGCTTCCATAGAGCATGAAATTCCAACAGCAACACAGAAGCTAGTAACGACTAACGACTGCATCTTGTCCTCAGCGGTGACGTTAACAAACGGAGCGGGCAAGGTGAGTGTGCTGATCCCAACCTAAAGCCAGCTCTCTACACGTGCTCCCTAAAAAGAAATGTTGGGAAAACTGATGTATAAAAGGACCGTGGACTATAAGGTCTGTGTGTGTGTGTGTGTGTGTGTGTGTGTGTGTGTGTACCTGGGAGAGAGAAGAGGAGGAGTCTGGGGACTGACCCAGGGCCCTGTGCCTGGCAGGCAGACCCCCTGCCACTGTGCTGTCTCCTTTTCTGTTGTCTAAGACAATGTCTTACTCTTCTTTGCCATTGCCCGACACCTTTCCCCTAGTGTTCTTCATGGACCCATCTGCCTGTCTGAAACACCATGGCAGCGACTGTTGAACGCTGTGGTGAATGAGCGGCTCACTCACTAGTTTTCAAAACCAAAGTAGTTTTCAATGTTTTTATTTCATATCCAAAACAGTGGGTTTTATTATAATATCTCTTACATACCTGTCACTGTACTTTGTTATATTCTACCCCCATGGCCTTCTTATCTCTTTTCCCTTCCCTTCTCACTGGTCTCTTCTCCCCTTCCAAACAGTTCTCTTTTGGTTCGCATGTCACACACAAATAAACATGTGCGAACACACACATCTGTAGCCTATGGTTCTTTGAGTAATATATTATTACTCATTTATAATAAAACAACATCTTTACCATTATTTTTATTTGCCCCAGCCAAAGAGGTGAGAGGACAGCTTGTGGGAGTCAGTCTTTCTTTCTACCCTGTGGACCTGCAGATGGGACTCAGCTTGGCAGCGTGGCAGCAATGCAGTCGCCATCTTCCCAGCCCTGAGGTGCTGATTGTGTTGGACAGAGCTCATACATAGCTGTAATCGCCTCACAGATTAGTTCCTTCTCTGTGACCAGATGCCTTGCAAGAAACAATTAAAGGAAGGAGAGATTTATTTTTTAATTACTGCTTTTACTTTGGAGATTTTCATATAATTAAATCATTTTTCTTTCCCCTTTCTTCCCTCTAAACCCTCCCATATACCACTTTCGGCTGTCTTTCAAATTCATGATCTCATTTTTCATTAATTGTTACATGAGCTTCTGTGCACATGCATACACACACGCACGCGCGCACACACACACACACACACACACTCCTATGTATTACCTGCTAATGAAGCATAGTAAGGAAGAAAAGAGCAATTATGAGGTACTGGTAGAGTGATTTCTTTCGTGATTTACTGGAAGCCCTGCCTGCACTATTGTCCAAGTGTGACCTCACTGGCTGTCTGGGACAGAATGACCATGAGGAATACCTGAAACAATGGGTTGTTGCCCTTAGCAACCTGGTACCGGCCATAAACACCAGTGAAAACTGCCCTGCTTTGTGGTGTTAGAGCACAAACTGAGAATGGAAGCTGGACCTGGGATTGAAGCCTTTCAGGAGCTGTCCTGGCTTCAGTCCGCTGGTGGCATCTTGTCTCCTCCATTTTCAGCAATGGAGTGCTTATTCCAGAAAGGTTCCCACAGCACTCAGCCCGTGTCACTCGTATGCATGTGTTCAGGGTTGACCATTTATTTGATCTTGCATAACTAACTGTTGTGCTCTTCCCAGGGGACTCTCCGCATCCCTTGGTTGCCTGTGGTTCCTTGGGTAGGCTTGGGGCCTCGGGTCTCTCCCCTGTTCACTTTGCAATGTCTGTGGTTGATTTGGCTCCTCCTTTGAGGTGATAGATCTGCAGCGGTGGGGAAAGCGTGGTGGATCCGTGGCTGTGGAGCATGTGGAGCTGGCGGCATTGCATTTGCAGTCAGGAAGCAGAGCACTGTAGGAACCGGGAGAGCTGTTACCAGGAGGCCCATCCCCCAGTGTCCTGCTTCCTCCAGCGTGACCCCACAACCTCTCAGAACACCACCGCTGCTACCTACCGAGTGTTCCCTCACATGGATCAGATAGTCCTAACACTGAGTTTCACATGGTGAGGTAAAAGATGGATACAAAGTAAGACGTGCAGGCTTCTGGAGTGTGGCTGCTTAGTGTTGAGCAATATTTACCAAGATTGAACCCTCACAAACACTGACTTAGGTTTACAAGATAGAACACCAGCATGCAGAATTAATTTCTTTCTTTCTTTCTTTCTTTCTTTCTTTCTTTCTTTCTTTCTTTCTTTCTTTCTTTCTTTCTTTCTTTCTTTCTTCCTTCCTTCCTTCCTTCCTTCCTTCCTTCCTTCCTTCCTCCCTCCCTCCCTCCCTCCCTCCCTCCCTCTCTCTCTCTCTCTCTCTTTCTAAAAGGTTTATTTATTTTTCTTTATATGAGTACACTGTGTCTCTGTTTTCAGACGCACCAGAAGAGGGCATCAGATCTTATTACAGATGGTTGTGAGCCACCTTGTGGTTGCTGGGAATCAAACTCAGGACCTTTGGAAGAGCAGTCAGTGCTCTTAATCGCTGAGCCATCTCTCCAGCCCTCAGAACTTTTTTTCTGTAGCTAGGATATTTAGCCAGCCATTTTCTTTATTTCTTCATTCCATGTCGCACTGTAGAATTAAAAATCATAGCTCAGAAAAATTGTCATTGTGGATGTTTGTAGCTGTTCTGTGGACTGAACAAATGCTAAGACTCTACAGAGCTTTTAGTCTTGTTTTCTGTTCTATTTGTAAGTAATAAGTTAAGATTGTACACAACTAAATTTAGGTAGTGATTATGACTTTAAGAGGCTTATGTCTTATCTATTTTGTTGAAATATGAGATATTCAAAGTTAACATTAAAAAAACAAAAATAGATACTTTAAGATCATTACAGAAGTTATAGTTTGTGAGAAATACCTACAGCTGTGCATGCCACAAGCCCTTAATCCTAGGGAGGTGGATCTCTGTGAGCTCAAGGCTAGCCTGGTCTACATGGTGAGTTCTAAGCTAGCCAGAGCTACATATTGAACTCAAAAAAGAGTATCAGTTAGTCACCTACAGACTAATTATGCATCAGTCTTAGCTTTGAGGAGGGACAGAAACTGTAAAGAGCAGGGCATGTCTGCAATCTTGTAGTTCAATTGCTGTGACGAAATACTATGGAAACCTATGAAGGGTAGCATTGAAATGGGGCCTGCTTATAGCCTCAGAGGGTGAGTCCATGAGTCATGGCAGGGGACTTGGTGGCAGGCAGGCAGGTGTGGAGCTGGAGCAATAGGTGAGAATTCATATCTGAAAGTTGTAGGTAGACAGAGACTGGGTCTGGCACGGGCTTTTGAAACCTCAAAGCCCAGCCCTGGTGACACTCTTTCTCCAACAAGTCCATACCCTCTCTAACAAGGCCACATCTTCTAGTCCTTCCCAAACAGTTCCACTAACGGAGAACCAAACATTAAACATGTGAGGCTCTGGGGCCCATTCTCATTTAGACCACTGCAGAATGAACAATGTTTTCCTGTCATGCTGTGTTTAGATTGCGTCTTTCTTCGGCAACAACGTGGACTACTTCATTGCTTCACTGAGCTATGGGCCCAAGACAGCCAGCGGATTCATTAGTCCCCTTTCGGCTGAGTGCATGCTGCAGTACAAGAAGAAGGCTGCTGCCTATATGAAGTCTTTGAGAACGGTTCGTGGGGTCCTGCTAACCATCTTCTATGTACTTGCTTTATGCTTAGTGGTCTTGTGTTGGGCTCGTCCACCACAGCATCCATGTCTTCTTCTGTTCTTCTTTTGGAATGTTGTATTTGCAGACTCTCAGTCAGCAATTCTCTTCAGGAGAATAAGTCATAAAGACGTCAGTTAGACAACTCTAGGGTACCACGTAGCCTTATATATGGCCAGGGATGCCCTTCAGAGAAGAGATGGCATGGAGAACTAGAAAGCATACAAACTAGGTGGCTTGAACACTCACCTTGTCTGTCGTCTACACCTGTGCCTGAGAGAGGTTTACATGGCTGTGGCTCTCATCTGTCTGAAGAAGCTTAAATGAACCGTGGGTCGTCCATATTGTAAAACTCTGCAGCGTTTCAGCAGGGATGCAGTGGGCACCATATGCAGTGTGACAGGCAGACGCCGAAAATGTTCTGAACGCAAAGAGCAAAGTGTACAGAGAAACCTAGGTTTAAGAAAATAGCAAAAAGGAATTTTGCACAGCATGCATAGATTTATACAGGTGCTTATAAATGTGCCAAGGGTCCGGACAGACATGTCAGGCTGGTAATTATTATTACCCCTGAGCTGAAGCTGAAATTACCTGGAATGTTTTACCTTCAGAATGTCTGTATGTGTTTTGTAGTTGGAACCCTAAAACACAAACTATACTCTCTGTAGCACTGCATGTAAGAATGAAAGCCAGGCAACAGCCTACATACCCACCAGCAGTGGAATGGTTAAAGCCTTACTGATTCACAGAATGAAGTACTAGGGCCAGCAGAATAATAGCCGTCAGGCGAGAAGCGTGCATCCGCATCCATCCAGTCACTGTAACAGCTCACACCCTACACATATGTTATATGAATGAAATATGTACACACAGTGCATCCAGTCACTGTAACAGCTCACCCCCTACACATATGTTATATGAATGAAATATGTACACACAGTGCATCAGAAGGGTAAGCTTCTAAAAGACACACATTTTGGTCTTATAGTCTCTGTGTGCGCATGAGCATATGTGTACAGTCAGGTTTTTGCATGTAGACAGTCTTAACATGGGAGAGTCACGCGAGTGGTGAGATTGGGCATCAGGCAGTGTTCTGCTGCATTTCTCACGTGATCATCACAGATTCTTACTCTAGTTAGACAAAATTACAAATATGTTTCATTTTTTTTTCTACTTCTGCAACTTTAAATATTCCAGACTACACTTCATTACTTTCACCTATTCACAACATAAGCTTAGTATGTATGTATTTCATCTGGCTCAGAGAGTAGTTTCTTATTGTTTTAATGTGCCGTGTGTGTCTCTGCTGACTGGTGAAATAGACTAGTTTTTCATGGTTACCTTTGTTCTGTTTAAGTCTCTTTTAAAATAAATATTCCTAGCTAGAATTGAAAGAGTTCCCTCTATATCAAGAATTTTAAAGGATATTTAAAATCTATTTGTTCACAGTTTCTTACGTTTATGCAGTATGTCTAGGTCATATCCATCCCAATATCTCCTGGATAGCCTATATTAAGAATTTTTGTTGTAGCCGGGCAGTGGTGGTGCACCCTTTAATCTCAGCACTTGGGAGGCAGAGGCAGGCATATTTCTGAGTTCGAGGCCAGCCTGGGTATACAGAGTGAGTTCCAGGGCAGCCAGGGCTATACAGAGAAACCCTGTCTCTATATATTTTCTACATAAACATGATTAAAAATCTTTTTTTTTTTCATGTAGAAAATATTCTCTACTGTTTTGGTATAGTACTGTTTTTAGAGTAGAACTTTTTAATTGTATTTATTCTGAGTGGGTAGGAGCAGTGCACAGGAACCATGTGTGTATTTAGAGCCTTGAGGACAACTTGAAGACATCTTCTCTCCACCACAGGGGTCCCTTGGCTAGAACTCAGCTTGTCAGGCCTGACAGCAAGCCCACTGACACAGTCAGCATTCTACACATTTTGATCCTTATGTTATTTGCCATGCAACAGGTCCTGTCTTCCTCCCCGCCCCCACCCCCGCCCCAATAGATCTTTTTCTTCTGTGGTGGTCATTCTCAGTCAAGGCCCCTTTCCCAGGTTATAGAAACATGAGCTGTGCTTTCTTCAGATAGTATTCCTCCTCTAACTTTTAAGTGTTTTATCTCTGATCTGTGATGACTACATGAGAGAGAAGCACCTCTCTGTTCTGCTGGATGCCCCATTTGTCCCACAGCAGAGGCCTGTGGGGCTGTCTGCTCGGCATTTCCTGCCTTGCCACCGCCTGTGTTTTGGTACAAGTGCATAGAGTTTGAGCTGGAGAGGTGACAACTGTCTTTTGTTTTCCTTTGACTCGAAATAAAGGAAATCATCTATGTTGACAGCCACCTTGGTTTAGGATCACACTCCATTTCGTGTTAATGACTACAGTGCTTTCTTCCTAGCCCCTCGCAGAGTCTGTGCCTTACGGGGAAGCTGTGGCCAACCGCCGGGTTCTCCTCAGCTCTACAGAGAGTCGGGAAGGCCTTGCACAGCAGGTATGGGAACAGAGTCTGGTAAAAAAGCAGAGGTGGTCAATCCTGCTGGAGGTTAAAGATAGATGGAGCAGTGAGGGGCTCAGAGAGCTCCAGCAGTCAGATCTCTATCTGTGGCATGTACGGCTGAGGTTTGATAGAGGACCAGAGGCGTTGGCCATTGACACCTAGGGCTTCTTGCCTTAGATACTGTCATGGTTGCTGCTCAGTCGTAGCACTACAAGTGGCTGTCAGAATACTGAGGCAGGGGGAGGGAGGGAGGGAGGGAGGGGCTTGTCAGGTTTTTCCTCTTATGTGAATAGAACTTTCCCTTTGCTGGTCAGTGGAATCGGGGGCAGTAGATGGTGCGGAAGGCACTATTTCTTTTAGAAATTGGTATAAACTGATCAATTTAGATTTGCCAGATATTTATTTAATTTACTTTAATATCTGACTTATTGTACTTAGGGGGAATTCTCCTCACAGGACTAGGAAATGGCATAGTCATTAAGAGCACTGGCTGCTTTTCCATAGCACTATCATGGTTCACACTGACAGCTTTCCATAGCACTATCCTAGTTCACACTGGCTGCTTTTCCATAGCACTACCCAGCGTCACACTGACTGCTTTCCAGAGGACATTGGTCTGATTCCCAGCTCCCATGTAGCAGGGGGACCTGATGCCCTCTTCTCGCCTCTGTGGGCACCTGATGTGGGTGCTGGGAACCTAATTCGGGTCCTGTGCAAGAGCTGCTAGTGCTATTAACTGCTGAGCCATCTCTCCAACCTCCCAAATTACTTAAAAAAATTAAAAGTGTAACATACAGAAAGGTATCCAGATCACTACTGCATGCCACAGTTTTCACAAGTGACCTCACTACCGTAACCAGGACCTCAAGTTCTAAAGCATGTGTGTCGGGGGTGCGGTGTGGAGGGGTAGTGCTTCGCTGTGGAAGGTGTGCCCCAGGATCAAGGCCTTCCACAGGTCCTCTAATTGCGGTTGCCTCTTGTCTTGCATTCTAACACCGCAGATCGCCTTGGTTTCTTGTCTTTCTTTTTTTTTAAATTCATTTTTGTAGACTGGTTTTGTTTGTTGGCCGATATGAAGCCTTTACAAATGCAGTTCTGCTGTGTAGCGTGCATATGCTCTCTCTGGCCTGACCTGCGTTCATCACTCATGGGGGAAAGTTCACGTGTCCCCCAACACCTGCCTTTGTGCTTGGTTCTCTAGCACAGTGAGAGGCTGCGTCTCCTTACTGCCTGGTGACAAGCAGGGCCTGGGTGCCTGTGCTATACGCTAGTGCTTCTGACTTTGTTTTCACTTTTGCTGGCTTTTTCTGCTTTGAGGATCCCCGAAACACATGCCTGTCCATGAAGGATTCTTCATGTGTTCTATGGAACATGCCTTTGTTGGATGATTTTCTAACCGCCTTCACCTTTGAACTCCTTTTCCCTGTCTGTGTGCAGGCCCAGGGGGGCCAGAGGAGGCTCGAGCCATTGTTGTTCCTCAGGCAATATCCACCTTTTTTTCTTTTTTTCCCAAGAGAGCTCGCTCATTGCTCTGGAAGTCGCCCCGTGGGCCCTACCTCTCTTCAGTGCCTAGAGCTGGGACTGTACGTGCGCACTTCCAGTTTGTTAACAGAAGTGCTGAGCCAGCAAACTCAGAGGCACACTTCTCTGTCTGAACTCTCTTCCCACCAAGGCTGTTGATGGATACAGCCTTTTAAATAGTTGGTTCAGTTTTTGAATTTCAGGTTGTTCCTTGGTGTCCCCTTGTATAGTGTTCGTCTGTGTTGTTTTCTGGCTCCTGTTCTGTGCAGTCTCTGTCCCCACTACATTCTGTCCCTGTCATTCTCTAACCCCTGGTGCTTTTATAGGTTCAGCAGAGTTTGGAAAAGATTTCTAAGCTGGAGCAGGAGAAAGAACATTGGATGCTAGAAGCACAGTTAGCCAAAATCAAGCTGGAGAAAGAAAACCAACGGATTGCAGACAGGCTGCGGGGCACCACCAGTGCCCAGCTGCCTGGGCTGGCCCAGGAGAATGCGACTGTGCCCATTGCTTCCAGCCAGGAGGAGGCTGCAGCCAAGGTCCTGACAGAGCCTGTGCAGAGCACCAGTCTGGTGAGTCTTCCTGTTTGATAAAGACCCGACCTACTCCAGTCCTGTTCCTACAACAAAATGGCAGAAACTGGGTGGCTTATGAACAGCAGGAGGCCGGGAAATTCAAAGAGTGGGTAGGTGTCTGTCCAAGGTGTACTTCCGGCTTCCCCAGGGTGTACTTCCGTGTCACTGTTGACCGTCTTTGCACTCCATGTTGTCACATGCATACGTGAATGAGCAGCCTGGGCCTCTGTTTTATAAATGTCCAGGAGGCCATCTCCCAAGAGCCCCTCCTCATCACCTGTGAGTTTAGAGAGACATAAACAAGCCCATATAAATTACATATCGGTTTCTATTGCTTTAAATAGAGGCTCAGTCCGTTACCATCAAGGAGGGAGCATGGCAGCATCCAGACAGGCGTGGAGCGGGAGGAGCTGAGCCCAAAGGCAGGCAGGAGAAGACTGGCTTCCAGGCAGCTAGGATGAGGGTCTTAAAGCCACACCAACAATGACACACTTCCTCTAGCAAGGCCACACCTCCTAATAGTGCCACTCTCTGGATCAAGCACACTCAAACACTATGCAGTCTTTACAAAGGGAGTGGTCAGAGGCCTGGGATAGAAGAATGGTACACTTGAGGGTGGTTGAGAGTGTGTGAGAACTGTCGGCTGGAGGTCCTCCCTGATGGTCAGAACTTATGAGAGTGAGGTGGAACCCACTGAGAGTAAAGTAGAACCCTCTTAGAATGACCCAGTAGTTGTCCCCTTAAGTCCTTCTGCCCTCGACCCAACCTACCACCCAGGACAGTAGCTTAAATCTTGTGGTTATACCTGTTTTTGACATCTTTTCTGTTTTTTAAGGGGTGGTGGTAGTGGTCAAGATTGAACCAAGGGTCTGTGAATATGAGGCAAGCTATCTACCATTGAGCCACCTCTATCCTGTTTTTGGAGTCTTAATCTATAAAAGCAAGCCAGACAAAATGGAGTTGTACTATAATTTACCTAAACTTATATATTTAAGTTTCAAATGTTAATGGCTTCATAACACCATGTTGAAGTATGCCTTTTCCTTTTGAGTTTTTATGCGGTGTTTGTTTATGATTTTCAGTCAGCACGTTGTAAGATTTGTGGTCTCCATACAGCCATCTCTGGCTACTGCTTTGGAAATGATATAACAGGGTCAGAGCCCGTCATCCTCTTGCTCTTCCGATAGTTTGTTGGGTTAATCAGCATTTCGCTCGAGCATTTGGCAGTGGCCATTCAGCCTCAAGGCAGAAGCCGCGCTGAACGCTCAGAGCCGTGATATAAATTATAAATGTTCTGTGCTCTAGCACAGGCTGAGACGAGCATGCGCTATAGACCGCTAGCCTCTGTGTCTGAGATGTAAGCCTCCTGCTCTAACAGTATTTTTCTTTATGTTGCAGGTTGGGATGTTAACCAGGACGCCAGACAGTGAGGTAATGTGTGCTCGGATCATGGTGCTCCTTAGCCTGTGTGTGGTGCAGGTTTGCGAGCAGAGTCGTGTGGTAGCTGTCTTTGTGCTTCCCTCTCAACGATGCTTCCAGGCTGCCTTTCTCACTTCCTGCATGCTGTCCTTCTTCACTAGAAGGCTGTTAGAGCCAGGTTTAGCAAATGTCTTGTTCAGCGGCCAGCGTTCAGAGTGGGACTGATGCACCCCTGCCTGGCCGCAGGCCATTGTTCTGTGTTCTGTGCCAGGTGTGTGAGGCCGAGGGCAGCTGGGAAGACTTGGTTTTTTAGGCCTCCATGTGAGCTTACACATTTGAATTTTGAAGTACTTGAAGAGCATGGTTTTGCAAGTGACCAGAAAAAGAAAACTGAGGTAACTGAGGTCATTGCTTAGTGAAGATGCTGTGGTCCTAGGAGGCCGGCAGATTCTGTGATTTCGCTATTTATGTCAAAGGTAATATTGAGATTTGTATACTTTTAAGTTTGCATCAATTGTGTATTATTGGTAGTGCAACCAGGGGAAATACCAGTCTGAGACAAAGGCCATAAATAAAACCTTGCAGTTTTATTTAATTTATTAGTATTTTTAAGAGCTTTACATTTTCCTGAAGAAAATTTAAGTGTAAAAAAAAATGACTGTTCTAAATGTAGAAGGGCTGTGAGTGAACACAGCCCAGCACTATTCACTTAGATGTTTATTGCAGCAGTGTTCAGAGGATCAGGTCACGCAGTCAATCTAGGTGCCCGTCAGCAGAGAAATGGCAAAGAAAATGTGCTGTGTATACACAGGGGAATTTCATGAAGCCATAAACAATGATATTGCAAGAAAATGGATATAACTAGAGATTATCATGTAAAGTAGATAAGGTCAGGCTCAGAAAAATAAATGTTATATTTTCTCCATTTGTGGGTCCTAGATTATATAAAGATATAGAAAACCATATCTGTGACTATAGAAAGAATGATAGAACTAATGGGAGAAGGGGAAAAAAGGAGAAGATGGGGAGTTGGGGCACAGGCAAAATGTATAATATACGAACTGAAACCCAGTGCTATATATATAATGATTATATGCTAATAAAAAACAGAGTGTTTCCAATAAATACCACCCCCCCCCAGTTCTGTGCCCTCTTCCCGTTAAAGAGGACATATTTGTCAGAAACATGGAGATTTTGAAAGTTAGGTTTGTAGCTGCTAAAAGCTGGTCAGAACTGTGTGTGGTGCCTCATGTCTGTCATGAAGGAAGATTGTGAATTTGCATTTAGCCCTGGATGCTCAGCGACCTTCAAACTTAAAAACAAGCAAACACCTCAAAGACCATGAATGAATGAATGAGCAGATGAGTGAAAAATGTGGTGCCTGGAAAGGCATGACCCACGGGGCTTCCCTATGTCACCACAGTGCTGCTTGCTGCCTTCTGGGGAGCACTAAGACACAGACCCGCAGGTGCTGGCTAAGGAAATCTGGTCTGTTTTCCTGCCATGACTGACGTTTGGGAACTGTGTGGGTCCTGTGAGGTTCCAGGAAAGAGGGCGGAGCCGTGGTCCTTGTGTCCTTTGCCAGAATTGCCCTGCTCACTGGCATCTCTGGTGCGTTCGTGTTCTGTTTAGGCTCCGGATGTTGAGTCCCGTGAAGACCTAATTAAGAGTCACTACATGGCCAGGATAGCGGAGCTCACATCTCAGCTGCAGCTGGCTGACAGTAAGTCAGTGCACTTCTACGCCGAGGTGAGTGGACACGGTGAGACTGCCACTTCTCCCTGACCCTGCTAGAGTCAGACCACTGTGCTGTTCTCTTATCTGATGGAAGAGAGCCACCGTCCCCTGCACTTTCTGTCTATGTCTTTCTATGTCTGGATTGTTTGTAGCTCATGGTGATTAGTCTGAGCCGCTCCAGAATGTTCATTTCATCAAGTGTACAGCTTCCTGTGTCATGTCCAAGTTCCTGCCAGAGAGAGGATGGAGTTATGGCAGCCTTTCCATGGCCCCATGCTGCGGGTTTTGTAGGATTAGTAGAGCTTACTTGTCTTAGTGGTAGAGGACATGCACAGATACGGGGATTTTACAAGCACAAGGTGATAAGCTGGATGTACCTGATACGTTTTGTCTTTAGGTTTGCTTGCTCTGTATGTGTGTGAGTGTCACAGCACAAGTAGATGGGAGAAAACAGCTTACACAAGTTGGCTCTCTTCCACTATGTGGGTTCCAGGGACCAAACTGCAGGTTCCTTGTATGTGTGTGTGTGTGTGTGTGTGTGTTTATGAGTGTGTGTGTGTGGTGGAGAGGAAGTGAATGAGATAAGTATTATTAAATACTTATCTTAATCATTATTAAGTATTATTAAATAAAGAAGATAGAAGGTTGGGTGGGTGCATGCAGGGTCTTTAAGCCTTTGACACTTTATAGTAAGAATGAATCACAGATGGCAGGCAGAGAATTACACTACCTAAGTTGTTAAAGCAAAAAGGGAGGGGTGGCACACTAGCTTTATCTAGGCTTGTGTTGAACACCGCAGGAATGAAGAGGTTAATAGCCAGTCAGTTTGCTAAAGGTAGAGAAGGACTTTGAGTTTTTCTTGTTAAAATAAGACTGTGTCTAGTCCAATGTTTAGGAAGCTGCCGCACCCACCTTTGATGGGTTGGTCATGTGTGGCTGCTTGTTACAGTGTAGAGAGTTGGGGGCCTGGCTGACAGTGGACTGCTATTTCTTGAGCCATACCCGCAGCTGATGCCATCATTTCTGGTTCCCTGCCTGCTCTCTGGGTTGGTGTCCCAGCTGTGACTGTCATCTTCCTGGGGCCTGTGTCTTGCATGTTCTCTCTCTCTTGGGAGTTCATTGCTGAGCACAGAGGGAAGTGGTTAGACTGATTGTACAAACTGTCCTGAGAGTCTCTCGAGAACAAATAATAACTAGGGGATTTTAGGCTGTCTGGTTTTCATGAGATCTGCCTACTTGAGTAAATGTTTTCAGCACGACTATGGTACAAGAGGTTTTAGATTGCCCTAGTTCGTTCTCATCTATAAACAGGAAGTACTGCCACCCTGTACGAGAACAGACAGCTGGTGTCCACCCAGCATTCACACGTGTCTCTCTCTGCACATCCTCCTTGTTGAACAATAGTGTGAAATCAAGTTTTCTCTTCTTCCTTTCACCTGCTCTGCCTTGCACCATCTGGGTTTAGTAAAACTCCTAGAAAAACCACCTGCCTCCCCAGGTGGGCGTGTGAGGCTACTGGGTGGGTTATAAGGATGTTTTGGTTCTGGGATTGAGACCTTTAGTGAAGAACTTAGAAGCCAAGTCTGCCATGCTTGTCGGCCTGTGGCCACTTTTGAGATAACTACAGTCCTTTATCCTCACTAGTACAAATAGGTTCTGTGAAAATGGAGAGTGTTCTTATGTGCTTGTAACCATTGGCCATTAGACTGCTGAGCTGGACCACCTCTGAAGGTGCAGATGCCTGGGGGCTGTGCAGAGGTATTCAGCAGAGAGTTTTGGGATGAGTAAATGAGGGAATGAATGAGCGACCTTTGGCTTTGGTGAGTATAACCTGCTACCTTTCCAAGGATAAGATTTGGTGTTTTGATTGTACAGTGCCGTGCGCTCTCTAAGAGACTAGCCCTGGCGGAGAAGTCGAAGGAGACACTGACAGAGGAGATGAGGCTAGCCAGTCAGAACATCAGCAGGCTTCAGGTGAGCTCCTTCATGTGACCTCAGCACATTAGTGGTTTTCACTGACAGTGAAGCCAGCCTTCTGTGGGAACCAGTGATGTCTGGTCTTGACACATGCTCCACACCACTTTATTTCTCAGTCACCTTAGAGTCACAGTTGCTCATATCAGACAGAGACTGGCCGTCTTACTTGTATCTGACTTGAAGCTAGTTTTAAATCCTTCCACAGTCTGCATTTGCTATTTGTTTCCCCTTTCTTGTGAGCACTCAGGATTGGCTGGAGGATTGGGCTATACATAGTATTCTGTCTTGTTTCAGAACTGACCTAAATAAACCTGAGTGGGGCTATAAAACATATGTATTTAATTTAATATATAATTAAATAAATACATAAGTAGATAAATCAGATTGCAGTTTCAAACCGTGCCTTTCAGGAAACCCCTGTTGAGCTGGACTGCTGGCCTCTTTCATCTTGTTAAAACAAGAGTGTGGGGCCACATTTTCTGTGTTCTCCACCGTCGGTATTTAGCAGAGAGTTTTGGAATGAATGAATGAGTGAATGAATGAGTGCCCTTTGGCTTTGGTGACTATAACCTGCTAATCTTGATATCAACAAGAGGTAGGCATGGGAAAACCCTGGAACACAGCAACCTGTTCTCAAGTAGTTAAGATTACTGCAGTTTATTCAAGAGGCTGAGGAGAGCGGGAGGTGGGAGGAGAGGAGCTGCCTTCGGGGACGGTGCAGATGCCTGGGGCCTGGGCAGAGGTTTCAACACCGGGAAGGTTCGGAAGCGTCATTTCACCTTCAGACTTTTGACAGTTCTTACCCAGCCAAGAAGAGAGTGCTTGGATTTTGTAAGCGCAGGTGCATGTGTGTGCGCATGCGTGTGGAGACCAGAGGACAGCCTTGGGTGGTGCTCCTTCAGAGCTGGCCACCTTTTTCTTTTGAGACTGGGTCTCTTTGCCCCAGTAGGGTGGCTAGCTTGTCAGAGAGTCTCAGGGATCTGTCTCCCTCTCCCCAGGGCTGCGATTCCTAGTGTGCACACCCAGGTCCACCTTCTTTTTACTTCTAGGGACGAACTTGGGGCCTCCCGCTCCAAGGCAAACACTTTATTGCTCCAGCCTCCAGTCCGGAATTGTTTGGCAAATGAGTCATGAGCACACTCTTTGAAGGCTGACACGTTTTTTTCCCAGTTCTTTTAACTTGGGTCTTCCATTTGGCCAGTGCCTTACTTAACCCTGCATTAACTGATCAACTCGGGCATTGCGATGGGCTGCTCTCACAGATATTTGTACTACAGGATGCGTCTGGGTGGTGGCTGGGGCCTTTGACGACCTCTCTTCTTTCCCTGCTGTTTAGGACGAGCTGATGACCACCAAGCGGAGCTACGAGGATCAGCTGAGCATGATGAGCGACCACCTATGCAGCATGAACGAGACCCTGTCCAAACAGAGGGAGGAGATTGACACGCTCAAGATGGCCAGTAAGGTGTGTGGGGGCAGCCTGACAGACACACCGGCGTGTTTAGTGCAGCTGCTAGAAAATACCGCACTGTTCTGCCTGTAAGAGGAAAGTACTTGGGACCCCTCTTCCTTCACATCACTTTCCCCTCCCAAAAGAAAAGTATGTTTCTTTGGCTGAGTCTAAGCTGCGGTCCGGCTTGCTGCCTCTTGACATGGTGTCAGAGTGAGGGACTAGAAGATGGCTTCAGGAGGGGCATGCCGGGCTCTCTGTATGAGACCCTAATGGTTACTGGGTAACCCTTAGCAACGTGCTTTCTTCAGGACAATCTGTATTCTAGTTAATTCTCAAATAAAAGCCACACACAGCTTCAGGAAGCCGCTCAAACACCCCATCCCAAGCTCTTGACTCTCAGTGAACCCTGTGTTCTGAGACCACAGGCCTCACTAGGTTACACTTTCACTACCTGTTCCTTTTTATTGTTTGTTTGTTTTGTGTTTTGTTCTTTTTCTTTTCTTTCCTGAGGCAGGGTTTCTCTGTGTAGCCCTGTCTGTCTGGGAACTTGTTATATAGACCAGGGTGGCCTGGAACTCATGCCTGCCCCTGCCTCTTGAGTGCTGGGATGAAAGGTGTTCGCCAATGCCTGGCTTCCATTACATCTTTATTCAGTTATCCACCACAAGATAAAAGAAGGAACCTCTTCCTTGGATCCTGTGTCTCTGTGCCTTCATGGTCCTCCTCATCACACTGTCAGCTCCTCAGTTTCTTCTCTGCGTTGTCCCGTGTCCACACTTAGGCCTGCCTGGTCCATGCATCCATGTCTACATCAGCGGCTAGGATCCATATATGAGGGGGAACATGGTTCTATTTCTGTTTTAGTTTAGGCTACCTCTATTATTATTATAATCACAATAGTATTATAATATTAGCTATTACTATACCTCCTAAGTCCATCCATTTTCCTGCAGATCTCATTATCTTACAGCTGAACAATATTGGAAATTATAATATCTCACATTTTCATCATCTCTTTATCTGTTGTTGGGCATCTAGGCTGGGTTCCTTCCCTTGTTATTGTGAATACAGCAGCAATAAACTTGTATGTGCAGGCATCTCTGGGGTGGGATATGGCCCTGTCTTAGTTAGGGTTTTACTGCTGTGAACAGACACCATGACCAATGCAACTCTTTTTTTTTTTTTTTTTTTAAGATTTATTTATTTTATTTATATGAGTGCACTGTAGCTATCTTCAGACACACCAGAAGGGGGCATCAGATCTCATTGCAGATGGATGTGAGCCACCATGTGGTTGCTGGAAATTGAATTCAGGACCTCCGGAAAAGCAGTAGGTGCTCTTAACCGCTGAGCCATCTCTCCAGCCCCCCAAGGCAACTAAGGACAGCATTTAACTGGGGCTGGCTTACAGGTTCAGAGGTTCAGTCCAAAATCATTAAGGTAGGAACATGGCAGCATCTAGGCAGGCATGGTTCAGGAGGAGCTGAGAGTTCTACATCTTCATCTGAAGACTGCTAGCAGAATACTGACTTCCAGGCAGCTAGGACGAGGGTCTTAAAGCCCACAGTGACACACCTACTCTAATGGGGCCAAACCTTCTCATAGTGCCACTCCCTGGGCTGAGCACATACAAACCATCACAGGCCATCTTTGTGTCTATGCCCCAGAGTGGAATAGAGCCTTTTATTTATTCTCACAGCTGTCCATAGAACCTAGGGATGCTAACCGTTCTCCAGGATTCCTGGTGGGTTTGTTTCTCAGAGATCCTTAGTCTGAGGCAGTCTCGTTAGATACATGGATAATGTGCTTAGGCTGGGGTGCATTGACATAGTCCATGCCTGTGTTACTGAATGGTGACTTCTTTTCTATGTAAACTTGAAGGCGTTCAGTTCTGTGTCTCATCTCAGATGATCCCTGCACGTCCATAGCTCATGCACCCGTTTGTGAGCTGAAGCGGCAGTAGAGAGGCACAGCTGCAGCTTTGTGCCAGTGGTGTAGACCAGGGCTCTGATCAGCAAGGTCTCCTTGGAGCATATACTGTGTTCTCCATCGGAGGAGTGTGCTGTGCATCACTTTCCACTTCTCAGGATCGATCAGTTCAGGATACTCACTGCCTTCTCCCTGTGTGGGGGACGTGTTGCTCCTACTTATCTGGGCCATCTCTGTGCTGGTTACCAGCCACCTTGGGAACAGGGAACAGAGAGTGGGCAGGCTCCTTTCTGTGACTGCCTCCCCTTATTTTCATGACTTGATTACATTTCTAGTCATAGTAGGAAGCACACACACTAAAGAGATCATACTTAGTTTCTCTATGATTTAATGTATGGTAGACGACTTTGAGAAAGCTAGGTGTAGGATTTACGAAGCAGTGACTGTGATCCTAGAGAAGCCCTTCATTCCCCCGAGGTACACATGCATCCTGGGAGGCCAGCAAGGGGATAGTGAGTCTAACATTGTCTCAAAAGACACCAATTCAGATAGGAGACCTCTCTAGTTCTGAGTGGTGTTCTTAGTCCTTCTCGGGCCACTCTGTCAGCTCTGGGTTTTGCTTCCTACTCTTCTTAGTCAGGGTTTCTACTGCTGCAATGAAACCCTGTGACCAAAAGCAGCTTGGAGAAGAAAGGGTTTATTCAGCCTAGACTTCCACATTGCTGCTCATCATTGAAGGAAGTCAGGACTGGAGCTCAAATGGTAGGAACATGGAGGCAGGAGCTGATGCAGAGGCCATAGAGTGCTGCTTACTGGCTTGCTTTTCATAGCTTGCTCAGCCCGCTTTTCTACAGAACCCAGGACCACCAGCCCAGGGATGGCACCACCCATATGGACTGGGCTTTCCCCCATCAATCATTAATTTAGAAAATTCCCTATGGCCTTGCCTGCAGCCTGATCTTATGGAGGTATTTTCTTAATTGATGTTCCCTCCTCTCAGATGACTGTAGCTGTGTCAACTGGACATAAACTGTCCAGCACACACCCTACTTCCTGGCTGTTTATATTGCTGTACTGTCGTCTCCTTGTGCCGAGCGAGCGTTTATCCACTGGATGCCGAGTACAATCTCTACCATGTGTGCCGTAATCTTGCTCTCAGTGTCTGTACTCTGCCAATGTCGCCCATTTATGGGAAGACATAGTGTGCGGAAGTCATCATTTAGGGACTTCATTGGAATGCAGTCCTAAGAAGCGACCCTCTCCAGAGAGAGGAGAACGTCGTGAGAGCACCCCGTGAGAGAGCTCTGTGCCACTACTCCGAGCTCTAAAACAGCTCTAAAACAGCGGGTTTCACCCTGCGGCTTGAATGACCCTCTCTCAGGGGCCACCTCAGACCCTTGGAAAACACAGTTACTGACATGACAATTCATAGCAGAAAGGTCGAGAGCCACTGCTCCAAAACCTGTGGATTTAAGCAACAACAAAAATATTTGGGCCAAAACTATTTTGTTTCCTGAAATTTCGTAAGAAAAGGAATTTCGGTAAACTGAGTATTCACCCGCTTTTCTATCTCATCCGCCCTCGGCCCTGGGAGAGATTGGGTCTGGGATGGGGAGCGGGGAGTCAGAAGCTTTGTGATGGCGGAGTGACAGCTGCCACGCAGGCTGTCTGTGTGGGAAGCCACCGTGCTGCACGGCACAGCAAGGCCCCTGGCAGCTTGCTTTGGACGCTGTGAGAACACTTGTGAAACTTGTGTTCTTAGGGTGGACACTTTTCTTTGCACAGGGGAATTCTAAGAAGACCCGGAATCGGTAGTTGATGACCTAGGCTGCCACCGCAGTGACTGTTCTGCCCTGAGACTCGAGCCAGACTCCACAGCCAGTGCTGGTGACCGCTGGGAAGCCGTGTGCCCTTGGACTTGGTAGATGAGCCAGTGCTGTCTGTGACCTGGAGACCTTTGAAGAATATTTGTGAACAGAAGCAAATACAGAGCCCCATGTTGACAGTCAGATGGAAAGCAGTACACATACCCGTGGACATTGTAGGTTTCCTTACGCTGTTTTTACTGTGCACTTTTTAAAATTAGGATTTAATTTCAGTATGTAAGAACAACAAATATTTTGTATATTTTCAAACTCAATTATATGGTAATGGATTTGGTATCTATGGAATAGATATATGTTTCTGGATAAAATGCTTAAATTGTCAGATGTCATTACTTCCTGTATTGTCATTTCTTCCTATAATTGAAAACTGAAAGACATCTCAGATTCCTTTTAAAAGAGTCTCTCCCTTGCCATGTCTCTCCATCCCTTTCCCTCCCCTTCCCCCTTGTCCCTTGAAGGTGACAAGCCTTACAGCCTTCTAGAGCCTATGGGTTCGCTGTCATGTCTGCAGCTGTACAGTACACTCTCTGTGTTCAAATAATTGCTAAAGGAAATTCTGTCAATAAATTCGTACCCACGTGAACTTTTCGGTCTGTGACAGTGTGGTGAGAGACACTGAACCGCATCCGGTCCCAGCTGACTGAGAGGTGGCCTTCTTAACTGAGCAGTTGCACAGGTTAGCCTGTAGGAGACCCTTGGCTTTTGCTGGAGACCACTCTTCAAACAAGGACCCTAAGCCCTTTCAGCTCTCCCTGGACAACCCCAGGGTGCCTCTCCCTGTACCCTACTCCCAAGGCCACAGGCGTGTGCCTTGTGCTCAGTGGCTTATCACGGTCCTGCAGAGAAAAAACCTGAGGGGGCTGGTGAGATGGCTCAGCAGGTAAGAGCACCCGACTGCTCTTCCGAAGGTCCTGAGTTCAAATCCCAGCAACCACATGGTGGCTCACAACCATCCCTAACGAGATCTGACTCCCTCTTCTGGTGTGTCTGAAGACAGCTACAGTGTACTTACATATAATAAATAAATAAATCTTTAAAAAAAAAAAAAAAAGAAAAAGAAAAAACCTGAGGCTTGGAGGGCCAAGGCCACAGTCAGGAGCAGGCGCCTGAGCCTGCTCACCGAGACGCCCGAGACGGCTCTGGTTGGGGCATCACACTCCAGGTGCATTGTATGTGGAGGGTAAAGGATTGAATTTCTCGGTCTCTGAGACTTTATCCAGCTTCCCCTTTCACACCTTTATTCAGAAGCCTGTGCGCTGCTAGCCAGCTTCTTAGATTCACTTCAAGGCTGGATACAGTGTTCCCCTTTGGCATAATTTTTTCTTTTTTAAAAAAAATTCATTAAAAAAATCATGTACATATTTATGTACCTATGAGAGCAGGTGCCTGTAGAAGCCAGCGGCGTAGGGTCCCGTGGGTACTGCTGTGGGTGGTTGTGTGAGCCTTGCTGGGAATAGGGCTCTACAAGAGTAGCAGCCACTCTTAGCTGAGTCTCCAGCCTCTGGCATGATTGTTTTTCTATTCTGACTTAAAAAGAAATTAATTTTTATTTTCTTCTGTATATTACTGCTTCGCCTACAGGTATGCCTACGCACGCACCCCACTTGGGCCTGGTGCCTGCAGAGGCCAAAAGAGTGCATTGAGTCGCTTGGAAGCAGAGTTACAGCCTGTCTGTTGTAAGCTGTCATGTGGGTGTTGCGAACTGAAGCCAGGCCTTCTGCACGAGCAGCAAGTAGTCTTAACCACTGAGCCGCCCCAGCCCCTGACATTTTAAAATACGCATTCTCTCCCATACAAATCTTCCAGTTATCGAAACGAGTTGAGTGGATTTATGCCACTAACTTGGTTGTCATCACTTATTATGAAAGTCTTGAAATAGACATGTCTTAGGGTTTTACTGCTGTGAACAGACACCATGACTAAGGCAACTCTTATAAGGACAACATTTAATTGGCGCTGGCTTACAGGTTCAGAGGTTCAGTCCATTATCATCAAGGTGGGAACATGGCAGCGTCCAGGCAGGCATGGTGCAGGAGGAGCTGAGAGTTCTGTATCTTTATCTGAAGCTGCTAGGAGAAGACTGGCTTCCAGGCAGCTAGGATGAGGGTCTTAAAGCCCATGCCCACAGTGACATGCCTACTCCAGCAGGGCCACACCTTCTAATACGTGGGCCAAGCATATACTGAGGTAAAACAAACAAAAACAGTCCCCCAATCCCCTGCTTACCGTGGGCTCTGTAGAGAGAAAAGCTCTTCCACTCACTGGTTTGGTCTTTATGTTCTCAAATGGCATGTACTTATCCTGTGATTTTTTTTTTTTTTCCTGCTGAGCCCTGGCCCTGCATTGGGAGACATTTTGTGTGCTTCCCCGCCCCCACCATTCACACAATACTGCCTCCTTAAATCGGTTACTTCAACATTTGATCATGTTGCTATTCAATATAAGCTTCCCTGTGACTGTTGAAGTGCACATGGTTATCCAAGTCGTGTCATGCATGACTTCTTTCCTACAGAGATCTTGGTCATCTCTGGAATTAATAATGACCTTTAAAAACAAACAAGCAGACAAACAAGTATTGCTTGTGGTGCACTGGTCTGTTCCCAAGCTTTTCGCCAGAGCTTTTCCCCAGGCGTGCAATTCTCCTTCCACTGAAGCCAAATCCATCGGGCATTCAGCCAACTTGTCTTAAAGAAATCTCAAGCTGGGTATGATGGCGTGCACCTGAGTCCCAGCTACTGGGGGGCTGAGGCAGGGGAGCATTTGGGTCCAGGACTTTGAGGTCCGATTAGGCAACATTTGAGACTCCATATTAAGGAGATATCTGAGACTGGACTAAGGAGCCTCCTGACTCACTGGGCTCTGTCTTGGTTGTTCCCCGTGTGTGGCGGATCTGCTGTTCTCTGCTTCACATTGTGGGCAGTCACTGTCTCTCCCTCAGTTCTCATGGCAGGCCTCTGCTTACCACTTCAGCCCCCTCTCAGAAATGTTCTCTCTCCTTAAGATGTGCACAGAAAGGAGGGAAGATTCTTACCCTAAGCAGATAGTGACTGAGGTACACACACACACACACACACACACACACATACACACACATACACAGACACACACACACAATATACACATACACACACATACAATACACACACACACATACACGCACACATACACACAAACACACACATATACACACATACATACACACAATACACACACACACACACACATACACACCCACCCACACACACATACATATGCGCACACACATACACAGATAGACACACACATATACATACAGCACAGACACACACGCATACACCCACACACACACAGTACATTCACACATACCCCCACATACACACACACAGTACACACACACACATACACACATACACACACATATACACATACACACACATACACCCACATACACACATACACCCACATACACACACACACACATACACACACATATATACACACATACACACACAATACACACATACACACACACATATACACAAACACACACACAATACACACACATACACACACATACACACACATACATACACATACACACACAGATACACACACATACACACACACATACACACACATGCACATACATACACACACACACAGAGCCAAACACAGAAAACCATAAACAACAACACAAGACTGACTTGCTCTCTGGAGAATTTATTAAAACAATATTCCCTATTTTTTCTTGATTATGTATTCTATGCATATTGTTGAAAAATTTGGGAAACCAGGAAGTAGATCAAGTACACACATCTCTTAGTAGAGATTTCATCTCTAACATTTTAACTTATTCATGGGGCTGGGGAGATGGCTCAGTAATTAAGGGTACCTTCTGTCCTTGCAGAAAACTGAAATTCAGTTCCTGGCACCCACATCAGGTAGCTCACCACCTCTAAGTTCAGCTTCAGGGGACCTGACAGCACGCTCTGGTCTCAGTGGGCATCAAACTCATGCGTACACACCTACCCAGAGACAGACATATACCCTTAAACAAAAAAGAAATTAGAAATGCATTTACTCCCACTCTTAGTTAATAAACATGTGTTTTAATAAAAAAAATGTGATAAATTCCAATGGGAAAAACAGAAAGACTGTCGAATGGCAAAGGGCGGTCCATTAGCTCATTACCTGGCTCCTGACACCTGCAGGCACTGTGCACACTGGAACAACCAGAAGTGGCAGCGTGGAGAAGAGCCTTCGGGCACAGCTTGAGGGACGGATGAACATGTCTCACTGTTTGGTGAGTATGAATTGTCATTCGTCAACATCACCCTCCATTAAGTTGTCAGATTCGGTGCTGCTGGCCCTTCAAGCTGATAAACTGGGTTGTCATATAAAAATGGGATTTAACATGAAGGTAGTAACATCGTTGGCAGATAACAATTGGCCAAGTGTGTGAGAACCGCAGTGACGAGGAATCATTTGTTCTGTATCCCAAGAACTCAGTTCTCCTACACACAGAGCTGTTGCTTCTGGAGAGGCGGTAAGACACTGTTAGGTGAACTGAGATGACTTGTAACATGGCACTCTAAGTCCTTGACCATCATCACAGTTAATATCAGAAACACAGGGTTAGGCTTTGGATGCTCAGGGCCCCTCTTGTAGACCATTTTGAAGACTATAGAATCTTTAAGTATAAGACATGCCTGGTGCTAAGATCAAAAATTCAGGTGACAGCAGATGCTGGCGAGGATGTGGAGAAAGAGGAACACTCCTCCATTGCTGGTGGGATGGCAAGCTTTTACAACCACTCTGGAAGTCAGTCTGGCAGTTCCTCAAATTGGACATAGTACTACCGGAAGGTCCAGCAATACCTCTCCTGGGCATATACCCAGAAGATGTTCCAACTGGTAATAAGGACACATGCTCCATTATGTTCATAGAAGCCTTATTTATCATAGCCAGAACCTGGAAAGAACCCAGATGTCCCTCAACAGAGGAATGGATACAGAAAACGTGGTACATTTACACAATGGAGTACTACTCAGCTATTAAAAACAATGAGTTTATGAAATTCTTGGGCAAATGGATGTATCTGGAGGATATCATCCTTAGTGAGGTAACCCAATTACAAAAGAAGTCACTAGATATGCACTCACTGATAAATGGACATTAGCCCAGAAACTTAGAATACCCAAGATACAATTTGCAAAACTCAAGAAAATCAAGAAGGAAGACCAACATGTGGCTACTTCATTCCTCCTTAGAATGGGGAACAAAATACCCATGGAAGGCATTACAGAGACAAAGTTTGGAGCTAAGACAAAAGGATGGACCATCAAGAGACTACCCCACCCGGGGATCCATCCCATAATCAGCCACCAAACCCAGATACTATTGCATATGCCAGCAAGATTTTGCTGAAAGGACCCTGATATAGCTGTCTTGTGGGAGGCTATGCCAGTGCCTGGCAAATACAGAAGTGGATGCTCACAGTCATTTATAGGAAGGAATACAGGCCCCCCCCCACTCCCCAATGGAGGAGCTAGAGAAAGTACCCAAGGAGCTGAAGGGGTCTGCAACCCTATAGGTAGAACAACAATATGAACTAACCAGTACCCCCAGAGCTTGTTTCTCTAGCTGCATATGTAGCAGAAGATGGCCTAGTTGGCCATCATTATGAAGAGAGGCCCCTAGGTCTTGCAAACTTTATATGCTCCAGTACAGGGGAACGCCAGGGCCAAGAAGTGGGAGTGGGTGGGTAGGAGAGCAGGGTGGGGGGAGGTTATAGGGAACTTTCGGGATAGCATTTGAAATGTAAATAAGGAAAATATCTAATAAACAAAAAGCAAAAAATTTAGGTAAATATAAAAACAAACAAACAAAAAAGACATACCTGGTGGAAGTTGGTCACTGGGTTATATTGCCCACCATCCAGCCTGCTCTTTCTGCTTCCTGGACCACAGAGATGTGAACAACCCTGGCACGTAGTAGTCTGCCACTGTACCCTCCCTTCCGGGATGGTAACATCTCTCTAGACCCAGTAGTCATAATAAAACTTTCCTCCCTTGAGTTTTTTTCTGCCAAGTATTTAGTCACTACAAGACAGAGGTAACTAGCATTTGCATTAGAAACAAACAAACAACAACAAAAACTAACAGACCATAGCATCGGCAAGCATGTGGAAACAACCAGAAACAACTAGCCTGAAGCCCCAAATGAGAGCAACCAAAAACTTCTTCAGCTGATTGGAAATCTTCTCTAGTGTAAAAATCCCCAAGTGGAATAAGGTGTGCGATGTGTAGTTATGAAGGTTAGCCTGCATTTCTGTATGAGCACTGTGGGCTTGCTCGGTGCCGTGGAGATCAGGAGAGAGCCAATTCTCTGGAACTGGAGTTATGGATGCTTGTGAGTAACTGTGTCAGTTCTGGGAACTGAACCACCGTCCTCTGCAAGAATAACAAGCTCTCTTAGCTGCTCATCGATCTCTCCAGCTCTCCCATTCTTAAAGGCCTCAAGCTGCTCTACAACTTTAACCTGAAGAGAAACCATAGATGGACATAATGCTGGGGAAACACCTGAGGCCACGCCAGGGAGGGTCGTCCAGTCTGTGTACGGAGAGAAAGCCTCTGTCCTCAGCTGAGAGCCATGTCCTCAGATACCGTGGTGATGAATGGGAAGGCTGTCACCAAGCAGACTCCTCTTGCCTTACATTTCTGAGCAGTTTAGTAATTAGTTCCAAATTAGGAGGCTAGCTGGCAATTACAGTTCTGTTCTTCTAAATCTTTTGGAGGAAAGGCAAGAGAACTTTTGAACAACTCTTCCATGAAGAGACTAAGAAAACTCAGCAGAAGAAACACGGCAGAGTTTCCATCAGTGGAGGGGCCTTGAAGGCAACTCCCCAATTGGAACCTCGTTGTTTATTTTGCTGGGGGCTTTACTAATTCCTGAACTCTACCCCAGTCCTTTCTGAAACAACAGGAATATCGTGGAATGGCCCAGGAAGGAGGTCTTGGAGACCCAAGAATAGAAACAGCATAATATAGTCAACAAGACAATGTAAGATCCTGTTCAACTATTAAACACTAGTCTCCCTTGGCCCGCCTGCCTCCCTCCCTCCCTCCGTCCCGCTCCCCCACCCTTCCCTCCTCCTTGCTAGGCCCTGAGCTCATGGTCTTCTGTCCTCAGCCTCCTGAGTGCTATAGGCACACATCGTTACCGTCTTCTCTATATTTCTTTAGGTCATCTCTTCAGTTGAGCTAATTGGACTCTTCCCACTGTGTTTAATGTTTGTAATCTACCACAGTGTACAGCAGTAGGTGCCGGAGGCAGGGAGCAGTCCTAGACTCAGACTGTTGCTGTTGAGCAGTGTACCTTGTTCGTGGAAGGCTGTCAGTAAATGCTCGTCAGATACTTCCTAATCATGGGCCATGGACCAGCTGTGGTCACC
Source organism: Mus musculus (assembly GCF_000001635.26). Lineage (NCBI taxonomy): Eukaryota > Metazoa > Chordata > Mammalia > Rodentia > Muridae > Mus > Mus musculus. Next base: position 88,595,217 of record NC_000083.6, read on the forward strand.
AGCCATCGTAGCTCAAGGCATGCCAGGAATGTCATCTTCATGGTAAAAGAATGCCAATCCATGGCTGGTTGGAATTGATATGGTTGCTTTGGGTTGGCATTCTGAGTGAAAATGTGGGCTTTTTAGCTCAGGAAATTCCCATCTGAAGTGTATTTGAATTTCCTCAGGAAAGGCCTTAGAAAAGTTACTTAGCTCATCTCAGAATGCTTCATGCATGTGAAATGTCTTTGTTCTGGGTGCTTTTTTCCTTAAAAATACTTTTCCCAAAGCCATCACATTGTCTTGACTGGTTCTTGTCATCTAAATAGAGACTATTGCTGTGAAGTTTGAGAGAGGACTAATGTCCTCATTAACCATTTGAGACCAAGCCTTGCCCTCCTCTTGAAGGTATGTTGATTTTAATAGCTGTAGCTGACTAATCCTGAGGGATCTACCAGGTCCTCCCCACAGAAACTTTGGGGGATCTCCCTGTGATACTGGATCCTGAATTCTTCGAATCCTGGCGATGGGACAAGCTACTTCAATATCGTTTCCATTTACCAAGTTTTCTAAGGTCACAAAGACAATACCAGAGAAGGTGTTTAAAACAGAATCTCACTGCTGTGTGAATTCAGGGACCTCCTTAAAAGCCCTCAGTGGTTTCCATGGAAAGGCTGTCGGGAAAAGGAACGCTGTGTGTAACGAGGTGTCCTCTGAGGATCTGAGTGTGCAGCAGGCAAGAGTAGCTGGAGTACAACAGGGTCCCCACTGGTGGCGTGCATGGCAGCGGTGGCTTGGGTGAGGAGAGGCTAAGCAGTTTACCACCAGACATTAATACAAAAGGACTTTGCCAGAGAGAATCCTATGGAGATAAGTGTCCAGTGTATGCCAACAGGCCAGAAAGAAGAAAAGATCTGCAAACGCCGCAATCTCCTGAATGATGCAGGGTCACAGAAGGGCAGGGACACGCCAAGGTAAAAGAGGAAGCAGTTTTCAGTTAACTGGAGTAGCCATCAGAGAGTTTCATGTCTGTCTGCTCCCCGGAAAGTGTCAAAATTTCCATGAGATTTCTTTCACCAGCTCAGCTACCCTGCTAATTAAGGCCACACTGCTTCTTTCAAAGATGACATAATTTATAAGCTGGGCTCAGAAATCTGTTGTAGTGGTAGTAACTTTCCCAAGTGTGTTGTTTTCTGTGTGCCTCTTCAGTTAGCTATGGCATTTCTGAGAGGGACTGTCCCCTCCAAACACCCCCTCAGCCCCAGAAGCTGGTGGTAGACACAAGGGACACAGCAACAGTAAAACTCAGCCTCTGTTGGTTTTTGGTTTTGTTTGTTTTTATTTAAACCTGGTGCTCTGGGCTAGAGAGGTGACTCTGTGGTTATGAGCACTGTGTTGCTATCTGGTTGTCAGCCCCCATGTTGGGAAGCTCACACCTGCTTGTAACTCCATCTCCAGGGAAGCTGATGCCCTTTTCTGGCCTCTTTGAACACACTCACGCCCACATACCCTCCCATGGACACACAAACACACAAAACAGGGTACTGGAGCGCAAACACCAGGCTTTGTGTGGTAGGCAAGCATCACCCAGCCATGTCTATCCAGATCCACCTGTGGAGGCGAGGGGCCTTCCTTCTGTTTATTTGTTTAGTTCTGTTAGTGTTATGCTTTAAGCACAAGCACAATTAGAAATATTACCCAGGGAATGATATTATCCCAAGTGTGCCGGACTGTGTGGTATGAGGCGCCTGTGCCCTCTCTGGAGCTCCATGTCTTCCCTGAATCCGCATGGTTGGACAAACTACCTGATTATCCTTCCCATGTCACCAGGTTTTCCAAGGCCACAGAGACTACACAAGGGAAACGCTGCTGCTGGTGGTGTGTGTGTGTGCGCGTGCGTGCGTGCGTGTGTATGTGTATGTGTGTGTTGGGGGAAGAGGGTACACTGGAAACCAATTAAGGAAGAGACCTCCTCGTCCACATCCCTCGTGCACTCTCCAAGATGCACGCCAGAGGCGCTGTGGTGTTCCCGTCTTCGCACACCGCTCGGCCCATCACTCAGTCACCTGGTCATCTGTGCGCCAGATGAGCATGGATTTCCTCACCAACCCTCCTTCGCTGTGGACGCCGGCGCCTCTCTGCCCGGGGCCTGACTGCAAAGAAAATGGAGGCCCTCGTAGATAGAGGCTTCCAAAAATAATTTGGTGAACTCCGTCCAGCCTCCTTTTTAGGGACTACAGACTCGCCCAAGACAGCTGATTCCTGAGGGAAAGTGGAATGTCCAATCTCACACCAGAAAAAAGTCTTTGGGGAACCTAGGTTGGAGAAACAAGCAAGAAGGGAGGATCCCGCAGGAAAAGAGAGGGGCGGGGACTGGAGGAGGGGCCCGGGCGGTGAACACCTCCCCCACCCCCATCCCCACCCCGCCAGTCGCCCGGGCCCTCCTCCCCCTTCTCCCTCCCTCCCCTCTTCCCTCCCCTTCCTCCCCTCTCCTCTTCCCTGTGTGGATGGCCTTGGCCAGAGTCGGAGCCCCAGCCGCGCTGCCCGTGAGTGATAATAAGGAGCCCCTCACCAGGGTGGGGTCGCTCCATTTCTCTGGAGTTTGAGGGCGGGGGTAGAGGGCTTCTCTTTTCTCAACTCCCGACGGGCGATCAGAGCCGGCGAGGGGATGGGGCCCCGCCGGCTTCTCTCTGCCCTGGGCCTGATTGCCAAGAAAGAAAAGTACAACTGTACAACTGCACCGGACAGTCAAGTTCGTGGGCAGAACGGGGCGGGGACTGTAGGAACGAACCCACGCGTGGTCACCGCCACCCAGACCTGGGCACCATCCCCTGTCTACCAGGGCAGAGCTCCTTCAGAACTCTGGATCCTCGCACCTACGACCCCCCACCCCCGACTCCTGCAGTCTTCCTGGCTCCTGTCCTTGGTGGTCCTGTCTCCTCCCACCTCTGGGTTCACCTCCATCCCCTCTTGCCCTCAGAGATCACCAGCCAGGCCGAGCCTGTCAAGCCAAGGGGTCATGCACACTTTGCTCCAATATTTGTGGCAGGAAAGACATGCGCCAGGATTTGGCATGTGGAGTTTGTGGATGCAGAAGGAGTTGAGACTATAGTCCTTTACAGGACTTAATTATTTCTATGGTTTGGTAGCACCCACCCTAAATATCTAGTTATCTATGGTCTATCTATTTTCTTTCCAACTGTATGGCACCCCACCAATGACAGTTAATCTAATTAGATGGCAAAGCTCATAAAGAAAAGCAGAATTCTAGCCCCCCATTTTTGTTTTTTTTGTTTTTTTTGTTTTTTTTTTTTTTTGTTCTGGGGGGGGGGGGGAGGTGAGATGGCTTAGGTGGTAAAGGTGATTGCTGCCAACCAAGCCTTGACAACTTGAGTTCAGTTGCTGGTGATCTAAATGGTGCAGGGAGAAAAGCCACGCCTGACACCGTTCTCCACATTCCACCCGCGGCACTCTCTATCCCTCCTCCACTGCCAACACTTAAACAAACACAACACAAAACAAAAGCAACTAGCAATAAATAAAAACGTGGTGCGGAGGCTGGAAGTAAAGATTTTAGTCTCCGCTCCACTGTGTTTAGTTTAGTTTAGTTTAGTTTAGTTTAGTTTAGTTTAGTTTAGTTTAGTTTTTTAGACTCCTCTATAAGAGGCCTGTTATAGCCTCCTCCTGGCTGAGGGCTTTAGTTTGCCCGACTTGCTTGGGCAAGAAAGCTGTTGTCACTCCCCTTAGCCTGCCCATCTGTGGGGCGCCCTGTAGCTGTTTTTCACTTTCTCTCCCCTAAGCAGGAGGTGCAGACAAGTGAGAGAGTGATGGAGGAGTCTGGAGCAGAAGGGCCACAGATTAAAAAAAAAAAGGCAGTGCACTTATTTTAGCCCCGTGGCTGTGGCTTCCACGGAGTTCTGATTGGGCTGGAGGGCTGTTTAGTTCATTTGTGTGGTTTTTATGTCGGGTTTTATTATGGCTGAATCAATGTTTCCATGACGGGCTTGGTCTCTGGGCTCTTCCAGGCAGCCTGCTGATTTCCACGGTGGTAGATAGAGTCTGGAGTAGTTTTTGTTGTCCTTCTGCCTGTGTTTTAGGGATCCAGTGAGGTTGATTGTCTCTGCTCACCCCTCCCTAGGCATCAGAGCTGCTGGAGGCAGCCAGGGCCTCACCAGAGCTGCTCTGTGTGAGGGGAACTGCAGGGAGCACGGCACCTCACTGTGTGGGGAGCACACACTTCCTTGCTTCTTGAGGGTGTTTATGTGTGTGTGGGGTATGTATGTGCACACAACTGTGGAGGGTCTACCCTCTAGGAGGATGGTGTGTGTCCTGTTTATTCCCCTGAGACAGGGCTCACTGTTTTCCCAACAGACTGGCAAACTCTAGCAAGCATCCTGCCTGTCTCTGCCCAGGTATGCCTAGTTCTTGCCAAATTGATGTGGGTGCTGGGGCTCTGCCTCCAGGGCCTTCAGTTAGCCCCTAACTGATCTGAGCTTGAGCTACTACTCTTCTCTGTACAAACAACATTGGGATCATAGCACACGCTGCAAACGACGCTTTGAGGCAAGTCAGGGTATAAATAAAGATTTAAAAGAAACTTTGGAGACTATTACTGCTTTTAGTACACTGAGGATATGTGGCTGTCCTTGAGACATCTGCATCACTCACTCCCTGACTTAGGGGCTCAGCAGAAGACAGGGCAGATAGAAACGAAGAACTGAAGGATGGGAGGTGTGCTAAGAACACTTACATGAACTCAGCGGCAGTAAGGCTACCTGCACAAAACTGGGCCCACTGAGGATCAGGGAGAGGCTCCTGAGTCTCTGTTCTTCCCTGACAAGCTTTGGATGATCAGTGATCTCTAGGGGATTTTCCTCAGTGGTGCAGTTATCGGTAGGTTGACTAAAGGCACCCCCTACCCATGCTAAAACAAGCAATTGTGATAAAGTGCAATGGAACACACACACACACCACACACACACACATACCACACCACACACACACACACACACACACACCCCACATACATACCACACCACACACACACACACACACACACACACCATACCACATACACACACACACACACACCCCTATAGAGGTATACTTGGGAAGAATAGCAGAGGGAGGAGAAGGGGTCCGAGGACGAGGAGGGGCATGATCAAAGTATATTTTCTATATGTAGGCACTGTGAAAGACTAAGTACAACAACAACAACAACAACAACAACAACAACAAAAGGATTGTAAAAACTGAATTCATTGAAAATGGGGGAGCTTGTTTTAAACAGGATGCGTCACGTCTGCCCAGTTTGACAGTCCCATGTTTGTATCAGTCAGTTAAGGTTTTGTCAGTGGTCTTGTAACATCATAAAGTGTTGGGATATCCTTGATTTGAATGCAAGCCCTCAAGTGTTGAACTTGTTTGCCCTCATTCCCTAAACAAACAATGCACCCTGATAAGAATCTCCAGTCTCTTCCTGTTACGGAGAGTTTCTAATCGTTTCTAATCGTGAGTTTAAAGCCCTGGAAGCCAACTTTATACTGTTTGGAAAACCCTGCCTACCTGGCAATGTTCCCTTCTGCGCCCATCATGGATGGATCTAGTTAAATAGAGTAGTCCGCCACGCATCCAGCAGCAAAGGTGAGCTTAGCGTGGGCTACACAGGAAGCTGGAGATATCAGAAGACCACAGAAGGCCCCTGACCTCAGGATTGAACAGGTTGGATAGTGAGGTGGAGTCACATCTCCACACAGCCAGGAGAGAGTCAGTCACCTTCTGGCTGTGTCAAATGGGTTAGAAATAGATAAGGTCTGTGACCTCCATCAAAAGGCAAGAAGGAAAGGGTTGTTCAAAGTAAACTCACCCAGAGGAATGGTACGTGGCCTTTAAATGCTACCCTGTACAGGATACTGAATTATACGGGAGATGCTCAGAGAGCAGGGGTGAATTTAAATAGCAAGTTATGAATTAGAAAGCACTATCCTTTCACTCTGAAAATACACCCGTGACAATTGAAATGCTATGCTTTGAAACGGTCTCGGGGATTATAGTTGCTCTTGCTTTTCTTCCTGTTGGCCCAGGTTCCTCAGCTTTTGACAGTAATGATAGCTAACATTCACCAAGTATTAAACACTCACATGGAGTATTTCGTTTTAAAAGTCTTTGAGGTAAGAACTATTATTATTTTCATTGTGGGATTCAGAAACCAGGATTAGAGGGGAACTTGCCCAGGGCTGTACAGGTGCTAAGTGTGGGAGGCAAATCTCAAATTTAGGTCAGCGATGAGAGTCTACACACTTCAATCTCTACTATTCCTGAACAATATTATTATTATCAATATTATTTTAGAAAAGTTTCCTTGCTTTAGTAGAGTCAAATATTTTGATTGCTTATAAAATGCCTCCACCTTCCAAATCCTTTTTTTTATTTTCCCCCACTGACCCTTTTCCTAGGAAGTTGTTGAGAATTGTTCCACACTTACAATTGTGAAACAACTTTACCCCATAAGATGTACCCAGAAATCTCTGGGAGCTCTCCAGCCTGACTGGAGTTCCTGGAACCCATGGGACTGGAGTAGCTGGGGTGCAGGGCTGGCATTTTGAAGCAGGCCAGGCAGATTGGAGCTGTCTGCCGGGGTGTGTGCTGCTCTTTGCCGCCATGCCAGTGGGATAGGTAGAAAACCTGGTTGTGTGTTGATGCTTAGTTCTGTGTAAACATGACAATGAAAACCTGGCTCCATGGGTGACCTCATGCATTGGCAAAGTTGGCTAATTTAATGCACATTGGGGGATATTTGGTGTGAATCTTAAGTTCAAATCCCATAGCACTGCCCTCTGTCTCGGGGAGGCAGGAACTGGAGGTCACTTTATTCTTTCCCTTTATGGTACCTACCTAAATGTCCTCAAAAACATCTGCTGTGTCGTCATTGCCTCTACCCCCTGAAAAACCTTGTCAGATTTCATAATAAGGCTCCCTCCCCCCAACATCCCCCATTCCTCAGGGAGAGATTTCTGGAAGAGTAATGATTCTAATAATGGTGACCTCATTGAACATACATTTTGGTCAAGTGCTGTGACACAAGCCTTTAATCCCAGCACTTGGGAGGCAGAGGCAGGTAGATCTCTGTGAGTTCCAGGACAGCCAGGGCTAAGACTGAATACTGTTCTTGCAGAGGACCTGAGTTTGGTTCGAAGCACTCACGATAGGTGGCTCACAACCACTTGTAACTCAGGCCCCAAGGGATCTGACACCCTCCTCAGGCCTCCGTGGGTGCTGGTGCTCACACACACATATTCACACACATACACCATAAAGCAATAAATAGATGAATCTCAAAAAAAAAAAAAAGTAGAAGTAGAAGAAGAAGAAGAAGAAGAAGAAGAAGAAGAAGAAGAAGAAGAAGAAGAAGAAGAAGAAAAAGCAATATGATGGTCAAGGGCCTCCTGAATTATCCTGATTAGACTGATATTTGAGATCTTGATTATATTTAAGAAATAAAAGATTTCTTTCTGGTCTCAGAGGTGGGATGCGACCCTTTGGACATTTTGCCTGGGCTCTCTAGTGGGAGCTGTGACCCTACAATTATCCGTGTTTTATCTTTTTTGTTTTGTTTTGTTTAGTTTTTCGAGACAGGGTTCCTCTGTGTAGCCCTGGCTGTCCTGGAACTCACTCTGTAGACCAGGCTGGCCTTGAACTCACAGCCTGCCTCTGCTTCCCAAGGGCTGGGACTAAAGGTGTGTACTGCCATCTCCCAGCTGAGTTCAGTTTTCCCCATCAGTATTTCCGTTTTCATAGTTGAGTAACCTTAGTTTTTTTTTTTTTCCTCTGTCTCCCATACTTAAGATAAAAATAACAGCTCCACCCGAAGTATTATTGAGGAGATAATACACAATAGAAAGAGAACAGCCCGGGACATACCAGAAAGTACAAAACAATTGCTGTTACTATTATGGATTTAAAGGATTTATTGGCCGCTTTGTTTTTTAGCTTATATAAATCAATTTTTGTCTACTTGCGTGCACACAGACACAGAAATTTCTGCTGAGAGTTTTACTATAACTACATTTAATTTATACAGATGACTTTTCTGCATCTCTGGGAGTTGAACCCAGACGCCACACAAGCTACAGCTGAGTTTTGTCCGTGGCCCTTTTTGTTTATTTTGAGACCAGGTCTCACTAAGTTTCCCAGCTTAGCCTGTATGTAGCCCATGCAGGTCTTAAAATTTGTAATCTTCCTGCCTTAAAATCTCCTTGGTGGATGGGATTATAGGCTCGCACTCCAGACCTGGTTTATACTGACATCTTAACAAGATTAGATCTTGAGACTTCCCATATCCTTAAAAAAGATTTATCACCACAATCTTCATTATCATTCTTACCATTGTGTGTGTGTGTGTGTGTGTGTGTGTGTGTGTGTGTGTGTGTCCCGAGCATGCGTTGGGGGGTCCTGTGTGTCATAGCACAAATGTGCTGCTTGGAAGGTAACTTGTAGAGTTGGGTCTTTCTTTCTCCCTTTACAGGGTTCCGGAAATAGAGGTTGGACTGTCAGGCTAAGCTCCTTTATGAGCTGAGCCATCTCTCTGGCTCTTTCCTATCTCTTTTTATTTAGGTGAATGATAACTAGCGATTTGTAGCGGTGAGTTTGGGCTACACTGCTTTGGCGCCTGCCGGATCACACATGCGCAGTCGCCCAGGAGCGATCTGGATTCAGGAATGGAATTCACACACACTCGACACACCCCGGCACACCCACCTACCCACCCACACACGTTAATTTTAAAATGCCTTGGCTATCTCAAAGGCTGGACATTTCTAAACCTTCCTGTGCTACCCCAGATTCAATTGGGGGAGTGGCTGCAGCTCTAATCCATCTCCCACCACATCAGGGCGATCGATCTTCTGACTCCTACCCACTGTGTCCTAGCCTGCGCAACTCTAAGGGCCCCGCCCCATTTCCCTTCGTCCAGCCGTTGAGCCCTGGCATTTTTATTGATCCGATCAAAAACCAAATGAGGACAAGGACGGTTGTCAGCGTTTAGACACAGATTCCCGATTGAATCAAACAATTAAAACCAATCTCCAACAGCAATTTCTATTACAGATGTCATATGTAACTTTCATAGTCATTATTTCCTTTATATCTCGTCCATATTTTCAGTAACATCCTATTTGCCATTGTATTTTCTAATTTTCTGGGTAATAGAAATATTACTAGTTTAGAATTTTTTATTCTTTTATTCATTATACTACCTGATCTCTTTATTAGTCTGGATATTTCTGTGAATTTCTATGTAGTCAGAAACCAACAATAATTTGCCTCTTGTATTCCTTGAGATGTCTGTGTTTCTTCCTTGTCGTATTAACTTAGTAGAGCCACAAGTATAACATCCTACAGTGGTGTGGAGGCGTCTTGTGCTGTCTTGTATTCACTTTTTTCTTTCTTTCTTTTTGGTTGTTGGCTTTGGATTTTTGGAGACACATTTTCTCTGTGTAGCTCTGGTTGTGCTAGAACTCACTCTGTAGATCAGGCTGGTCTCTAAGTGATCTTCCTGCCTCTGCCTCCCGAGTGCTGGGACTAAAGGTGTGAGTAGCCCACCACCCTGCTTCAATGGGTTCTTTTAAAGATCCAGTAAGTACAAAGGTGGGTCAATGGGTTAGTAGATTGTCTCTATTTTTTTGTTTTGTTGTTTTCTTTTTCTTTTTCTTCTATTTCTTGATTGTCTCTATTAAATTAAAGACTTCCTTACATTCTTAATGCTTTCTAGCAAATTGTATAAATGACTTATTTTATATGTTTTTAAATGCCTTCTATGCAGATTATTTGAAATGAGCACATTTCCTTTTTGATATAATATAATAAATAAAATGAGTTAGTATTTTTAAATGTATCAACATGTGTACACATACATAGATATTTAATATCTGATTCTGTAGCCTATCATTTGCTGATATTTTATTTATGATTTTCTGCAAGTGAAATTGTTTTAAAATTTCCTTTGGCTGGGCATGGACACCTTTAGTCCCAGCACGTTGGAGGCAGAGGCTGAAGGATCTCTAAGTTTGGGGCCAGTCTGGTCTACAAAGTAGGTTACAAAAAATCCAAGGCCACATAGCCATGTAGTGAAATCTTGTCTCAAAAAAAAGTCTTATTATTTTGTATCTAGTTTAAATTGTTTTAAATTAATAAGTTGGATAGCTTATCTCATTTATATATAATAAAAATATATACATATATATGTATATTTTTTCTTGAGCTATTTATAAGACATAAAGATTATATGTTCTTTTAAAAAAATTGGTAAAAATGCCAGGTGGTAGTGGTGCACACCTTTAATTCCAGCACTTGGGAAGCAAGGCGGGTGGATCTCTATGAGTTTGGTCTATAGAGAAAGTTCCAGGGCAGCCAAGGCTTACACAGAAAAACCGTGTGGTTCAAAATCAAAACCAAATCAAGCCCCCACGCCAAAAAAAGGTAAAACCACTTAGATCACCTATGCAGAGCACATGCGTCAGATTTTTGACACCCTCATGTTCTCTCTGTCTCTCTCTCTTCTCTCTCTTTGTCTCTCCGTCTCTGTGTCTCTGTCTCTTTCTCTCTCTCTGCTTCTCTCTGTCTCTGTCTCTCTGCTTCTCTCTGTCTCTGTTTCTCTCTCTCTCTGCCTGTCTTCCTCCCTCAACCCCTCTTTCTGATACAAGGTCGCATGTGTCCTACAGTGACCTTGAACCTAGTACATAACTCAGGTTGTCTTTGAGCTCCTGATCCTCCTACCTGCATCTCTCAGGCAACGGGATTCTGGATATGAGTTACCATGTCCTGAACTGGCAATTAATTATTAGGAGTGATTAATAATTAATTTGATTTCCCTTTTTTCTTGATTCAGTTTTGATTATTATTAAGATGATCTACTTAGGTGTTTTCAGATTTACTCTTTTTTTTTAATAAATTAATTTTTAGTTTGTGAGTAGGCATGCTTTGCCTGCATGCAAAGCGAAAGACCTTGAAGAACAGAAGATGTCATCTGATCCACTGATCCTGGCATTATGTAGACTGTAGTGAGCCAAACCTGGGGCCTCTGCAAGAGCAGCAACTGCCCTTAACTGCTGAGCCATCTGTGCAGCCTGTGTTCCGAGTTCTAAGATTTATTACCATAAAGCTATTCACAGATTTCTTTTATAGCCTTATAGACATTGACTGTAGCTTAATGTTCTTCTTTATGTACTCAATATTGTTAATTTGTGCCAACAATTTCATTTCAAATAATATAAAATTTACTTAACACTTTTCAAATCTATATTATCTATCTATCTATCTATCTATCTATCTATCTATCTATCTATCTATCTATCTATCTATCCACACACACAAACACATATCTTAGTTGATATTTGCTATAGCCTAGGATGGCTTTGAACTTATGGCAGTCCTTCTGCCTCAGACTTTTGAGTGCTGGGATTATACTTTGGTGACATCATGCGCCACTTAATTTTTATACCCTAGTTCACAGAGTAAAATGTTTCTTTATAATATTTCATGTATCATGTTGGTTGCTTTTCCCATTGCCCCCACTCAGCTCTATGACCGCCTTCCCTGCTGTACCTTTTGCCTCCATGTCCCCCCCCTCCACTGTCATATCATACCCTTCTACTCTATCACTGTCATTTCATACCCTTCTATTCTATCACTGTCACATCTTACCCTTCTACTTTATCACTATCACACTATACCCTTTTATTTTATCACTGTCACATCATACCCCCTATTCTCTCTGTCTTACGCTGTAAAGGCTCCTTCCTATCTCACAGGCCTGGCATTTATGCACATTTCTTCACCTAATACATGCATATAACAATATGTGTATCATGGATGAGAGGGACTGACACCATTTGTCTTTTAGAACCTGAATTAGTTCACTTAATCTTTTTCAGTACCCATTTTTCTGCAAATTTTACTTCTTTAGTTCCTCATTTTTCTCTTCTTTTCTTCTCTTTCTTTCTTTCTTTCTTTCTTTCTTTCTTTCTTTCTTTCTTTCTTTCTTTCTTTCTTTCTTTCTTTCTTTCTTTCTCTTTCTTTTTCCACAAGTGAACAAAATTGTATTGCATGTATGTAGTACATTTTCACCACTCACTCACCTGTTGCTGGCCATCTGGGCTGAATCCAGTTCCTATCTGTTAGGAACTGAGCAAGAGTGAGCATGACAGTCAAATATCTCTGTAGTAGGATATAAAGTACCTTTTGAAATATACCCAGGAGCTGGCATAGCTAGGGTATATGATATATTTTTAGTGTTTTGAGCCATCTCTGCCCTGACTTCTGAAGTGGCTTTCTATGGAGAACTATAGCTTATGTTCCTCTCCCCTCATCTCACCAGCATTTGTTACTGGTTTCTCAATCATAGCTAATCTGAGTGGGAAGAGACAGAAACTCAAAGTCGTTTTTATTTGCATTTTCCGATGGCTTCAGGTGTTCAATACTTTCTTAATCGAATTAAAACCACATTGATTAATTGATTGATTTGTGTGTGTGTGTGTGTGTGTGTGTGTGTGTGTGCAAACCTAGGTTTGGCATCCTCCCACCCCACCCCCTCTTCCACCACAGCCATAATTTAAATAACTGGGAGACAGAATTGGAGGGGACAGAACAGGGGCGGGAAGGAGGGAGAAGAGCCTACTACAGTGCCACAGTGCCCGCCTCTTGTCTAACTTTTTCTTGGCTGTCAGCTTGTTACCTCGCTTCCTTGCATGTTTTTTGGCTGTGGGACCTCAACTCCCTCCTCGGAGCAGCGGTCATAGCATCTGTGGAGGAGGCTGCAGCTCCAGGCCAGGTTCCCTGTAGCCTCAGCCCCCTGACTTCTGGTTCCACCTGCATGCACGCGTCCATGGATCTTTGTAAGCAGACTGGGCCAGCAGCATCCTCCTTCATAGTTTTCTAAAATGAGGCGGGCAGCTTCCTGGTTGAGTGCAGACTCTGGGTTAGGGTGGATTAGCACGCCCTTGATGCTCACCGTCATGGGCTGCTGCGTGCCCAACACAATCGTTCAGTCCCTTGTGAGCACCTTGGCACAGAGCTGGCCGTTGGCACCCTCATTTGGTAGATCTTAGTCAGGAGATACCTCTTGGGTGGGTGGAGAGGCAGGGAAGTCCTTGCCCAGTAGGAACTAAGTGCGGAACGGACCCCAGACATAGGGGATCCCCGTGGGGCCCTCCATAGTGACCTGCAGGTTGGTGAGCTCCTTCGCAATGGGGAGACTTTATTGTCATCAAGTGGGTCCTCTGCCCGTGCTGTCCCCTCCTTGTACGCTAGGTAGATGACGTGGGGAGGCAGATACTTTATGTCGGAGTTCATGATGTCAACGGACTGGAGACATGGGATTGGAAAGGTGTCTTTTTCTGTTTAGCCTATGACACTTTAAAGATATTTACTGGCCATTTGTATCTCCTCTTTTGAGATGAGAACTGTTTAGCTCATTGGCCCATTTATTGATTGGTAGTTTTTCTTTTCATTTTTTGATTTTGGTGTTTAGTTTTTGTAGTTCTTTGTGAGTTCTGTGTATTAGTGTTTGTGTATTCTGTGTAGTTAAGTTCTTGCCGGAACCACAGGTAGATTTTTCTCTTATTCTGCAGGGTGTCTGCTCGCTGTGCTGATAAAAGTATATTTTGTTGTCCAGGACCATTTTAGCTTCATGGAACCTCATTTTTTAATGCTTAGGGCTGTTTTTTTTTTTTTTTTTTTTTTTTGTGCTGTTGGGGTTCCTCCGTAATAATGGGTCTCCGTTGATAAGAGTTTTGCCTATACTGTGTCTTAGGTGTTTTTCCATAGCTGTATTTACTTCTAGATTTATATGTTTATTATTTATGTATATCTGGTATATTTTTGTGAATATATGACACATATGTTCAGGCACCCATAGAGGGCAGAAAAGGGTTGCAGATCCCATGGAGCTAGAGTTACGGATAGTTGTGAGCCACCATATGGGGGGTAGGCAACAAGTGTGAATCCTTTGTGAGAGCAGTACCTGTTCTTAACTGTCAAACCGTCTCACCACCCCACCCCCTTCTTAATCTTAAAGGAATCAGATTTGCAGCAGTCCTCTGTCTTCTCCACCTCCACTTCAGGTCTAAGTCACAAGGGAAGACAAGTAGACTTTGGAGTTAAGCAGAACTCGACTACAAAGCAAGCTTTGCCACCAACTAGACGAGCATCGTTGGGCAAATCATTTAACATCTTTTCGGCTTCCTCTGTAAAGAACAGTAAAAAGAAAGCCTACCCCAATAAGTTTATCGGAATCCAAATAACAAGACGGGAAATGTTACGTACTGGGCGTATGTTACGTACTGGGCGTATGTTCAGATCCACAAACGGCAGATGCCTCCCTTTGTTCCCTCTGTGGAGATGCTCTCAACCGGGGGCTGTGCTTCCTGAGGGTGTAATCAGAGAGGCCATGGTCACGCCCCCAAAGAGTAATCAATTGAGAATGCTCTTAGATGAGTTTCTTAAGATTTCGATGGGACCATTTAACTGGTGGGCTTTTCTCCAGGGCGATTGTGGTCACCAGAAGATTCCGTCCTTGTAAACGGAATCACTTCTTTGCTTTATCTGTCTGTGCGTTTGTCTTCTAAGGAAACAAACCCTTAACTTTGTTATTCATGCTAATGTTTTAAATGCACTAGTCTCCTAGCTGCTATTTTTGTGATAGGGCCATGAAGGGACAGAGTCCTGGGAGAGGAGGAGGGGTAGGGTATGCATGAAGGAAGACATGGCCAGAAGAGGAGGAGGAGGAGGAGAAGGAGGAAGAAGAACTCGGCTACCTATTCCTTGAGAAACTCTCAGGGCTGAAAATATGCCTGTGTTATAAGCATCACTTATTTGGGTCCTCTGGCATCTGTATTTGGCTCAGACGATGCTGACTGTTGCAAGAGTCTTACTTACCACCAAGCTGACTTTGGACTGAATTCAGTCCTTGGAACCCATGTAGCAGAAGGGGAGAACCAACTTCTACAAGTTGTCCTCTGACCACTGAGGTACAACCCCACCGTCAGCACACAAATACATAAATATAATATTAAAAGAAGATACAGAGAAGACGATAACTATGTGTGTTCTTAAGTAGAGGAAGAAATCATTATGAAAACAAAATGCGATTGGATTTATAGATACATTTCTTTTTCAATTTCTGTGGCTTATGCATTAAAAATAGCCTTTCTACTATGGAGCTAAGTAAGCCAAGGGCTTTGTGGAAACAGCTCTGGGAATCTAACAACCCAGGGATCTCCAAGGCTGGCACACTGGCCACCGCTTATCCCTCTGATGCTTCCCCGCCCCTAATTCACCACAAACCATATCCAAAGTCAACTTGGAAAGTTAGAAAAATGAAAAGTGAAGTTACAAGTCTTGTTTTATTTTTCTTTTCTCTTCTCTTTTTTTCTCACCCCGTTCTCCTTTTTCTGAGACAGGGCCTTGCTACTCATCCAGGCTGATCCTTCCCTCTGCCTCTCCAGAGCTGGGATTATAGAAATATCCCACCAGTGCCCAGTTCAAACCTTGCTTATGTAGACCTCATTGTAGCATTGATACAGAGAAGTGCTCTAATCTGTAAATCTTTATATGCAGACCCATCTCTGCCCCTCTGCAATGTGCAGCTTCAGGCCTGTTGTTCATTTGTGGCTTTAAGCAGTGACTCTGCTAGGTGTGATGGTGTCCAGTCATGGGCAGGTGGCCATTTGGTCAGGTGCTCCTAATTGTTTTTTTTTTTAATTTATTCTTCTCCCATGCAATGCATCCTGACCACTACCTCTCCTTCCTCCCCTCCTCCCAGTCCCCACCACCTCCTCTCTACCCAGATCCACTGCTTCTCTGTTTGCCTTTGGAATGAGAGATGCTCTTAACCGTAAGTCAGAGCATTGCTGAGAATCAGATGACAGAGACCTGTCCTCCAAGAAGGCACAGACTTGCTGAGATTGTCACTTCCCTCCAGTGAGAAGGGACTTTGTGACATCATCCTCTTAGTCAGTCATCTTTGAATGTGAGCTGTATGGAGGAGCACTTAAGGTTGGGCCAACTTCTGCTGCCCGTGCTTGTCAGGATCTGCCTCCTCCTTGAGGCATACTCCCCTCTTCTGCCAGATGTTTTTATTTAACTTCTCACATGTGCTCACCTTGTGCTCCAGCTTCTGTGTCAGCTTGTCTGTCTGACTGGGGAGGAATATTTCCCCAACTCCCACAGAGGCAACTAGAGAGGCTCTGTATTGTATGCATCCTCCAAGGATAGAGTTTCCTAAACTTCTGGGAGCTTAGCTCCAGGTTGGGTCCTCCCTGAAGCAACCGATTCAGAAAGATATACACACACATTGATACACACGTTCATAATACAGTCACACACACATATTCATACATTCACACACATTTTATACACAAACATTCACATACATATTGATACACACACATTCATTGTGTACTTATTTGTTGGGCCCAGCAATCTGTTGCATCAACTTACATACTTACACACACACACACACACACACACACACACACACACACACACACATCCGTACTTAAGCACCAGTGCAGAAAGATCTCACTCATTCTGGATGAAAAATAAGGGGGAGTAACTGGGACCAGTGAGACCTAGGCACACAGGAACTCTGCCAGACCATTGGCAAGCATTTGAAGGTTGTCCTTACCATACAGAGAATTCTCTGGTGTAGTTAGTAAACTGTAATGGCTTTTCCTTCAGTATTGTTTTATAAGTGCTGAATAACCATTGTAGAATGTGTTCATGCACAAGATAATTAGCATGCATGTGTGTGCATGCCATACACACACACACACACACACACACACACATTGCATGTTCACAGTCACATTCCCCAAGACCTAGATTCTTAGAGGAAGATTTCTTCAAACCTTAAACTCTTTCTAAACACCTATCTATGTCTCAGTGGGTTACTGTTTAAATAAAAATGGACAGAATGCATGAACATGCAAAGTAGAGAAAAATTTGTCCCAATCATACTCAGAAGACAGGCACACCATAGCTTTGTTCCCACTTAACTGCAACAGGAAGAATATGGAAAGCATATCATATAGTTAGAGTTCACATTCATCTTTTCATGTGTATTATCCTGAGATTAACACTTTCTATCTCTGGGCCTCTCTCATTCCATTTGTCAAGTGAAATCTGAGAAAACACAGTATGCAATGCTTGCTGAATATTCTGGTTATCTCCTTATTTAAAAAAACAACAACAATAGCTTGACTTCTGTTCATGTGGAATGGACTCGGGACTGTCCAGTGTTGGCTTGATCATGGGCAGATTCATGGCAGTTCCTCAGCTTTTGACTGTAATGGGGCAAGAGGCCAATGGTTGTGAAGTGAGCATAGAGCTCACAGGTATGAGATGGCCGGGCAAAGCAGAAGCAGTGGTCAGTGCCTATGGCAGTATGTGGTTAAGGCTATCCACTGATGGAAGGAGGGTGGAGGGGGCTGGGCGAGGTGCTTCCAGGGACACGATGAAGACTCATCCTGGTTGGTTGAGCTGTGGGCAGATCCAGTGCAGGTTGTCAGCAGCTTTGGCTTAGCTGAAAGGTGGGTGAAGGAAGGCTGTTAAACACAACACAAACGGACCCTGGAGACTACATACAATAGGGTTAATATAAGAGATAAGAGTTTAATCCTGCCTAACTGAGAATGAAATGAACTTACAAAACAACGAGGTCTCTATCCATGGAAGATTCTATACAGTTTCAGGCTAATTCCCTAGTATCAATATTCCTAGCCAGGCAAGGTGGCTGTGTCTTTAATCCCAACATCAAGAACGCAGACAGGAACCTGCTGCGACCAGACTTACCTAACTGATGAGCTCCGATTCTCCGTGAGAGATTCTGCTTTAATAAACAAGGTGTAGAACAGTCACTCCTCACAACCAAACCAAAACATAGCAACCAAAGGCAATGTGAGGAAGACAGAGTTTATTTGAGCTTATTTTGGTTTTAGAGGGATGAGAGTCCCTAATGGTAGGGGAGGCATGGCATGAGGAGGGAGGGTGCCATCAGGAGGGAGGCGTGGCAGCAGGAGGGAGGGTGCCATCAGGAGGGAGGCATGGCAGCAGGAGGGAGGCGTGGCAGCAGGAGGGAGGCGTGGCAGCAGGAGGGAGGCGTGGCAGTAAGAGCAGAAAGCTAAGTCAACCACTGACTTGAAGCAGAAAAGAGGGAACTTGGAAGTGAAGGAAGACTTGCCCCTTACAGACCTACTTCTTTCAGCAAGGCTGTACCACCTCCTCAGACTGAGCCACCAACTAGGGACCACGAGTTCAAATGAGGGTTGTTTCTCATTCAAATCTCCAGAGGTGGGCCACGCCTGAGGAGTGATTCTAAAATTCACCTCTGACCTCCATACCCACGTGCACATAAGATGCCTTCTGACTTCCACACGTGCTGCACACACACACACACACACACACACACACACACACACACACACACACACACACACGGGGCGGGGAGAGAATGAGGGAGGGGAGAGACTCCAGAATTGGACTAAGTTAAGGCTTTAAAAAAAATTAATTCTAGGAGACCCTCCCCTAGACTCTCAGATCTCATACCTCTTCCTTTAGTGAGGTAGATGGTAGGGACGCACCAGCCATTTGTGGTGTGATATACATCCCAACACTTCATACTGCAATGAGTGAGGCTTCCTTCTCTGAGCCGAGCTGTCTCCCTTCTGCTTTCCTCTGCTGGATGAAGGTCTAACCTAGACCCTCGCTCAGGCTTGGAGAGGCTGTTGTAGGATCTGCACTGCCCCATTATCTTTCTTAGCTTTCTCAAAGCTACACACCTCACTTCAAATGCCTGCAGCATTCCTTCCTTCCTTCCTTCCTTCCTTCCTTCCTTCCTTCCTTCCTTCCTTCCTTCCTTCCTTCCTTCCTCCTTCCCTCCCTTTCCCTCTTTCTTCCTTTTTCCTTTTATTTTTTCTTTGTCCTCTTCCCTTTCTCTCCTCTCCATGCTAAATATTACCACATTTCTATGTATCCTGTCTTTTTTTTTTTTTTTTTTCTTTCCTCAAGTTCACTGCCTTTACAGCTTGGGATGTAGGTGGCTTGCAAGCTTCATTATGCACATGAAAAAAGAAGCCCTGATAGTGGCTAAGTGGCACACTTACTTTCCTGGCAGACCAACTGGGCCAGGACACAGTTTCTCAACTTCCTGGCTCAGCCCCTGGCCTGGACAGCACACTCTGTTTGCTAACAGCACTGTATTCACACGGCAGGAAAGCTTTTCTATGTGTGATCATTGGGAACCACTCCCAGGCCCTTAGAGATTCAGACTTTGAGCCTTTGCAGCAGCAGCAGCAGCAGCAGCAGCACTTCAGATGTCCAAGGACACACTCGTGCTGTATGACTCCCACCCCCCACCCCCGCCTCCATCTTTAAAGGTTGAGAGTCTGTCATTTTACAGTTTTGTTGGTGTAAAATTTTGGTTAAGAAAGATACAGTTCTGGGAATGGATGCTGGCATTAATTAACTCTCTCTCTCTCTCTCTCTCTCTCTCTCTCTCTCTCTCTCTGTGTGTGTGTGTGTGTGTGTGTGTGTATGTGTGTGTGTGTGCATATTTGTACAGCACATGGGTTACCTGTTTGGGGATAAGACCTTTTGGGGTTGGTCCTTGCCTTCCACCTTGTTTGAGACATGGTCCAAACAAGCATGAGCTAGGCTTGCTAGCCCTTGGACTTCTTCTGTCCCAGTCTCCTATCTCCCTATAGGAGCATGCTGGGGTTAAAGGTACTTGCGCTACTGTGTCAGAGTTCTCAGGATCCAAACTCAGGTCACACAGCTTGCATAATAAGCTTCTTTACACATAGATACATCTCCCCAGCCCATAGATGTTCTTAATGACAGGAAAATACATGCTGAACAGTGGTCAAATGGTTATATATATGTACACACACACACACACACACACACACACACACACAGGCATATACCACAAAAGTAGAGGCTTAAAAGTAGAGTCCCTATGCTGTCTTCTGGGTTGGTGGATGACGGGTTCAGCTGGGTGTCCCTACTCAGAGATTTCCCATTCCCCTGTGATTGCAGATACCGTGATGGCGAATGCCATACCTAACGGTATCGGTCAGGACACCCAAACCCCTGCCTCTAAGCCTTTGTCCCAAGGTTCCCCCAAAAAGCAAAGTGACATTCTGCCTATGCGTTGAACTGTCTCTTCTGCCATATTGCATCTGGTAGAGCAACCAGGAGCTACCCAGAATCAGAGTGATGGGGAACAACCTGACGGAGGAGGGGAAATGTGAGGCTTGGGAAGGGTGGGAGGGGAGATGTTCTTGAGGCCCTTCATCTTGGGGAAGCAACCAGCTCTCAGTGTGCTTTCAAGAGTCCTTGAGATCTTGAGTCAGGCAGGGAGGTACCCTCTTCTCAAGATTCCTTCTTGGGAGAGTGAATCCTCATGGTTTGTAGGAATTTGAAGGAATGTTGGCAATCCCTTGGGATCAGGGACTAGTTAAATGTAGAGTCAGAGAGAGATGCAGAGCTTTAAGAATACCATCACCCCTACTCACCCCTGGCTGATCAAGTCCTGGCCCGACAGGCTAGGGAACTTTTACAGGGGTTCTCTGTGTGCAATGAGCAAGAGAAGAATTCATTTATGGTGGAGAGATGGGTGTGGGAGCACCACCATGCTGGCTGTGGGAGAATCACTGAGCTAGGGTTAGGGTTGGCCAGTGGCCAGTACTGAGAGCTGGCTGAGCCCTTGCTGGGGAGGGCTGGATCTGTTAGGAGCTTATGTGTCTTGCCCAGCAGAGCTGTGCAAAGGCACCAGGGATGGTCTTCAAACATGCAGGAGTCACTCAGAGTTCAGAGACAGGGTCTACACAATCAGAATATGAAGTCCATGAAGTTAAATAGAGGCTTATGGGGGAGCCCCTGTCTTGGCAGATGTAGCCATTGGGAGAGCCCCCGTCTTGGCAGATGTAGCCATTGGTATCTGGTTGCACACAGACAGTCCATTTTTCCATGCAAGATAATTTCAAAGACTTTGGTACCTCCTGATATATGATAGAGTTCACATGCGGTTTGCAAATGTTCCCCAAACCTAGAAATATGAATATTATTAATATCTATTTTGAGACCAAGGCATCAAAGGAGGCCGATCTTTGATACCTGGTTTATAAGTAGGCCCTAAGTCAATGCTTTAAAAAAAAATCTCTAATTTTGTGATGGCTCAAGCATATTCACACACACACACACACACACACACACACACATTTGTGAATTCCGTGGGGGCGGTGAGAACAAAAGCAAGCACAATTTTGTTCTTTCATTTGGTGGGTGGAGCCGATGCATAGACGTGGGTGTTTCCGGTCAGTTACAGTCAGCTCTGGGCCTGGAAAAAAACAGATTCATTTACTGTGGGACATATACGAAGCCATGATTACCCAGGTCCCATCTTCATGATGATCAGGAAGGGAACTAATTTTGCTCCCAG
This sequence comes from Mus musculus, assembly GCF_000001635.26. Classification (NCBI taxonomy): domain Eukaryota; kingdom Metazoa; phylum Chordata; class Mammalia; order Rodentia; family Muridae; genus Mus; species Mus musculus. The sequence continues at coordinate 88,616,692 of NC_000083.6, forward strand.
GGAGATGAAGGCCACGTGGGGAAATATCTTTACATTGGTATCGACATATGCATGACCCGAGTCAACGGCAACATGAGTAGAGCCTAAATCATACTGTTCAGTTTGCTATCATCTCTGTACCCAGTCAGACACCTCTCCACTCGAAGCCTCCACCTGAGTCAAGGAGCCAGGTTTGCTGTCCATTCTCAGCCTCCTGTGGTCATTAGCAGAGACTGAGCACATTTTATCCTCCCTCTGTTGCTCCTTTCAGCTTTTCTGCCAGGTTAGGAGCTCCTTAGGAGCAGGATCCTGTAGCGGTGGCCATCTTTGTTGTCTTCCTCAGAGCCTTTTCACAGATGCTAACTGTCCCAGCTAATTGTAATTGTCCCGGCTGTTCAGTGTTCTCTCTGTCTGTCCGTCTGTCTGTCTGTCTGTCTCTCCTCTCTATCCTTAAGTGTAGAGAACACACCCTCAGTAGAAAGTTATTACTTGCAGCTCCAGGAACTGCAAAGCCCAAGATCAAGGTGACAATAAGTTTGATGTCCAGTTAGAGCTTGCTCTGTTCTGTGCTTCCACGTGATAGAATTTAACAAGCTCTCTAGGGCCTTATTTGTAAGGGTACCAGTCCCACTCATAAAGAGGAGGCCTCACGACATGCTCACCCCTTCACGGGCCTCACCCCCCAGTACTGTCATGGTGGAGATTAAGTTTCATTGTAGAGGCGTATGTGTGGTGGGAGACAAGCACTCAAACCCAAGAGTAACACCGTCTCATCTCGAGCGCGCCCCCAACTCGCCAGGAAGAACAATGCTGCAACAGGATCCTTCTGCACACGTTTATTCAGTCCTGTTTCTTCTTTCTTTATATCTCCCTTGTTTATATCTCCCTTGTTTATATCTCCCTTGTTTTTATATCTCCCTTGTTTTTATATCTCCCTTGTTTATATCTCTCCCTTGTTTATATCTCCCCCTTGTTTTTATATCTCCCCTGTTTTTATATCTCCCCCGAACCCTGGGCCTCTCACTCCTTTTATACTCTCAGTTCCCATCCACGCACAGCAGGCCACGCCGCCTCACCAGGCACGCAGCTTCAGCTAATCAGGGCAGCAGGGGCAAATCTCCATCAAACTGGATTCACCTGTATCCTGGTACACCTGCGCAGCACTCAAGATGTTTGTGTCTTATATGAGGAAGTCAGGTGAAAGTCATATGACTTAGCTGCAGTCTCTGGCGCCTTTGGGACTGCCGCCACACCCGCTCCCCACAATTCCCCCTTTTTTTCTTTTTTGGCAGAGAGAATGTCTGTAGATAGCCCCCCGCAGCCATGCCCCTTACCCGTCCTTGGGTGACAAACAGCATTGGTTTGATCCCTGTCTTAGGTTGGTGACATGCCCAGGGAGTCTTATCACTGACTACCTCTCTATTATGCCAAGCCACACCTGGGGAGATTGTGTTTTGCTTGCGGCAGGTGCATCAAAAGGCCAGGATGTTGATTAATCTACAGCCAGATCTTAATTGCTGCAAGCAAGCCTCATGGGTGAAGGTAGAGGTCTGATCCCCAGTGTGCAAGCATAGGGGCCCTACACAAAACCATCTCTTAGGCTCATCACCCAGAGAGGTCTTGGCCAGCTCCCGTGTCGTTTTTCCTGGGGGAAGGGAACTAGGACACTGAACCTTCATGCAATCAGACGTGCCTTCCACAGGATGCCAACAGCAAGCTATCCTCTGTGCAGTGCTTAGCCTCGCACCCCACGGCATAACGCAGCATAATTTCTTTTAGAGCGGCAAACCAAATCTGAGGAGATTGTCCCGCCTCCACTGCAGCAAAAGCCTACGCTACCATGGCAAAAGTGCGGACCGCACACTCTGCACCTAACACATGTGCCAAACACAAAACACACACACACTATAACAAGCATACATCCCAGGGCTCTCATCCCCACTCATCTTCCCTGAAGCAAGGGATAGATAGCCAGAGGGGCTATCTCTTTAAGGGGAATTCAGGGATCAAAAAGGCATGGAAAAATGTGAACGTCATGTCGAGCTGGTATCGGCTTCTGGAATACCGAAAGGATCTCCCATCTCGGCTCCATCCTTTGTGCTTGTGGGATCATCCACCACATCCACAGGGGCAACTGGATCAGGAGCCTCATTCTTGCAGCGTCTCACCAATCTCTCTGGCACCCAAAGAGGTTCCGTCTGGTCCTGTGGAAACACACAAACAGACCCTCTCGCCCACATCAACACCTGATCCGGTCGATCCCCAGTGGAGATGGACACAATACCTCGTGGTGATGAGACCATAACCTCAATCACCTGTGTGTCCATCTGGGGAGTCAATATGAGAGTCAAGTTTTCACTAGCTTCCCCTCTGTTGGGCAATAATTTCCGTGTCCTTATGGCAATCTGATTCACCTGCTTAAACACCTGCACTGGATATCCTGTCTGTTGTTGTGCAAATCGACCTTGATCAAGCAGCATATCTCTATCCCATGCAAATTTAGCTTGATCAGTGAAAATAGGACATCCCAGCAAGGAGAATCTATCCTCTTTCCAGACCTCCGGACAGAAGGTCTGCCTACAGGTGGCTGCTGAGGAGGCATAGGGAGGCGGCAAAAAAGCTAATTCGCCTTCCTCCTCTGCCTCAACTCTTTTATTTTGTCCTTTCTGTTCACCTGATAACACTGTGTCTCCTTTCTTTTTCCTTTTTCTTTTTAAGCCCTTCTCTTCCGACATACTTTCTTGTTGCTCTATAAGGATTTTCTGACCTGTCTTGACTGCCTCTACACACCGTTTCAAACAGTAACAGAGTCCATATATCAGAACAAACAAGACCAAAACTATCAGACCTACCCACAAAGGGTCAATGGGAGAAAAAAGCATAACTACACAGCGAGGATCTCTTGATCACTACACTGAGGTTATCATAGTTCCTTAACTTGTCCCAAAACCAGGAACCTTAACTTGTCCCAAAGCCGGGAACCTTTCGTTACCTTGTGCCTGCTTGCTGGCAACTTTATGCTCACCTCTACTTTATCCGAGGTCCTTCCCAAACTCCTGGGTTACTTTGTGCCTACTTCCTGGCAACTTTATGCTCACCTCTATTTTATCCGAGGTCCTTCCCAAACTCCTGGGGTTGCAAGTTTCACTCACCGTGAACTTACCCTGCCGGCAACCACTGACTGCTGAAAGTTCTGAACTCGGCGGGGGAGTCAGTTCCCAGTACGGGCCACCAATTGTCACGCCCACTCTCGACCAGCAAGAATGATGCTACCACCAGTCCTTCTAACAGCAGTTTATTTAGTCCTCATCTTTCTTCTTTCTCTTAAAAATATCCCCCTTTAACCCGGCGATCAATTTGGGAGACTTACCAGTACCGTTCCCCAGCTGAAGAGTTCTGAATCCACACCAGATCCTTCTCAACAGTCTGTTTTACAGGAACACTTCATTAACCACCCCTTCCCCGTGATGCAGTTCTGAATCCTCCCTGTAGTAGGGGGTCTTCGCTCGTGACTGAAGATGTTTCTTTTTCCCGGGTTTCAGCACCAACTCTCGAGCGCGCCCCCAACTGGCCAGGAAGAACGATGCTGCAACAGGATCCTTCTGCACACGTTTATTCAGTCCTGTTTCTTCTTTCTTTATATCTCCCTTGTTTATATCTCCCTTGTTTATATCTCCCTTGTTTTTATATCTCCCTTGTTTTTATATCTCCCTTGTTTATATCTCTCCCTTGTTTATATCTCCCCCTTGTTTTTATATCTCCCCTGTTTTTATATCTCCCCCGAACCCTGGGCCTCTCACTCCTTTTATACTCTCAGTTCCCATCCACGCACAGCAGGCCACGCAGCCTCACCAGGCACGCAGCTTCAGCTAATCAGGGCAGCAGGGGCATATCTCCATCAAACTGGATTCACCTGTATCCTGGTACACCTGCGCAGCACTCAAGATGTTTGTGTCTTATATGAGGAAGTCAGGTGAAAGTCATATGACTTAGCTGCAGTCTCTGGCGCCTTTGGGACTGCCGCCACACCCGCTCCCCACAGTCTCATTTCTCAGGGAGTTGAGGTAACCTTGCAGCTGTACCTCAGTACTCAAAAGGCTGTGTGTTCCCTTCCCTTCCAGAAGGCAGCTTGGCCTTTTTTCTCCTAGACCTAACCACCTATCATAAAACCCTAAAGCTTTCCTCTTGGCTGTCCCTTATGTCCTACACACTCTTGTTGTGGTACGTGGAGGTGTACAACACACACACACACACACACACACACACACACACACACACACGAGTAAAGTAAAACCTATTTAAGTCTTTAGTCGCCAATTTCAGGCTTCTAAGATTTTTGCTCATTTTCAGGAGGGAGACAGGCTTCAGGGAGGAAGAGTGACATGTCTGAGATGTGAGAATAACCAGGCCCCTGCAGCTGGTTTTATTGAGCAGCCCTTTTGAGGTTTCTCAGAAGAATTCATAACCGAAGCCCAGGAGCTGAGGTTGTCTGGTAACCACAGGGCCCCTGGGGGATGGTGCCCTTTCTTACTTCTTTCTAACTGTGTTTCTCTTCCACTGAAGAGCCCACGGAAGCCAAATGCCAGCAAGCTGCCCTGAAAGCAGGCCTTGTATTAGGCACTTACCCCAGTGAAGAATGCTTCTCTGTCTCCTTCTGATGGCCAGGGTGGGTGGAACTTTCTGGAGAGTGGGCAGCCCTGGGATCCTTCTTTAAATGCATCTCCTGTGAGCTGAAGGTGGGTAGATCATGGAGAAGGCCATTAACAGGATTGTCAGGAACTTGTGAACGCAGGGAACAAAATGGACTCTGGAAGCTGTAGGTAGAGGCATGCCCATGGACCCAGCTCCCATACAGGCCATAAAGGAGACCTTTGCCCCAGAAGGGCAGCTTGGCTTCATCCCACCTTAATCTCCCTGATCTAACGACCCAATCAGGAACCCCCATGTCTGTGTTGTTCCTGGTCTCTGCCCAGTGTTGACCTAGGCCTTCCTGGGTATGTCTTTCTCCCTTTCCTCTCTTGTTCCTGTAAAGTGGCTCAGCTTTGGCTGTAGATGTCCTGTGGCTTTTCCCCCTTCTCGACTGCAGGCCTGAACCTTTTCCTAGACCAGCAAACACCTCCATTGCATGCCCAGCCTTTGCTTTTCTGTTTTCTTAAGATAGTCTTTGGTATCTAGCCTCTTGGTAGACATTTTTACTGGGACAGACCTCAGACCTGACCAGTGGGTGGTAAGGAGATCTCTGGGACATGGTGTAGTTTGGAGAAGGCAGCTGTGATTCCAGGGCTACAGGCAGAGCACATCCTGAGTACTGTGTACCCTTCTAGAGCCCCACCTCATGGAACAGTCTGAGCCTTTTTCTTTCATCCCTTATGGGTTCTATTCCTTGGCCAGGAAAGGCCAGGGCCTGAGTGCAGGAAGCTTTCATGTGGTGGTCGGATGAACAGTGATAGGAGCTGCTAGACGCTGCCCTCAATGCCCTTGCATGCTTGCTCCAGCCAAAGGCAAGAGTGTTTCATGTGGAAGCTTTTGTCCCTTGCTTGGGAAAGCAAAGGTGAGGCTATCTCATTATGTGGGCCACTGTTGTAACAAGGAAGGGACATGTGGCTGCTGCTTATCCTTAGAGCCATGCCAAGAGCCTACTAGTTCAAAGACACCACTGTGTACCGAGAGCCAAAGCTCAAGGCAGACAAGAAGTTGGCAGTAGGCAGAGAAGGCTGAGGTGATCAGAGTTAAAGCCAGCTGTGTTCACTGTAGTTCTGTGTTCTAGAGAGCTCTTATTTATGTCTGCCATGTTAATTCTGAAGGAAAGCTATGTGGTTCTCTCTGAGCAAGGTCCTGGGAATGTGAGTAGGCTTCATTGATTTATCCGAACACAAATGTCGGAAGAGGTTGCCATGAAGAGATTTGTCAATCCTTTATTGATATCAGGATTTTGTAAGCACATCAGATATTGGTTTCTCCTCTCCCTCCCTCTGCCTCTCAATTTCACTGCTAACTGACATCTTACTTTGGGAGATGGTGTCTTCAGAATTTCTTCAGTTCAGGTCTGGAGCCTGGAAGCTTAGGCTCAGGATGGCAACATAGTTGGGTTCTGGTGAGGGCTGCAGATTGTCAACTCTCATTTGTAGTCTCATGGGAGACAGACTGTATTAGTTCATGTTTCACTGCTGGGACAAAATGCCTGATGAAAATAATTCAAGGCAGGGCTTGTTTTGTCTTCCAGTTGTGAGGGTGAAGTCCAGCATGGTGGCAAGAGCATGAGGTGGCTGGTCACATTGCATTCACTGTCAGGAAGGAGACAGGTGATGACTGGTGGTCAGCTCATGTTTTTCTTTATGTTTTATATGGGACCCCAGCCCATTGATGACCCGCAGAGACCCTCTAGGTACCCAAGGAAAGCAGTGAGGTGTAGGTGACTGGAGCCAAAAGCTGATGACTTATTTTTGCAAGTTTAATTCTCTCTTGCTATTCTGTGCCCAAAAGTTTCTGGCTAATAACTCTTGAAGATAGACAGAGCTTGGGTTCTTTTCTCTTTGATTGATGGGCCTCTCACTGGCCAGGCCAGAGGCTTGGAGTTTGTTAACTCTTTGTGAGCCAGAGAGAAAAGAAAAGTAAAGAAGAGAAAGTCAGACACACAGACACAGACACATGCACCCTGGGTGAAGCAGAAAAGGGCTACACTAAGCCTTAATTTTTGCTTTCAGATTTTTATAGTGTTTTTAGACAAAAAGTCTTCTATGTAAGAAAAAAATTACCTCACAGATAAAATGTTACACAAAAAGGAAATTACAGAAGGATGTTGATAGTAAGTTCAAAGCAGTGTTTCATTCTATAAGCTCATTATAAGTTCAAAGCAATAGTTTCACATGGCCTTGTTTTATCATAGGGTGCACCTGTAGCTTCATCCCTGGACCTGACCTAGAATGCATGTTTTTCCTTGATCACAAGTCTGTCCCAAGTCTATTTCTCACCTTAGTGCAATTTATAAAAGCTCGTTGTATCCCTAATCTTGCAGCCTTTAATTACTTACCTACTATGATGAGGGGGCACGCTCTATTCTTGACTCTAACTTTATTACACCTTTCTGGCAAAACAACTAAAACCATCTCCTTAAACTTTATTTCTAAAATTATTTGAATCAAATCAGGGTTTCTATAAAGTCATTAATTCATCTAAACAGCATTAATTAATGAAAGCTTATCTTCATCTTTATCTACAGGAAATGTGCCCAATAGGGTGGGCTATCACCCAGGAAGTAATCACAGAAGGCTATAGGCAGTGAGGGTCTCCCAGTGTCCATTCACACCAAGTCACATAAACGAGGAGCGTGGTAATAACAAACATGAGAAAGTACACCAGTAGCAAGAAGTGATCTTGGGACTAAGTCTTTGGGACCATGCCTCGCCATAGTGCACCCATCACAGAGAGTGAGGCAACAGGCTGTCTCCAGGGAGCCCACTGCAGGGACCTAACTTGCTCACTGCAGCTCCTCTTGCATGCTGTCCACCAAGCACCCACATCTATGGCAGGTCTTTCTTCTTCACTGAAAAATTTCTAGAAATACTCTTAATAGCACATCAAGAGGCATGTTTCCGTGGCAATTGTAGTCCAGTTAAGTTGACAATGAAGATTGTTCATCCATCACAGACAGCTGGTTTTCCACTCTCCCCTCCCCCTCCTCTCTGTTCTCTTCTTTTACATCATCCATTCCTAAGTACTCTGCCTACATTACCTAGTCACCTTCCAGAGGCCCTATCTTCAAATACTATCACATTGAAATTAGAGTTTCAATGTATGAATTTTGTGGGTACGCAAACATTTAGCCAACAATGAAGAAATGGCCCTGAGGGGGATTCAAGCAACAGGGGTAAGCAACCCAGAAAGTACAGGGGTAGGGCGTGGCCCTGAGTTAGGCCGAGCAGAGACTGTTGCAGATGGGGCTTCCTTCCTCCTCACTATAAGATCCAGTGTGTTCTATAGGCTAAGGACAGAGGGGACGCAGGGAGGGAGGAAGGAAGGAAAACCTATAAGGGTATTTACTGTGAGGCAATTGACATGGGGTAAAAATTCATTTGTCTGCTCATTTACTTCAGTTTTAAAAGATGGTCTCAGTCTATACAGGTTAACGTAGGGAGCTCACCATGTGTAGTGCAGGTTAACCCAGGGAGCTCACCGTGTGTAGTGCAGGTTAACCCAGGGAGCTCACCGTGTGTAGTGCAGGTTAACCCAGGGGGCTCACCGTGTGTAGTGCAGGTTAACCCAGGGAGCTCACTGTGTGTAGTGCAGGTTAACCCAGGGAGCTCACCGTGTGTAGTGCAGGATACAGGGTTGCCTTGGGCTTAGATTAATCTTAGCCCTCTTAGGGGCTAAGATTTATGGAGGTGAGCAACCACGCTGGTCTTGGGAAGTAAATATTCATGTTACCATTGGACAGATAAGAAACTGAGGCTCCGGGCTTCCATTTTGCAAGTTTCTGTAGTGTGTATGATAGTGCTGAGTATCTCTTCAAATGTCAGGATGTGAGACATAAAAATTTAAGGCTGAGGGTACAACCCAACATAGCATAGGTAGGGTTATGAGTTCTACCCCTGGCACCACAACGAATCAGGATAACAATACAACAGCAAACAGACAAGCTCCCCTCCCCCTCCCCAAACAATACCATTTAAAATCATAATGCCCTACCCAACTCCAAAGTTTTGTTCCTGTGAAGACCCTTCTTGGGGGCAGTTTGGTTTGCTCTCTGCTCACATGTGAGGGGAAGGAAGAAGAGACTGTAACCAGAGCAAGGGAACGATAGCACCAGCTCGGCTACCCTCCGCTCAGTGTGGACTTGCGCAGTGGAGGCTGGACTTGCGCAGTGGAGGCTGGACTTGCGCAGTGGAGGCTGGACTTGCGCAGTGGAGGATGAACTTGCGCAGTGGAGGCTGGACTTGACAAAGCAGGAGCGGGTGGTCGATAGAAGCCTTGAATCGTTATATTCTAGCTTCATCAGAGTCAGCTCCTGCTCTCCCCTGGAGCCCAGGGCCCCGTCTCCAGAGCTGGTGTATACACACAGTTTTTAGGTAGCCCCGAGTTTTCTCAGGCAGGCACTGTGAAGGGTGTGCAGGCTATGCCATCCTAAAATGAGGATGCAAACTTAAACACTGTTCACATTCTCTCAGGTCTTGATGGGCAGTTGGTGGGACGCTTTTAGAAGCAGGCTTTGAACTTGGTAGGAGTCTGGTCAGAGAGCATCTGTCACTACTCTCCAAACCGAGGAAGTGGACAGATAAGGAAAAAGCTTTAGAAGAGAGTTGGGAAATGGGGAGGCTAATGGCCACAAGGGAGGGATGGGCTGGGGAATGGAGCTGAGACCAAAGCTGATAATTTTTGAGGCTGGGAGACTAGGCTGTGGTTTAATATTGTGCAAATGGTATTTCCTGTCACATGAATAAAATATTGCACATCTGTGATTGAATAGTATGGGGTGCGCAACATATGTGCTCATAAAACGGCCCGTGCTGCCTTGGCCTTGGAGTGACCTAGATGGGGGCAAGGCGCGCACATGCTCCTTTTGTTTTCGTTTCAAACTCTTCAAGGGAAAACTTCCCTGGGACTGGTCACCACACCATCACAGCAAATTTTTTTTGAGGGGGGGGGGCGGGGAATTCTTCATAATGCCCTCACTGTGGGCTTGGCTTCCTGAGTACCAACCCTGAGGGTCCCAGCCCTCCCAGAGCACACAGGAGAGGCTTCACTGAGGCAGCCAGGGTCCATCTGGTTACAAAGTAGCTTTGGAGGAGTCTGGAATGCAGGAATCTGAGAGTTCCTTATTTGGGAGGGCAGCCAATGAAGCCAAGCGGATATTGACCCTAAGACATTCTTTCTTTAGATTGTTCAGCATTGTTACAGAGCAAAAAGCCAGAGTCAGAGAAGTTCAGCCTTGGTAAGAGCCCAGAGGCTGAAGCGGGAGTCTGCCTGACCATGACAATGGGGTACAGCTGATAGCTTCCAGGGATGGACGGCTTCAGCGTCTGTCCTCCCCCAACATCTGGAATGTATGGAGGAGTATACATTAGGGACCATGTAAAAGGAGTCTGTTCCTCTCCACACACCGGCAGTGACGTGGAGACAAAGCCACAAATGATCCGGAATGTGGCTTTACCAGCTGAAGGCCCCCGAGTCGGATTTCAACAATCTTCAGGAGATGGTAGAGCTTTGTACATTCCTTCCTTGAATGGTTTCTGAGGAAAGGCCAAGGAAAAGGAAGCTGGGCTAGAAGAGCTGAGGGCAAAGAACAGCAGAATAGAGGGACCCTGGGCCGTGCGGAGGGGACGGAAGGACTGTGTAAGGAGCAAGATAGAATTTGGGCAATTGGTGCACCAAGACTGCTCTGAAGGGCCAGTCAAGTAGGGACAGGAAGCAGGTTGGCCTGAGTTAATAAAGGTAGTCTCAGAAGTGAGCCTAGCCTGATCGTGGCTGGACTCTTGGGGTTGGGGGTTGGGGTGTTGCAGGGGTGTCTGTCCCAGAGTTTGCCTTTCCTAAAGCTTGTTGGTCCAAGACACCTGTGGTAGGTGAGAAACAAACTCTTTCCAGGCTCACCCTTCTTTAGTTCCTGGCTCTAGGGAGGGACCTCGGCAGCTGGGAGCTGTTTCCTTGAGGAAGGGTGTGGCAGTGACAACCTCCCTGCCAGGAGGTCAAAGGGATCTTGGGAGTATTGGACTTTGGCATCTAACAGACCTGGTTTCAGCCAGGTTCTGCCTCTTGCGAGCTGCGTGACTTTTGGCAAGTAGTTTAACCTCTCTGACTCCTCTGAAGCGCCGGGTGTTAAACAAGACGAGACCTATGTGCAGCTGTTAGACAAGAGTTGTTGGTAAATGTTTTGTTAGTCGCACTTTCTTCTTAATGCTAAAATTCAATGACTCTTTGAACTGCATGTGTGTGTGTGTGTGTGTGTGTGTGTGTGTGCTTAGAGCTTTTAGAAAAAGGAGAAAAGTCCACTTGAGGTTATTTTATCAACAATGTATGGAGTTCTGTACTTTTTGCCGGATTTTTGTAGAAAAAGTAGAAAATGTCTTTACAAATGAGACAGGATCTCTGCTTGATAAAGCTGACTGAAAGAACAGGCAGTGTTTCCCTCTGACTTGAAAGTTTATCCTGGGATAGTCTTAGAGATGATGTTTCATAGTAGAGCTTCGAACCTGCAAGGCATGTGATAATGTTATTGTTGAAGGTAAGGTATTGTTGCTTTTATCTTGTGTGTGGGTTGTATGTATGGTGCATGTGTGCATGCCTACATGTTTATCTATGTGAGTGCTGGTGTCAGTGCCCTGTTTTAAGTGTGGAGGCTGGAGAATAACCTGGGTGGTCCTCGACTTCCACCCAGTTTGAGGTAGGGTCTCTCATTTGCTTCTGTGTATACCAGGCCGTGTTAGCTGATTATTGAGCTTCCACTGGCCATAGGCATGCTGGGAACACACACACACATACACACACACACACACACACACACACAGACACACACACACACGCACCCACACTTACTCTCTCTATCTCTCTCTGTGTCTCTCTCTGTTTCTCTGTCTCTGTCTCTTTCTGTCTCTGTCTCTTTCTGTCTCTGTCTCTTTCGGTCTCTGTCTCTTTTTGTCTCTGTCTCTGTCTCTTTCTGTCTCTGTCTCTTTCTGTCTCTGTCTCTTTCTGTCTCTGTCTCTGTCTCTCTCTGTCTCTCTCCTTTCTGCTGTGCCTGGCTTTATTTGTGTTCTGGGGATTCAAACTCAGGACCTTATGCTTGCATGGTGAGCACTTTTCCCACTGAGCCATCTCCTTATTTGTGGTTATCTCTGTAGTACAAGAGTTTGATTTCTTAACTGGCAGAAAGAATAATGTATCTTTTTTTTTTTTAGCTTTGCTGTAGCCTATTCTGTTTCTAGCCCACCCTTTAGAACAGGGTAGGGGTAATTGCTGTGGAGATCCCCTAATTTGGAGGGGGTTAAACTCTTAGCAGATTCTGAATGCACTTGATAGATTTGTTGAAGGGGAAAAGGCTTGTGTCATGGTTTCCTGCAGCCCCGTTTTTCCTGATGTGAATAGCCAAACACAGCTACTTTTAACTTGCTCTCAAGTTCAGTCGTCCCAAAGCCGCTATGAGACTGGCTACTGTGAAGAAACTGTTGTTTTACAGAGAAGCAAACATCTCCCTGAGGAGTCTTAAATATCAAAAACGGGTTTCTAGAAATTTCTGCCATAATAAAATTTCTATGCCCTAGATAGGATCTTGGTGTCCTGCCATATTTCTGGGCCTAACTGGAGCTATGTTCTAGAAGTTCGCTCCTAATCCAGATGGACTGCACACAGACCTCTGAAGGGTTGGGGCCACAGGAAGGCCATGGCCTCACTGGCAGGGAAGGAGCCTGAGTCAGACAGAGGAATCTTTGCCTCTGAAGGAAGTAGCAGAGATAGGAAGGAGACAGGAATTCCTGGGCCCTGAACCAACTAGATTCCAGACCTTGGAAGATGCCCAAATGCTGTTTAAATGAGATATTGCTCATGCATGGCTGTCAGTAGTGAGTAGGGGGGAGGGGTATCAAGAGAGGCAGGAGCTTGTTCTGATCCAAGTGGCTGCCAACACGGGGTGGGGGTGGCTGTGAGGGACTCAGAGGAGATGGCGGCAGCGGGAGGGGACAAGGGTGGGGGGCGCTGCGGGAGGAAGGGGTGGGTTGGGGGTGTGCGGGGGGAGGTAAAGGGAGACTGCACTAAGCTGAGCTGCCTTCCAGCGCTCTGAAGCAGCTGTGGGCAGGAACCATGGAAGGAAGATTGTTGCCAAGCTCGCTCGTGCTTACCTCCCCTGCCAGAGGCCTAGGGCCTTCTGAGCCAGGCTCTGGGGTAGGGACGGGGTTGGAGAAAGGAAAGCATTTGGTTGGAGCACTAGTTGTTGACTTTGGGCTAGCTGACTGGAAGGGGATGTGGGAGAAGGATGATACTGAGGGAGGGGAAGCAGAGATAAGAGAGATGTGCAGCAGGCAGGAGGGGACAGAGCACTGAGGGAACCAGACCAGCCTCCCACTGAGGTCCCATCTGTAGAGGACCAACCAGAGACCTTGGAGGCAGACTGACCACTGGCTGGGGAGCCAGGATTGAGAAATCTTTGCATGGATTTGGGGTTCAAGATCATAGGTATTATATAAGGTGTGCAAAAAAATGGGGGTGGGGGTAGAGGTACGTCCATTTACAAAGCAATGGGCTAATTTCTTTGTGTGTGTGTGTAAATCAGTTTCTTTGTCTCACAAGAGGCAGAGAAAAATAAACTACACCCATCTTCCCAAACTACCCAGGGAAACCAGAAGGGGCAGACGCTAGGCGGGGATCCCAGCAAGACTGCACTGAAATCTCTCATCTGTCTTCTAACATAATAAACTCTGCTGGAGTAAATATTTGCAGGACGTCTTGTCCTCCGAAGGGCTGTTTGGACTGGATTCCTTCTGAGGGTGGGGCGAGGATGGGCCTGGACCTCTGATCCTCCTGGTGGCTCTGCCAGGTCCCAGGGGCTGATGTTTTTGGCCATTGCTTCTGCTGGGCAGAGCCCGACGGTGAGGTTCCCTCCCCCTGCCCTCCACCCCGGCCTTGGCCTGGCCTCAAGCCCCTTCTTGTGGGTTTAGAGCCCCCAGGAATGCGCAGAGGCCTTTGTTTTCAGCCCAGTCCTAGGCTCCCCCTTCTATTTATTTGTGTCAGCTCTTTTCCAAGCTTGAGTGAATCAAACAAGCAGGGGCCCAGAGGGAGGAAAGAGGCTTTACCCAGCAGCTTTGTGCCAGCAGGTCTCAGTTTTTCCGTCCAATGGGGCTCCTTCTAGGAGGGTTCAAAATAATGGGTGTAGCTCAGTGGTAGAATACTCGTCCTGAGTTACAGTCCCAGCACTGGGCTTCTCTGCCCTGAGGGTCCTGGAACTGAGTGGGGAATAGTTTTTGCTTTTGAACATACACATTTGATTTGGATATCAATTGCCATAGAATTGCTTTAATGCTGGAAAGAACTCCAAAAACTGTTCTAGTGTAACCAACCCTTGGTTTTTGAAGAGACCGGGCACTCAGCCAGCCAGTGGCAGAGCAGTGCCCAGGATTCCTGTGACTTCACTACCCTCAGGAATGTGCTTCTTAAAGCTCCTCACCTTTGGTGTCTTCAGACTAATTTCAAGAATTTATGTTATACCAAAGGAGACAGCATTTGCTCAATAGAAATGTTCATAGAGGCGACAAATTCATAAAGATAGAGGGTAGGTTAGTGAATTCCGGGGCCCAGGAGAAGGGGAGGCTGGAGAGTGCCTGGGGTTGGTCTAGGGTTTGTTTTGGGAGCAGGAGGAATGTTTTGAAGTTGGCGGCAATGGACAAACAACTCTGTTATTAATCTAAAAAGTACATAAGTGCACACTGGTTTTGTTTGTTTGTTTGTTTTTGTTTTTTGAAAGTGGCCTATGAATTGTATCTCAGTCAGTCCTGATTTTTTTTTTTCTCCTTGCTGATGGGTGGTTTCAGGCTATGTACAGGAATGTAGCCCTTTACTGATGGGGGACTTCAGTCTGTACAGAGGAATGTATGTATAGAGGAATGTATGGATGCACACACAGCACAGGTTGTTTGATAGGCCGTGAGTCAAGACCCTCTGAATGATAAACTTCACATATTTTGGGGGTGGGTGGATGGGGTGGAAGTGTGTTATAAACTTATTGGATTTCTAGCTTTCCACTTCACTAACAAAGTGACTACCTAGTAATCATTCCAATGAAGACTTAGTGATTTGATTCAGTTGACTTGCCAGGTGGTTAATCTGAGCACTCAGGAGGCAGAGGCTGACGGATCTGAGTTCAAAGCCAGCCTGGTCTACAGAGTCAATTCTAGGACCACTAAGACTACACAGAGAAACCCTGTCTTGAAAAACAAAAGCAAGCAAACAAACAAAGCTTTGAGTCAAATGCCCCCAACCTTCCTGTGTATGCTCCTCATAAAGTCCCCCTAAATCCCCACCCCACCCCAGCAGTGTGTGTGTGGGGAGTGTCTGTGGGAAGGCACATGAAGTCTGTCCTTTGTAACACAACTTTAAGTGAATAGTGCAGAATAGCTCTCCTATTGGTTGGTCTACCCACAGTCTTGTACAATCCTTTTTATTTTTGTGACTTCCACTGGAATGCTTTTTATTTCTAATTTCCTTTTTCCATTGTTCACTAAACTAGCTGTAAGGACTTACACGTTTTCAACAGGACTGTGTGGACTGCCTGAGCCCCAGCACAGATGAAATGCTATACCCTCTAAACAGTGGCTCCCCTTTTGTCCCCTTTCCAGGCTCTGACATTCATTGCTTCACTTTCTGCTCTCTGAAGCTGACTTCAAATATCTTGTGTTTTTCATTTTCATCCATTTTCAACAGCACTGGCTCAAAGGCTCGCTCTTCGTCCTCTTGTCTTCTTTCTGCATGCGTCTCAGCCCTGCTGTTCTGTTAGTTTTACCTGAGCTAACTCTCCTTTAGCTTGTCTGTTGACTAGCTTCTTGAAGCATAGAGCTGTGGAATTTCTTTGAGCTTACCCTTATTTTTAGTGTAGCCATTTATGGCTGTAGTCTTTTCTGTTAGCATGACTTTCATTGCGGATTTTAGAAATCTGTGAGATTTTGCTTTGTTTTGGTTCTTTGTTTTTTTTTGCTTGTTTTGTTTGTTTCGTTTTGTTTTTCTTTTTTGAGACGGGGTTTCTCTGTGTAACCCTGGCTGTCCTGGACTTGATTTACAGACCAGGCTGGCCTGGAACTTCTACCTGCCTCTGCCTCACAGAGTGCTGGGGTTAAAGGCGTGCGCCACCACCCCCGACTGTGTTTCTGTCTCACAGTATTTTCTAGCTTACCCTTACATCCCCCTCTGTTTGAAACCATGATTGCACAATGTCTTCACTTGATATTAATTCGCTTGTTTGTCAATTTGCATTGGTGGAAAAACAAAAGCAAGAGTTCCCCTTTTGCTATTGATTTCTAGGAACCCCCTCCCCACCTGTATAAGACAGAAGTGCTTATGTTACTTTAGTTTTCCTAAGTTTAAGGCTTGTCATGTGGTCTAAGATAATGCACTCTTCCTTGTTGTACTCCTCCATGTGTGCTTGAGAAGGTATGTCCGCTCTAGTCTGTGCTGGGATGCTGTGTGCGTCTGGCAAGCTCATTTGGTGGATGGGATTGCTCAAGACTTCTTTGTAAAGATTAACAGTCTACCTGGGTATTGCCTCTATTATGAATCTGGGATCCTGAATCCCCTAGCGTTATATTTAGCTGTCTAGTTCTTCCTTCCTGACTGTCAGTCCTTGCTCCCTTGGTCTTGGGGTTCTAATGCTGGGTGCCAGACATTTACAATTATTGTATCTTCCTTGTGCACTGACTGCTTTATCGTTACGCAATTTGCCTTTTGTGTTTTTGACTTGTTTATTTATTATTTGTTTGTTTTTAAAGGTCTTGTTTATTTTTACTCTCTGTGGATGATTATGAGGACCGCGCCTAGTTGCACGCATGCGCACACATTTCTGCGAATGAGTGTGAGCGTTGTACCTACTTGCATGCATGCCTGAAACGTGCCTTGGTTGGATCCCATGGACTGGGCTTGCAGTTACAGATGCGTGTGAGCCACCATATGGGTGCTGCGAGTCAAATCAGCTCCTCTCCATCCCTGCTTGGTTTTGTTTTTGTTTTTGTTTTTGTTTTTTGAGACAGATGCTTGCTCTGTAGCTCAGGCCAGGCTGAACTCACTGTGTAGCCCAGGTTGGCCTTGAATTAATTATATCAGGTATGACATGGTTGTGAACATGACTGTATGACGCAGCTTTGGCCACAGGAGCACCTGTGTCAACCTGAATACTGCATCTCGGACTTTCTAGTATACAGATGGCGTTGCTCTTCTTATATGCTTGTCCACTTTGCCTTTGTCTATACCATATTTGTCCTCATATAAACTTTGGTAAAAATGTCTGGGAAATGGATTGAGGGCATTACTAGAGAAGGAAATGGCTCTGATGTCTACTAGGAACAAACTGCTCTGGCCCAGGCCATCCAAGCAGCCAACCCAGGCGAATCAGGACAAGGGGCTCTGGATGTGGAGGCTGAAGGCCTTAATTGTTGTTCTCTGGGAAATTTTAGCCAACTCATGATGATTAGGTTGTATCAGGAAATATTTGAGGCAGGCAATGTTTTTGAGAAACCTGAAGTTTTAGTAGTTAAGAGAATTGAAGACCCCAAGTAAAAGGAACGGTGGGCCTGGGTCACTAAGAACAGGGATGTCCATGGAAAGTACAAGGGACAAGATGGAGGAAGAAATAGCTGGGTCTCCTGGGTTAGTGAGCAATGGTTGAGAGAGCCCCTATGAGAGGAGATCTCTAATAATGGAAAGTTTGATTCAGAAATATTACTAGGAAAAACTGGAAGATATATGTATGATAAAGAAGATAAAGGATGGGCAAGAAGAGCTTGGACTCAATGAGGGGGGCTTATAAGGAGACTTTGCAACCTTAGACAAGTTACCAATGCTGACATTACCTGACCTGCTTAGCACCTTTTGTTCTCATGCTAATGCTGTAACCGCAAATTTATGCCCAGATGACCTGTGCTGTGGAGGTTTTCTGAGCGTTAGAAGTTAATGTATAGCTTGCTTTAGCTGACAGTGAACTGTGACTTTGTGTGTGCATCGTGCCATAGTCACATGGGATTATCAGGCAAAATAATAAGTTTGTGAGGAAAAGAATGAAAGACTTTTGATTGTGTATTATTGTATAACAAGGAAGTGTGTAAGCAATAAAAGACTGAGGCAAGGGCTGGAGAGATGGCTCAGGGGTAAGGAGAAGTGGCTGTTCTTCCTGTGGATCTGAGTTCAATTCCCAGCACCTACATGGCGGCAGCTCACAGCTGTCTGTAACACAAGATCCAGGGGATTTGACACCCTCACACAGACAGACATGCAGACAAAACACCGATGCACATAAAATAAAAGTAAATAATTAAATAAAAAAAGATTGCGGTGGGGAACTACAAGCCGTCACCAAGCACAGCTTTTGAACAGCAAGGATTCACCTGTCAGCTTGCTCCTCCATTACCGCCTGAGACTCTTGATTTCGTGCAGATCCAAATCTCCCATTCTCGAGAACCCCAAAACAACTGAGGATAGTCCTTGGCAAATTAGATTCCTCCTCGCTCAGCTTCCCACGTGTTGGGATTATAGGCCTGAGCTACTATGTCTGGCTTTGTAACTTTCTGACTTGAAGTTTATTTTGAGTGTAGAGTGTGGCGCTCCCGTGAGTTAATAATAATAAAATACCGGAGACAATGAACTTAAAAATAAAGGAAGGGCCAATTTTGGTTCACAATTTAAAATTCATTTATCTGCCAAGTATGGCCACTTATAAGTATTTCTTTGCACACACAGGTTTGTGACATTGGACTTTGTCTTTCTCCTTTACAGAGACAACGACCCTGACTATTTGACCAGACCACAAGCCCACCCTGAAGATGTATTCTACAAACCCGGGCAGCTGGGTCACCTTTGATGATGACCCTGCTTTTCAATCTTCTCAGAAAAGAAAGGATTTTTCTCTGGAGACTCAGGGTGTTTGTAGACCAAACGGACTGAAGCTGACCCTTCCTACCCTCCGGGACCCTCCCAGCACCCCCTCCTCTGCCAGCAGCACCCCCCTGTCCTCTCCCATGGTGGATTTTTATTTCAGTCCAGGACCCCCAAGCAACTCCCCTCTTTCTACACCCACCAAAGACTTCCCAGGGTTCCCTGGCATCCCTAAAGCAGGGACACATGTGCTTTATCCTATTCCAGAGTGTTCTTCAAGCAGTGCCCCCACAACGGCGGGAGGAGTGGGTCCCCCATTATTACTTACTAAGCCAGACTGCTCCCCCCATGTATCGTTACCCAGTAGCCACTCCCACACTCAGCCCACTCCAACACTCGGTTTTACAGAAGACGCTGGCCCTCAGCGGGTCCAAAGCGAGGCTCGGCAGTTCGAATATTTTCAGGACCATTGTGCTTTCTCCAACCCATTTTGGAAAGATGAAGGTAGCGCTTCCCCGTTCCCCCTTGACTCCCTGGCAAGCAGAAAGCCGTTCTCACCAAAGGACAAGGAGGTACCTATTGGCCACAAAAGCCTAACCCAGTGCTCACTGGACTACATCTGCGAGAAGCTGGAACACTTGCACTCAGCGGAGACCCAAGACCCTCTTGGAGATTTGTCTATGCAGGATCCATATGCAGGAGACACAGTCTCGTTTGTCCCACACTCCCTCTTCCGGAGTCAGCCCAGAGCTGGATGGTCCTTCATGCTGAGGATTCCCGAGAAGAAGAACATGATGTCTTCCCGGCAATGGGGACCCATTTTCCTAAAGGTTCTTCCTGGAGGGATTCTGCAGATGTACTATGAGAAGGGGCTAGAAAAACCATTCAAAGAGTTCCAGCTTGACCCACATTGCAGGCTTTCTGAGCCCAAACTCGAGAACTTCAGCATGGCAGGGAAAATCCACACCGTGAAGGTGGAACACGTGTCTTACTCAGAGAAAAGGAAATACCATGCCAAGACAGAGGTGGTTCACGAGCCGGAAGTGGAGCAGATGCTGAAGCTGGGGTCCACGGAACACCGTGACTTCCTCGAGTTTCTGACTACCGTCGAAGAGGAGCTAATAAAGCTGCCGGCTACTGCCAAGCCCAAGAACAAAAGCTACGAGGAACAAGAAATTTGCCTGGACATTCAGGACAGCCTTTGGGGTAAAGTAACCAAAGAGGGGCAGCTGGTGGAAAGCGCCGTGGTAACTCAGATCTGCTGCCTCTGCTTTCTCAACGGGCCCGCGGAATGTTTCTTAGCCTTAAACGACCGTGAGCTCCAGAAACGGGACGAATGCTATTTTGAGAAAGAACCGGAAAAAAAGGGGATTGCTATTCTTGACTACCATTTCCATACGTGTGTGAAGGCTGAAGAATTTGAACAGTCCAGAATCATTAAGTTCGTGCCTCTGGATGCTTGCCGGTTTGAGCTGATGCGTTTCAAAACCTCGTACGAAGCGGGTGAGCTCCCCTTTGCGGTGAAGTCCGTAGTAACTGTCCAGGGAGCCTATGTGGAGCTGCAGGCCTTTGTCAACATGACCCCAGCAGCTCAGGGGTCACCCCATGCCGGTGCCCTGAGGAGCTGTAACAATATCATGATTCATTTTCCTGTCCCAGCCCAGTGGATCAAGGCCCTCTGGACCAGGAACCTTCAGAGGCAGAAGTCCCTGAAAGCCAAAATGAACCGTCGGGCTTGTCTGGGGAGTTTACAGGAGCCTGAATCTGAACCTGTCATTCAGGTCACTGTCGGGTCAGCAAAATATGAGAGCGCCTACCGGGCTGTGGTGTGGAAGATAGACCGGCTTCCGGATAAAAACTCAAGTAAATATCCCCCACCTAGGGTAACTTTCGTAGGAAACTGCTCGGTGTTTTCACCTACATCCTTGGGCCAAAGCAGGCAGAGACAGATGGTACTTAGAGAGATGAGTGCTTGCTCGCTTGCACAGCCAAGCTGGAGGGAGAAAACAGCCAAACAGCTGATTTATTCATTTTCTCTAGTGTTTATTTCTACCAAATGGGTGCAGCGTCTCCTGCTTCCTTCTTCCTTCCTTCCTTCCTTCCTTCCTTCCTTCCTTCCTTCCTTTCTTTCTTTCTTTCTTTCAAAAGAATTTTATTTATTTATTCCCCATTTCTTTTCTTTTTTTTAATGATACATAATTGACTTACAAAATTTACCAGTCTTAGTAGATATGGGTAACAAACCTGCTAAGAAAGATCATGGACACGTGCCTCTTCCCAGTTTCTCAAATAAAATAAAACATTTGGAATATCCATAACAAAAGAGGTAAAAAAAATATGCGAAGAAAGTGGTTAAGAAACATACTAGAATTTGAAAGCCCCCCAAGCATATAGCTTGGTAGAATTAACATTGTGAAAAAAAAAAAAAAACCTTCCTACCAAAATAATTTACTGATTCAATGAAATTACAATCAACATCCTCATCTCATTCTTCACATAAATAGAAAGAAAATCCTCGGGTTGATTTGGAACAACAAAAGACTCAGAATAGCCAATTAGTCCTAGATAAGTGTTTGTTTCTATTCATTCTGCTCGTTTTAAGTGCTAAGTGCATCTGTCTAAGACCCCAGCTTTTATACACCTGTTTCTATCGTATCATTGATTTTTAAGTTAGCCGTACTTTCAATCCTCCATTGTATCCATTTGTCCTTTTCTTCCACAGTGAGGAATCTCAGAACTCACTCTTGAATATTTTGAGTGTTAATGTATTCAACCATAGAATGGGTATTGGTTATGTGTGGTTGTCTTAGAAAGGGTGAAGGAGTTGGAGGAGAAACAAATGCGATCTTTATAAGAGTGCTTTGAAAATCTGGTGTAATTTGGTAACTATAAATTGTTATGTGATGTTGCTATTTGGTTTTCTTCTCTAGATTTTCAGCATCTGACAAAGAAGCTCCAATGTGTTTACGTCAGTCAATTCCAGGGTAGATGCCATGGATATCCCAAATTAGTTTGGGAAGCCTGGATAGCTTGAAGACTGCCCTCATTCCATCCCAGGACTGCAAAAGTCTTGGAGGACATTATATACTCAGGTTTCCAAAATTACTTGAGACTTGGAATGTTTTGACTAGAATCTGCTGCACCTAAATGTAAATTGATATCATGTCTTTTCCACTTGAACACCATTTTGTGGAGGGATCATTTGACATATTGAGGCAAATAGTCTGGAGTATTTGGTTCTGTTTTCATTTCTTCAGGTTGCCTATGTTAGTGGTACTGTGTTCATGTGGATCCTATCCTTCTTGGCTTCTTCTTTAACATATTTATTTGCTAAAACCATGCATCTCTTGCTAAGTCAAAGTTTCAAGTTTCTTCTCATGTAAATCATAGTTGTGTGTGTTATTTTAGTTGAAAGTCGATTTTATTCCATATTAGAATGGCTACTCCAGCTTGTTTCTTGGAACCATTTGCTTGGAAAATTGTTTTCTAAACTTTTACATTGAGGTAGTGTCTGTCATTGTCACTGATTTGTTTCCTGTATGCAGCAAAATGCTGGGTCCTGTTTACGTATCCAGTCTAAGTTTTTATTGGAGAATAGAATCCATTGATGTTAAGAGATATTAAGGAATAGTGACTTTTCCTTCCTGTTATTTTTGATGTTATTAGGTTTGTGTGGCTATCCTCTTTTGGGGTTGTTGAAAGAAGATTACTTTCTTGCTTTTTCTAGGGTGTAGTTTCCCTCCTTGTGTGGAGTTTTCCATCTATTATCATTTGTAGATCTGGATTTGTGGAAAGGTATTGTGCAAATTTGGTTTTGTCATGGAATAGCTTGTTTTCTCCATCTATGGTAATTGAGAGTTTTGCTGCGTATAGTAGCCTGGGCTGGCATTTGTGTTCTCTTAGGGTTTGTATGACATCTGCCCAGGATCTTCTGGCTTTCATAGTCACTGGGGAGAAGTCTGGTGTAATTCTGATAGGCCTGCCTTTATATGTTACTTGACCTTTTTCCCTTACTGCTTTTAATATTCTTTCTTTGTTTAGTGCACTTGTTGTTCTGATTATTATGTGATGGGAGGAATTTCTTCTCTGGCCGAGTCTATTTGGAGTTCTGTAGGCTTCTTGTATGTTCATGGGCATCTCTTTCTTTATGTTAGGGAAGTTTTCTTCTATAATTTTGTTGAAGGTATTTACTGACCCTTTAAGTTGAAAATATTCATTCTTTTCTACAACTATTATCCTTAGGTTTGATCTTCTCATTGTGTCCTGGATTTCCTGGATGTTTTGGGTTAGGAGCTTTTTGCTTTTTGCATTTTCTTTGACTGTTGTGTCCATGTTTTCTATGGTATCTTCTGCACCTGAGATTCTCTCTTCTATCTCTTGTATTCTGTTGGTGATGCTTGCATCTATGACTTCTGATCTCTCTTCTAGGTTTTCTAACTCCAGGGCTGTCTCCCTTTGTGATTTCTTTATTGTTTCTATTTCCATTTTTAGATCTTGGATGGTTTTGTTCATTTCCTTCGCCTGTTTGATAATGATTATGTTTTCCTGTAACTCTTTAAGGTATTTTTGTGTTTCCTCTTTAAGGGCTTCTAGCTGTTTACCTGTGTTCTCCCTTATTTCTTTAAGGGAGTTACTTATGTCCTTCTTAAAGTCCTCTATCATCATCATGAGAAGTGATTTTAGATCCAAATCTTGCTTTGCCAGTGTGATGGTGTATCCAGGACTTGCTACGATCCTCTGATCCTGGGCCTGTAGAGTGCCTGGGAGTGGAGCTTCCACTGGGTGTTGTGGGACTGGCTGCAGAGTTTGGGCCCAAGTTCTGCTCAGGGCACCGGCCCAGACAGGAAGGAACCCGTGCCACTGGTTGGGCGGGTTTCCTGAGTCCCTGGATCGTCCCTGGATCGTCCCTGGATCCCACTGGTCCCAGTTACTCCACGTGGTGTTGGAGTCCTGCTTCTAACATACTGAAAGAAATGCCATCCTAGTTTAGAGTTTGTCTGTGGTGGTACTAAGGAAACGTTTATAGGAATGGAAAGAAGAAGGAAGGAAGGAAGGAAGGAAGGAAGGAAGGAAGGAAGGAAGGAAGGAAGCCCAGGTGGACCTTCTCTGGATTGTAGGTAGGGGTCATCTCATTCTCCTGAATCTCCAGGCTTGATGCTGCTGCTCCCTTCTCTCCTGGTGCCTCTGAGCAGCTCCTTCTGGGTCAGTCTCACTGGCTGGGTGGTTACAGCTCAGTTCTGGTGAGCAGGGGTCCATGTGGGTGTCTGCATCTCCCTAGAATCCAGCACAGAGCTGGGTGGAATTTCCTGGAGATAATGTAAGTTGGTGAAGTGAAAGGGTGAAGGGGCATCCTCTCGTGACACATTCTTGCCAATGTGTGTTCACATCACACATTCTTGGACAACTCCATGATGTAGGCAGGCAGGTTCACTTTCACAAGAAATTCACAGTGATTACCTCCACTCTGCACAGACGCTCTGTTGGACCCTTTCGTACCAACAGTGTCTAAGCACCAAGGGAAAACAGCCTCAGGCTGTATAGCTAGCTGTGTGCTCTCCTTTCCTTGTGTGCGTGTCTGTGTGTGGAAATGAGAGCCAGGATTCTGATCGTTGTCTACCATGGGAGATTCAAAAGGGTAGATTTCAAAATTGATCTATGAGAACATGGTACTAAGACTTCCAAACTGTCTCCCCTGGCACAAAGACAGTGGAGGCAGCGGGTCGCCATGTGGAGGCAGCTGGGGTTTAGAAAGATGATTGTAGGCCCTCAACTACAGTTTTCTCTTCCCCGAGGTTCATCCCTGTTTCGCCCTCTGTTACCAGCTTCTTAGTTCTTAACCCTGCGATTTGGTTCTCCGACATCCTTTTTTTTTTTCAGCTCTTAGTAGCTCAGCTTCAGATATGGAGTATCTTGGGTCAGGAGGGAATGGCTATTAACCCGACCTAAGAGACTGGTTTGCGTTCCCACTCCAGAGCTGAGAAGTTACTGACAGAATAATTACTAAGGCCTGACAGTGCCCCCTCGTGGTAGGTACTGAGATAGCAGGCTTTTCTCTGTCACTTCTAAGTTTGACAAAAATGTTTTAGGCACAGTACATGTAATCTTCAACTCAAATCCTGAATAAGAGTGTGCTGGCAAACACCATAGAGTGGACAGAAGCCTGGAGAAAGACACCAGAAAGCTTGAGAGCAAAGTACTTTTTCCACCAGCTTTTTAGAAGTGACGCAGATGTCATGACTACCGTTTAAAAAGTATTAGGTCTTCAACTCTCATGCATTCCCCATCCCGTTTCATTGGGGGGGGGGGGGAACTTCCTCAAGACATTTTCCAGGACAATGTATACATAAAATTAAGTAATTGTCAGTGTCATTTTCAAGTCTAAGTCTAGAACACACAGTTCCCCGCTGGTATGGTAATTGGATATACTAGCTTAAAATCACTTGGCAACGTAGTAAATACTTTCTGTCCAAACCACTGCCTCTTCTCATTAGCCATTCTCACAACAGCCATGTAAAACTGAAAAAAAAAAACACTAAAAAACCAAAACCAAACCAAACCAAACAAACAAACAAAAAACGAAAATTGAAGAAAAGAAACTGAAGAAACTGAAGTGGCTGTGGACTGAGTGTCAGTGAACTACTGCATCCTGGCTGCTGCCGGAAGTCTACACAGGATGAAGGACTAGGAATCCTGCCTCTCTGCTTCTCTGATCTCTTTCTGTGTGCTAGTGGGTGGGTGCGTGCCTGCGTGCATATAGTCTCGCCTGCAGTGATGTGGATAGCTTACAGCCGCTCAGAGGCCGCTGTTGTCCCGTCCTCTGTGTTTGGGGTGGAGCATCTGCTGGGAACTGAGGGACAGCCTCTCCAGGCCTCTTACAGAGTCAACATTCCAATAAGAAACACATTAAAAGAATGAAAGGTGGTTTATCTTTCAAAACAAATTTAGGCAAAGTCTTTTAAATTCGTGCTTTTGGGCCCAAAGATATGCTCTGATGAAAGCTCTATCAGCAGCAGCACAGGAATTTAACCTAGCTTTTGAGATGACTTTTTAAAAATATTTATTTATTTATTATATGTAAGCACACTGTAGCTGTTTTCAGACACTCTAGAAGAGGGCATCAGATTTTTTGTTACGGATGGTTGTGAGCCACCATGTGGTTGCTGGGATTTGAACTCAGGACCTTTGGAAGAGCAGTCGGCGCTCTTAACCGCTGAGCCATCTCTCCAGCCCCCTTGAGATGATTTTTAAAAGTTACATTTATTTAAAGATAGATTAAACTAGATATGGCTAAATGCTATGAACAATGTGAGAGGCCCACGGGGCACTTGTGAAGTCAACAGAGGGCTTTACTGTTGTGGTTCGATGTTTCAAGATAAGGCCTCAGGCTGGCCTCAAACTCACAGTGTCGCCTGGGATGACCCTACATCCTCAATCCTCCTTTTCCTACCCCTTACGTGCTGGGAATACAGGTGTGTCCAAAACCTCTCTCTTTCTTACACACACACACACACACACACACACACACACACACTGTAATTCCCACTTTACCTTTCTCAGTGCACCCAGTACCCCCTGGGTTTTGCCCAGAGCCTGCCTGACTCAGCATAGATCACCGTCCACACAATCCACAGTTCACTTCTCTGACAATAAATGTTAGACTGAAACACTGAAGGCCAGTATGCCTGTCTCTGCACTGTAATCTGTTCCTGGAGAAGCTTTTCAGGACCGTGAGAGGGAATTTCAGTAGTGAAAAAAAGTGCATCCTACCAAAACAAAAAAGTGTTACATTCCACCTGAACAAAAAGAGCCCAGTTTACAAGTCAGGCTTTGAAACCCTATGACCTAACGTGAAGTTTGTCTTTGTATTATCTAAAATTAAATACTGGTTTAATCAATGACTGGGGGGGGGGGGGTTACTCAGTCTACTCAGAAAAAGCTTTTCTAGGGGCTAAAACACACTCTGGCCAAATCTGTTTCATATAAATATTGTTCTTATCTTTGGCTAGAAAACCTTTTTGATGTTTGTGACTAAAGCCATTTGTTGGAGCTGATCTGTGGTAATACAAATATACATACATACAGTGATGATACAGGTATATAGACACACAGTGATGATACAGGTATATAGACACACAGTGATAATACAGATATACATACACACAGTGATAATACAGATATACATACACACAGTGATAATACAGATATACATACACACAGTGATAATACAGATATACATACACACAGTGATGATACAGATATACACACAGTGATGATACAGATATACACACAGTGATGATACAGATATACACACAGTGATGATACAGATATACACACAGTGATAATACAGATATACACACAGTGATGATACAGATATACACACAGTGATGATACAGATATACATACACACAGTGATGATACAGATATACATACACACAGTGATGATACAGATATACATACACACAGTGATGATACAGATATACACACAGTGATGATACAGGCATACACACAGTGATAATACAGATATACACACAGTGATGATACAGATATACACACAGTGATGATACAGATATACACACAGTGATGATACAGATATACACACAGTGATGATACAGATATACACACAGTGATAATACAGATATACATACACACAGTGATGATACAGATATACATACACACAGTGATGATACAGATATACAT
Organism: Mus musculus; assembly: GCF_000001635.26. Taxonomy (NCBI): domain Eukaryota; kingdom Metazoa; phylum Chordata; class Mammalia; order Rodentia; family Muridae; genus Mus; species Mus musculus. The sequence goes on from NC_000083.6 coordinate 88,643,917, forward strand.
ACACACAGTGATGATACATATATACATACACACAGTGATGATACAGATATACATGCACACAGTGATGATACAGGCATACACACAGTGATAATACAGATATACACACAGTGATGATTCAGATATACACACAGTGATAATACAGATATACACACAGTGATGATACAGGCATACACACAGTGATAATACAGATATACACACAGTGATGATTCAGATATACATACAGTGATGATACAGATATACACACAGTGATGATACAGGCATACAGTGATAATAGATTTTAGAGCTGCTGGTTTCAGCCTGGCTGGATTCCTCCAGGCCATTTTGAAGTTCGCTAATGGGATTCTTACTACAGTAAGAAGCGTGTTGTAGAATATCCCTTGGCCTTTGAAGCATTCTGACTTTTTGGTTTGGCTTCTTCTAGGTCCTGATCAGCCCCATTGTCTGTCATACAAACTAGAACTTGGGTCAGACCAGGAAGTTCCCTCAGATTGGTATCCATTTGCTACTGTCCAGTTTTCCATGCTTGAAGCCTGTGCCTCAAGGACAGAGGTGAGGTCTCTGGGAGTGGAGAGCGATGCCCAGCCTCAGAAGCACGTGTGTCAGCGAGCTTGCTACAACATCCAGGTACCCCAAGCACCCTGGTTCAAATCAGGGATTCTCGATCTGGGGTGGGGCCTGGCCTGGATATAAATGCCTAGTTTGTCCCTTAAGAACCAGTCAGTCAGTCTGTCTGTCTGTCTGTCTGTCTGTCTCCCTTCTCCCTTCTATCATTGACAAGGGAAAAAAGCTTAGCCAGGGAGACTTAGAGGTCAGCGTTGACTTCTGTTGAGACCCACTTCTTTCTTTCCTTATTGGTGAAGTTAGTGAGGGCAGCTGCTATACTGTGCCCTCTTGTCTGCCCTGAAGGCCACACCTCCCCAAGCAGCTAGGAACTGTACTTTAGAAGAGACTGGCCCTGCCCATGTCCTGTCTGCTCTTGGGTTAGCCCCTTAAGGACCACAGAATGTCCCTCTGGGCTCAATCTGCAGGGCCGTTCCCATGTCAGCTTCTCAGAGCGTGGCAGCTTTCAAACAAACGTGATGAGAGCCATGATTTTTAGAGAGCTTCAGATCGGATTCCAAAAGGAAGGATCTGGGGACTTGGTTCCCACAACCTCACTATGGAGTGGGTGTGGGGCAGTGGATGGGTCTGTGTCCACAGGGTGGGGGTCGGGGTCTCTCGTCAGGATAAGCAGTCCAGAGAGCTGCTGTCCTTGCCATGTCTGCTAACCTCACCTGTGCTTTGTTTCCTCCTACCAGGTTGAAATAGAAAAGAAGTGGATTCAAGTAGATGGAGAAGACGCAGATAAAACTGGTGGCTGTGTAACTCAATAAACACAACCCCACGGTTCAAACACAGAACCTACCCACAGGGCAGGAAGTTCTGCTACTGTATGGTGGGACTGAGAAGCGGCCTTAGGCCAGAGATCCAGTGGCGAGTCCCAAAGCAGGCCATCTGCGTGCCACTCTTCTGATGCTCTGCAATGTGTCCATGAGTCGTACCATGAGTTACATCATGTTGAAACTTGGAGGCGCTGCTATCTGATGCAAGACCTGCTGGCCAGTTTGACTGAAGGGTATCTGGGTTTGGATTCCTCAGCGACTTTGTTTTATAATCTGGGTTTTGTGATTCCACATCGCTTCTTGCTTTCTGTGTGGAACGGTTCGAATGGATGAGAAGAGTTAGGAGGTACGACTTTGTTGGAGGAAGTGTGTCACTGGGGGTGGGCTTTGAGGTTGTAAAAACCCAAGCTTGGCCTAGTCCCTCCCTCTCCCTCTCCCCCTCCCCCCTCCTCCTCCCCCCCTCCTCCTCCTCCCCTCCCCCTTTCCCTCTCGCCCCCTCCCCTCCCCCCCCCAAGTTTATTTTTGTCTTGGTGTTTCATCCCAGCAATAATACCCCTTATGAGGACTATTAGCTGAGAGTATTTTTGCTAGAAGATGTGCAAAGTGAAAGAGAAGGTGTAATTCTAGCTCTGTGTCTACGAGGAGACAGTTCAGCTGCGGAGTCGGAGAGATGGCTTGCCAGTCCAGGGTCTAGTGAGGGGCGAGCAGCATGGGGACCTGTTCCCTCTGCCTGGCCTCACTTTTACCGCTTTCCAGGATACGTCAGAATCCTAAGCTTTAAGAAATTGATGTTTTGAGAATTTTTTTTCCCATTTGATAAAGAGTCCTTCGTGTCGTGTTAATGTGCATTCAACTCACGCAGAGCCATGTTTGTGACGCGAGGCTCTCTTCCCCACAAAACAGGTTTGTTCTAAGTCAAAAAGTTACACAGCTGCTCCAAACTGCGTTTGCTTGTTGGCCTACAGTATTTATTTCCTGCATTTATATTTTGTTACATTCATTTTCATCTATTCAAATAGGTTAAAGCAAACACTTGTAGTATTTTGTACCAATCATACTTTATAGCTGTCATTACAGTAAAGGCACAGAAAACAAAAGTCAGAGATAAGAATGGATTATATTGCTCTATTTTAACCGTGTGACACGTCACTCATATTTGCTTGAAGCTCGTTGTTGATGCATAGCACACATATGTATGTCAGTGTGTATCTGATTAAAAACAAACAACCCACCATCATTCCTTATGTTTGGGAGCAGGCACACTTCCTTCACTTTAGCCCGCTTGGAACAAACATGGAGATTTTTGAGGGGCTATGTTGGGAAATCCCAGGGAAGTTAGCTGGGTTAATCACACCTTCTCTGAGGTATTTTATGGCCTCCTGCCTATAAAGATCTCACAGTGGATGCAGAGGAACTTAATGCATATTCATATCACAAGAGAAAACCAGCAGAGGATTCCCTCCAAGGCATTATTCTTCCTGCCCTGAAGATTGGCTAATATGTGTGGGTCACACTGCTGAGGTCTTTAACAAGTCACAATCAACCAGACTTTGGGGGCCTCCTCCAGCTTCAGTATTAAGGCTGGAGGACTGACGCAAGCTCAAATTGAGTTTCTGGAGCAACGTTGATAGCATTAACAGCGGGGGTTACAACTGCATACTCCTTAATTTGTACATCGATCGGGACTTCAAATATCCATTACTTAGTGTGAAATCAACATTAGGGATAAGAGGCTTTTAGATACAGTCCTTCTGACCTTAGAAATGGCGGGAAGTTAAATGTGACTTCCAAGCCCTGCATGAAAACTTACTGGGATGGTGTAAGAAGTAAAATCTCTCCCCAGAAGCCAGCAGTGATCTTCAAAATCCCTGCTTTTAAACAAGCCCAGGAGGGAATTCAAGAAGAAACACTCCTTTTAAACATTTTAACTTGGGTAACTTTTTTACCTGTGTGACCACTTTGGAGTCTGTAGCCAACTAAGGAAATCACTACCCTGGTCTGGTTATTTGGGCAGCAGGGGACCACATTAACTGTGCCAATGAGAGCATGGGTGATAGTTCCATGATCAGTTATGTAGGACTGAGCATAAGAACACTTCCATGTCTGTGGGAATGGCTGTTTATCAATTACAAAAGATAAGAAAGGTGGCACACGCCTTTAATCCCAGCACTTGGGAGGCAGAGGCAGGCGGATTTCTGAGTTCGAGGCCAGCCTGGCCTACAGGGTGAGTTCCAGGACAGGCAGGACTACACAGAGAAACCATGTCTCGGAAAAAAGAAAAAAGAAAGAAAGTCACACTCTCCATCTTGTCTTTAGGTCTGGTCTGTGTATCAGAGAACTGCAGTTGCCTTTCATTCAGCAGCTATGTTTATTATCTAACCAATTTCCTACAACTTCAGTTAGAGAGTTTTCCTTAACAATGGCTGTTACAATGTTTTACTCAGAATATGACTTCCTGACCTATTGTTACAAACTCAGAACAGACTGAACTTGATAATCATGTAACAAAGTATTTTGTAGATTACATATTGATTTTTTACAAAATTAAAGATGTATTTCAAATAGTTCTTGCTGTGCTGTGAACTTACATCTTCGTCTGCAAGGCCTGGAGACTTTTTTTTTAAAGGTGTGAAATCAATTTCAATAACCACACATGATTGACTCTGTCGGGTGTATATACATGGCTTCACTATTAAGGAGTCTCTGGACATGACATCTCGGCCTAGCCTAGAGAATGAATACCAACAAACTATACTTGATTGTCATGTTGAAGATGATAGATGATGAATAAAAAAAAGATTTATTTTATTATTTATTTATGTGTGTGAATGTGCACACGAGTGCAGTGTCCATTGAGGCCAGAGGTGTGTTGGATTTCCTGGAGCTGAAGTTTCAGGCAGTTATGAGCTGCTGGGTGTGGGTACTTGGGAACTGAACTCAGTACTCTGAAATAGTAGTGTGAACTCTTAACTTCTGGGTCATCTCTCTAATACTAAGAATGATTTTTTTTAAAGGAGATATAATCATGACACATAAAGATCTGGAATTAACCTGAATGCCTCCTCCCTGGAGACTAGCTTTCATAGTACCAGAAGGCACCATACAATCTTCCAAAGGAGACAGGGAACCAACAGTTGTAACCAGCTACGATTCCTAAGACCACATCAACGACCATCATGACCCAGTAAATCCTACAGGTTCAGTAGTGATACGCATGCCTTAGCTGTAACCAACAGCTCTACCATTGGACTTCAAACCTGTTCAACAAGAGGGAGATCATTGCTCAGGACTGGAAACCTAGCTAAATCCTCTGTGCTGTTGAAGTCCTGGAGATTGGAGAAGAATCTACAACCACTCTGTTGTTGAGTCATCATGATTCAGTAAATAGTCTAACAAGCATTTGTCTTAGTGTGTGTAGTCTATTGCTGTAAGGAGACACTATGATCACAGCAACTCTTATAAAGGAAAGCACTTAATGGGACTTGCTTATGGTTTCAGAGGTTTAGTCCGTTATCAGCATGGTGGCACACAGACATGCTACCGAAGAGTCTTCTGAGAGCTCTACATCTGCATCCTAAGGCAGCAGGAAGGACAGAGCCTCTGAACCTGGCTTGGGCTTCTGAGACCTCAAAGCACATCACCAGTGACACATTTTCCCCAACAAGGCCACAGCCACTACAACAAGGCCACATCCACTCCAACAAGACCACACCCACTCCAACAAGACCACACCCCTTAATCCTTTCAAATAGTGTCACTTTCTAAGTATTCATGTATATGAGCATATGGGGGCCATTTTTATTCAAACCACCACAGTCTTTATATCCACAGATAAATATAGTCTAAATCCCTTATCAAGGAAGCTTCTCTCTGTAACAGATGGAGACCACTATAGAAAACCACAACCATTCAAAATGCAGAGTTATTGAGTCCGGTCTCAAAGGGTACATCTACAGAGCACTCCTGCACCCGAAGCTCAGGGAACATTGCAGAAGGAGGGGCCAGAAAGATGTAAGCGTGAAAATCGCAGGGAGTTTGCTGTGAAATTATGTTTCCCAGGAACATTGAAGCTACACCCATAAAGTCTCACCAACATGGCTGCCGAAACATGAGCTGAACAAAGATGACACCAATAGACACGCCAAAGTGGGCAGAGAAGAGCCCACAAGGGCTCAGCCCTACACAAAGAACTACAGGCAACTGAAGAAAGCTGGGATTGGGAGCGTACCTACCATTAGCTGTCGAATACCAGATGATCAGCCCTAAAAACATACATATAGCAACTTTATGCTGATGGAGCTTATAATTAGTGATATCTATCTATGTGCGTATATATGGAACAACAATGAAAATAAGCCATAAATCTGAAAGAGAGCAAGAAGGAATATATGGGAGGGCTTGGAGGGAGGAGAGAGAAGGGAGAAATGTTATAATTATACTCCCAAAAAGAAAATAAAAATAGTTATAATTATGACACAGGAATATGAAATGAACACATGAATAGGAATAAAATGTGAATTCTTTTTAACTCGTTAAGTACTGAGGGAACTGGTAAGATGTGTTATAAATGGGTTGAAGAAGCATCAAAGAGCAGAGACATAGGAAGTAGGAGCTTCTGAAACAAAGTAACAAAAAGATCAGCGTTCTGAAACAGAGTAACAAAAAGATCAGTGGTTTCAGCCTGGGGTCATGACCTCTTTGGGAGTCAAACGATCCTTTCACAAGGGTTGTCTATTAGATATTTACACTATAATTCATAACAGTAGCAAATTACAGTTATGAAGTAGCAACAAAATATTATGATTAGGGACCAGCACACCGTGAGGAGCCATGGTAAAGGCTTGCAGCCTTAGGTAGGTGGAGAACCACTGTGCTAGATGCTCTGAGCCTCTGCTGACAAATGGCCAACACAATCCTCTTAGCCTAACACAATCAGTTTGCCTTTCTGTGGACAAGGGTCATGTTCATTAACATCAGTTTTCTTCAACTTATAGAACTGATAAACAATTCTAAGATAAAGTGTGTTGCTTAAGGTTTTGTGTTTTGTGTTGTTGTTGTTGTTGTTTCCACTCTAACATAAGCTAGAGCCATCTGGGAAGAGGAATCCTCAATTGAGAAAATGTCTCCATATGACTGGGCAAGTCTGGGGACATTTTCTTGATTAATGACTGACATGGGAGGGCCTCGACCACTGGGGGTGGTGCCACTCCTGGGCAGGTGACCTCGGGCTATATAAACCAATCAAACAGAGCAAATCCTGCAGAGCACACCAGTGAGCATGCTCACCTCTCCGTGGCTCTGGATTGGCTCCTGCCTCCAGTTTTCTGTCTGGAATTCCTGCCCTGACTTCCTCGGATGATTGACTGTGATTAGGCCACGTAAAGCAAAATAGACCCTGTTCTCCTCAAGTTGACTTTGGTCTTTATCTTTGTCACAGCGAGAGACACCAAACTAAGACCTAAGGAAAAACACTGATGGCCTCAGTGAATGAGCGCCAAAGTCCTTTTGTCGTTTTCCTTTTTTTGAGAATTAAAGATTACATTTTATTTATGTATTTTTCTTTTCTTTTCTTTGTCTTTCTCTATCTGTCTCTCTGTCCCTGTCTCTGTCTGTCCTTCTGTTTGACTCTTTGTTCCTGTCTCTGTCTCTCTATCTCTCTGTCCCTGTTTCTGTCTGTCTCTGTGTCTGTGGATGTCTTTGTGTCCATCTTTCTGTCTGTCTCTGTATGTGTGTCTCCCAGAGACTAAACTCAGGTTGTAAGTCAGGATGGCAGGTGCTTTTACCTGTTGGGCCATCTCTCTAGCCCTACAATTTTTCTTGACCATAGGACAAACTTTGTCCACAGAATAGAATCATACACTGTTGCAATATAAAAACAATGCGTATTTAAAAAGTCCTTTCTATCCCTCATAAGAAAGCGGGTATTTGATGAATTCAGTTTTTATTTAGCTGTTAAGGCTGATATCTCAAAACAGCATATAAAGGACAGTAAGTAAACAAAAAAAAAAAAAGTGAAAATCCCAAAACAAAACAGAATTGCACCAGTTCTTTGTGGGGACCAGGCTGTAGAGCATTGTTTTAGACCCTCCTTATAATCACAGAGCTTTCCTTGAATTGTTGAGGAGCGAAGGACTGAGTGGCATCAATGGTCCTCGTTGGTTCTCTGCCAATCAATTCTTCCATGCCCCTCCCCCACTCAATCAGCTCTCTCCAGCTTCACCTTCACCTACTCTTTCCTATTCCTTTCCCTGGACATGGCCATTCCTTCTGGAGGCCCCTTCCTATTGATTGATTGACCTTAAGCCAGGGCTTTGGTGTGGGGTCACGTGTACTTGGTGAGGTGTTAGCGTTACCAGTGTGGGTCACTTGTGGTGAGCATGCCATGAATTCAACCTGATTACCTGAATATTTTCCCTCAGTTACATGAAATGAGGATTTCTTTTTCTTGTTATAAGTAAATTAGTAAATCCCTGCTTTAACTGGTATTGAAATATGAATGTATCTATAATTAATTTTCCGAATATTGGGGTTGAACCCAGGATTTTACACCCACTCATAGCACGCTGCCTCAAATTCATCATTCATAACCAATAATTAATTTTAAAAAGGGTACTGGCTGGTTGTGAAGCAAGTAGTCAAGTTCCAGAATAAAATCTGCTGGTTATAGTGTGCCTTTAAAATCACTGCTGCCCACGGTTTGCAGGATTAAAGTTGACGTGAATGAAACGCGCCCTTCCACTTTGAGGTTTGCCATCTACCCTTCAGGTATTGGCACCATCATGGTCTTCCAGACCTCAAGAGAAAATGCAGCTTTTAAAGTAATATGATGTGTGCTGACAGGTTCTAGCTGCACGAGCTAGGAAAGCCAAAAAATTGATTTGTAGTGCACACTTGAACAGCAGATGGCGCTCTCAGGCAAGCCGCTGCTACCCGGAGTCAGAAGCAGTGTGTTTGGTGCTTGAATTTTGATTAATAAAAGATTTTGAGGACACTTTATAAGCATTTCAAAGCATTGTGAGTCCGGTGGAGCATAATTAAAATTAATGCAGTAGACGGTCTCTTTAAAGTATTTCTAATGCTGTGTCTAAAATTGCTGTTGAATACAATTTTACACATCCAAAAGATTTAAATACTACGCTTATCTCTAAGCATTTCTAACTATTAAAGGGACAGGAAAATGTGTCCTTTTTTTCTTCATTTTCAAACAAACGCTTTACAATCACTTATATGTTAAATCCTTATACTTAAAAAATACTTGTAAAATAATCCATCAATTCTTCACATGTCTCAGTGTCGGAGAAAGCAAATGCATGCTTGCCAAATACTCCATGCTGCCTTGACCCAGGGGCAAGCCTTTGTTATCTTAGTCGTTAGAAAGCTTTCTCCCGTGCCCAGGAACCTCTCTGAGTGGATTTAACCATTCCTTCATAAAGCGCATCTGAATGCTTTCTTTCTAAATTTCTTCACATCAGAAACAAGCTGTAAATGCAGTCGAGCCGTTCCTAAAGGTGTCCTTCACACTGCGAGGCCAAAAGGGGGTGCCGTGCCATTTTGAGTGGCCTCAAAATACTATGTCACTGCAATTAGACATCTTGCTGGACACTGAACATCTTGTCGGGCTTCTCATCTTGTGTCTGCAGTCTCTTAGTATTGGGAATAAAGCGATGAAGAAAACAGTGAACTCATCTAAAGGGTCTATAACGGCGGAGGAGGCAGACAACCAACAGATAGCAATTTGTGATTATTGTTATGTAGAAAATCAAAGCAGGCTAAGGTAACAGAGAGCGGTATAAGGAGGTTGCCATGACATCTAGAAGAGAGGAATGGAGCGTTCCAGATCCTGCAGGGTAGAGGGAGTCCAGCAGAGGGCGCTGCGGGAGCGCAGATTCTAGAACAGGTGCTTGTCCTAGCAAGCGGTGCAGATGATTGGAGGGTGGGTGGGTGAGACTCCAGATCAGAGAGGTCGTGAGTGGGTCGGGATGGAGTTGTACTAAGGCTTTCTGGGGAGTCGTCAGAACGTCGGGTGTTGTGTTAAGACGAATCTGCTCAAAGGCTTCAGTGGTGATGTAGAGAACTTACAAACAGAAAAAGCAGTTTAGAGTTTATTGAAATAACCCAGATTATTTAATTTGTTCATGTGGCGATAACAATACATCTTAGGTGGAGTAATTGATAAAGGACAAAAGTTTATTTCTCATTGTTCGGGAGATTGAGAAGTCTAAGGTCCCAGCATTGTGAGTATGGTGAGGTTCCTTTCCATACCCACAGTGCCTCCATACTATGCAATTGCATGGTGGAGGGGGGGAGGAAAGACCCTCCTCAAGTGTCTTTAAAAGGACACCAGGGATACTTATCCCATTGCTAAAAATGGAGGCCAAGGGGTCTCATTACCTGTGAACACCCTTTCTTGCCTTTTAATCCCAGCAGCGTTACAGATGGATTTCAGGGTGTGGATTTCAGGACGATGTTCCCATTGTCCTGAAAGCTGATGTGATTAGGAGTGGTGACCAGAGGTGGAAGATCCTTAGACAAACATATCTGAACTATAGAAAGAAAAGCGTTTGTTGATGGGTTGGGTGTGGGATAGGAAGGATGGAAAAGAAACAAAGATTATCCTGAAAAACTAAAGAGTGGAGCTGTCTTTTATGGTGACCTGGGAGAGAAGGCTTGCTAGGGTAGGTATCCAGGTAGACAGTGGTGGTGGGGGAGAAGCTGCTGCCAGGTAGATCCACTTCCTTTGTGGTTAGGGATGTCCTGGTTCAGAAGGCTGGGGCGGGGCGGGGCGGGGCGGGGCGGGGCTGTAGCTGGGATGTAACCTAGGTAACATAGCTGTATCTTGGTAGCTATGGTTTCTGACTGTTAAGATCCACCCTTTGTGACTCCACATCCTTGAGGCTGGTTCTCCCCACCACATCATAAATTAAGACACCGTGTCTCAATGACCACACATGATCCCTATGAAAAGCTTGTTCAACCCCAAGGGGTCGCGACCCACAGGTTGAGATCCACTTGTCTAGAGCTTCTCTTGTCTCTGCCTTAAATTTCAAACGGTTGCACTAGGCTTGCATGCGTTTGCATTGCTACCTCTGGGGTTTTGTTAAAAACCTGGGTTCTGGGGATCTAACCTTAGGTAACCAGGCTCACATAGCAAGTGTGTTTACTACTGACCGGTCCTCGGCCCTGACTTATTCGTTATTATTGTATTTTATCTTACTGCGGTTATGTGTGCTAAAAAGTTCTTTTCTCCTTTGTTTTCAGTGCTCAGTAGGAGAAGTTTTGTGCCATTTTTCAGCCCATATCACCCATACCATGGACTGCTTGTACTTTAGGTTCTTTGGGTGTGCCAGCTCGTATTTCTTCAGAACTGATTGGCTCGCTACATGATGTTACAGTCATTACAATTTCAAAATTAGTTCTTGGTTGACCTTCGCTGGGTCCACATCAGGTTGTCTTAAGTTATAAAGAAACTTTAGATTTTGTTATTAAATTCAAAGTAATGATGAAGTAGTTAGGGGATTTCAGCCTTCAGAATACATACAATTTCTGAAAATAAAAAAGCACAACACTTAATTCATAGTTTTTCTTTTCTTTTTAAAGATTTATTTATTTATTTTATATTTGCAACTACACCATTGCTCTCTTCAGACACACCAGAAGAGGGCATTGGATCCCATTACAGATGGTTGTGAGCCACCACGTGGGTGCTGGGAATTGAACTCAGGACCTCTAGAAGAGCAGTCAGTACTCTTAACCGCTGAACCATCTCTCCAGCTTCTAGTTTTTCTTTTTTAATAGACTACTTTTCTTTCACACATATACATTTCATACATATAAACAATGTGTTCTGATTATAGCAACATCTGGCTATCCCTTCCCACCTATCCCAGTTGTCCCTTAAACACCTTCTTACCCCCTTCACCATCCCCTGTCTCTTTCTGTTTTTGTTTTGTTTTGTTTTTTTCCGAGACAGGGTTTCTCTATGTAGCTCTGGCTGTCCTGAACTCACTTTGTAGACCAGGCTGGCCTTGAACTCAGAAATCCGCCTGCCTCTGCCTCCCAAGTGCTGGGATCAAAGGCATGCACCACCACTGCCCGGCCCCCCTGTCTCTTTCTAACCCACTGAATCCAGTTAGTGCTGCCTGCTCGAATGTTGACTGATGTGTTTGGTTTGACCTTGTGCAGCTGCAGGGAGTTCATGAGTGTCCGGATCACAGCATTTTAGAACACTCTTTCCCCTCTTGTTCTTATACCCTTCCCACTTTTCTGCAGTGTCGCTTTTGGACTTTGGAGGGAAGATGTAGACACAGATGTTCCAATTAGGGCTGGCCACTCAATAGTAACTTACCCTGTACACACAGACCAGTTGTGAGTCTCTGCATTAACTGCTGGACACTGTACGAATAAGTTTTTCTGGCTAAAGTAAGATGACAGCCGTACGCTCTCCTCAGGGCCTATGACCTCCGGGTCTTTTGAACAGATTTTCAGTGCTGGACATGGACTTCTTTCTGTGTCTAAGTCCTTAAGTCCAAAAGCAGTTGGTTATCCCCGTAATTTTCATGCCACTACCACACCAGTGAGCACGACTTGCTTGACAGGTCAGTATTATAGCATTCAAGAGTCATTGTTGAGTAATACCATTGATAATTTTTCTTCCATAGTAACTTGCATCATCGAACCAGTATTATGAAAGCTAGACAGCAGGACATCAGGTCAGCTACAATTTGATTTGTCTGTGTTATTTTGGAAGAAAGAACCTCAACTGAGAAAAAGCGTCCCTCAGACTAGCCAGCAGGCATGCCCGTGGGCTATTATTATTAATTATTATTATTATTAATTGTTGATGTGGGAGGTCCCAGGCTATTGGGGGTGGGGATACCCCTGAGCAAGGTTGTCTTGTGTGTCGTAAGAAAGCAGACCGAGTTAGTCTTGGAGGGCAGTTGAGTAAGCCGCATTCCTCCATGGCCTTTGCTTCAGTCCCTGCTTTCAGGTACCTGTCTTCAGGTCCTGCCCTGACTTGTCTCAGTCATGAAAGCATCAGTTGAAGTAAAGCTATTCATCTCCAAGTTGGCCATAATGTTTATCACTGTAATAGAAAACAAGCTAGGACAGGTATTCGGTGTGGTGGTGGTGGTATCTGTAATGACACTTCTGCCACAGAAGGCAGGGTTAGACAGATGTGAGCCAAGTGTGCCCACTTGCAGAGAAAGGCTGGTGGCTCTCAGCTCTGAGGTACATGTACAACTGTAGTCCAATGGTTGAGGTCAGCAGCTTATATGTAGGGTCTGATAGCATAGCATAGCATAATATCACTCATGCAAGTATTTAGAATAAATTCAATGCTACATAGCAAAAACAATTTGCTATTGAAATAAAACAAAAGGTAATTTAAAAATATTATAATTGGGGATGGGGAGTGGTGCAGTGGTTAAAATTCTTTTCCTGTATGAAGACTAGAATTTGGATCCCTAGAACTCATGCATAAAGCCTCAGCACACACCTGCAATCTCAGCACACACCTGCAACTCAGCACACACCTGCAACTCAGCACACACCTGCAACTCAGCACACACCTGCAATCTCAGCACACACCTGCAATCTCAGCACACACCTGCAATCTCAGCACACAGGGGGAGAAACAAAGGCTCCTCGGAGTCTTAGAACATACATGACACCAACCTTCATCCTCCGTGTGGAATATGTGGAATGCACACACAAGTCACACACACATACACATTCATCACACATACATGCAAAAATATTATCATTATAATACAGTAATATATAAAGTGATCAAACAAAACTTAACGAACAAAAATATATCTTGCAATGCACAATCTATTTTACTATTTTACATGTAAAAACTCCAAATGTAAGCAGTCCATGAGGTCACAGAGAATGTCAGAATTGATGCACTCTCATCTCCATCACATCATGTTTACAATGACTCTTCATTAGAAACCAATGGTTTAAACCCAGGAATACGTCGTGTCAAAGAGAAGCAGAAAAACAGCAGAGAGAATGTGTGAGCCACTCCAGACTGTTCCAGACTCCCCGAATGAACTTGAGTCCTTGGGTGTCAGGGTCTAGCTCGGTGACTGGGGTTTCTCCACATCGATGTTCACGTAAACCCAACCTTTCCTATGTGCTAACAAGTTAAGATACTCTGATTTGAGTCTAACGTGAGTTATTAAAGCTCCATAGTAAGTCCAGCAATCATTTAGGTGGTGAATATTTTACTGTGGGTGCTGCTTAGAGTCATCAGTCTGTGGTAATAATCAAATGTGGACTGACTCTGATTTGTTCTTTAATCATGTTTAAAATTTCCACAGACCATCCATCTCATGATTGTCTATGCCCGGGCTGAGTGGGCACAGTCCCATCCCATCCCATTCTCTTTGGTGTTTTTTGGCTTCTCTTTGACACGACACATTCCTGGGTTTAAACCATGGGTTTCTAATGAAGAGTCATTGTAAACATGTGATGGAGTCGAGGGTGCATCAATTCTGCCATTCTCTGTGACCTCGTGGACTGCTTATTTAGAGTTTTTAATGTGTAAAAGCATAAAATAGATTGTGAATTGCAAAATATATTTGGTACTCCACTGGGTGGTGAATTCATGCGTATTAGCAGTATCTTAGTGGTGAAGGAGAATTGATGGTGCAAAGAAGAGTGAGAGAGTGATAGAGCGAGAGCGAGAGCGAGAGCGAGAGCGAGAGCGAGAGCGAGAGAGAGAGAGAGAGAGAGAGAGAGAGAGAGAGAGAGAGATATTACAGTGTTAGGTCATAGGAGGAATGAAGGGCCCTGGCTGACTTAGGTCAGAGTACAGTTCTGGCAAGGGGAAGGAGTAGCCAGCGCAGAGAGGAATGAATGCCTGCTAGATGCATAGGGTGCTATGTCTTAGTTCTTTTACAGAGGAATGAATGCCTGCTGGATGCATAGGGTGCTATGTCTTAGTTCTAGCTGTGGCACTTGTGAGGGGTGGGGGTGTCCTCTAGCTGTGGCACTTGTGAGGGGTGGGGGTGTCCCCTAGCTGTGGCATTTGTGAGGTGTGGGGGTGTCCCCTAGCTGTGGCACTTGTGAGGTGTGGGGGTGTCCCCTAGCTGTGGCACTTGTGAGGGGTGGGTGTGTCCCCTAGCTGTGGCACTTGTGAGGGGTGGGAGTGTCCCCTAGCTGTGGCACTTGTGAGGGGTGGGGGTGTCCCCTAGCTGTGGCGCTTGTGAGGGGTGGGGGTGGCCTGTAGTCATGGTAATTGTCCTTTTCTTCAGTGATTCATTTTGATATTTTCACAGTGTCCAGGGTGAGCTCCACGAAGAGGTCTGAAGTGCCATAAAAGGGACAGGAAAGGACATCTCCAAGAGTGACGTGGTTAAATGCCAAGAGCCGGCCTCTCTGCTGAGTAATTCTGAGATATTCTGAAACACTTTTCAAAAGCTTTGCTAAGTACTCGTTGTGGAAAAGGACACACTCTGTCTTAGACTTGCGCTGGGATCAGAGACAGCCAGAATTGCCAGCTAGATGACTCTTGTAGCTGCCTTTTAATTTCTCTCCTTCTTTGGCTGGGTAGCCCAGCTCTATAGCCCTGCATCTCCCTGAGGCTCTTGGGCTCTTCTTTTTTCTTTTTACTTCAGGTGGTTGACACCAGCCACTCAGACCTCATCCTTGGATGCCGCTTCTGTGGCTTTTTAAATGGAGTTGCTTGTGTTTCTACAGTCCAGAGCCCTCAAGCAGTGTCTTGGCCTCCAGTGTCGTCATCCTGTGCTCTATCCCGTTGTGGGTGGGGAGCACATCCTGCACCCCACCCTGAGATCTATGCTGTAGTGGGTGTGAGAGGTATAGCCTGTACCCCACCCTGTGCTCTCTGCTGTAGTGGGTGGGAGTACCCTGCACCCTGAGCTCTGCTGTAGTGGATGGAGAGCACAGGTCCGCCTTGGCTGTAGCAGCAGATGGCCCTGTTCTCTTCTGTCCTCTCTCCAACCCAAATCCTCAGGCTTTGGCTGATAGAGCAAGCTGGACCGTTTTTCCTTGAGCCTTCCTTCGGCTCTAACACGTCAGTCTAGGGATTCTGCCCTAGGAAACCTTGCTGGAATTTCCTGTTCAGGTTAGGTGGTCCTCATAAGTGATTTTTAATACTAGCCACATGATGTTATAATTATTTGCCTATTTTTTTTTTCTCATCTCATTCTGCCTGGAGTTTGATTGGAGAAGTCCAACCTATAGTGATTTTCTATTTTGTGGGAAGACTCACATACTGTAACGTGGGCTCCCAGACCTTAGTAGGACCCAGACTTTAGGACGAATGACTCCATGATGGAAGTGCCATTCAGGCCGTAAAACTTAGCATGAAGGCAGCGCCACCTGCCAAAACGAGAGCCAAGGCCTAATCCATCAAAGTCCATGGTCCGCGGAATGTTTGTAAACGCACTAACCTCGCCTTTCGGCTTCACTGGCTCTGCATCTGGTCAGCTGTTCTTGTTGACTGAAACATGTCAACCCAGGATGTGGTATTTGTGCTTAAAAGCTCAACCCGAGAAAGGCCTGGCGTTATATTGGGATCTCAAATACCCAGATTAACTGCTGGCTGGTTAGGAAAGACTTTGTGTTGGCTTCACCTTGTGTCTGAGTACTCACCTGTGGTGGACATCCCACAACTCCACAGGGGTGGGGACAGGAGGGAAAAACAGAGTCAGCAGAGTCACGCAGACTCCTTGGCTGGGCCCGTGACCTATACAGATGTGTGAAGGACAGGATGGATTTAGATGGTCATCATTTCTTTCAAGGAATATCTGCTGTCTAGATCTAATCCTCTCCACTTTTAGACTAGTGATTCCATATTGTAACAGTTCAGATGAATTCAAACTGATAGTACTTAGTGGATAGTTCCCACTCGTGAGACCCTGCGACAAGAACTCAGTCCTCAAAGGATTTAAAATCAATCACAGTTATCGTTACCCCCTAATCTTGGAATTAAACACGCACACAGAGTAAGGGAAAGACCACGATGCTTGTTTGAAATTTGACTCAATCTTGCTTTTGAAGGTTGCCAAAGGTTGAGAAGAAGCACAGACGATGCGCTTGGACCACGCCATCTTATTTCACACAGGCCTTCTGGAAAGTTTTACTTGCATCGGTTTCATTTTGGAAGTGCCCAGGAAGTACTCTGCAGCTATGAGTACTTAGCGTTTCGGCATTTCTTGGTCTTGAAACATTACTGGTCACCTAATTTCCTTCACCTAAAGAAAAAAGCAACCTCAAATGAAAAACATCTGGGGAAAGGCTCTATAGCCCTGCATCTCCCTCCTTGCTACTTTGCCCAGAGTAAATGCACACCGTCAGACAGGCTACTTGTTAGAAATCCCTTATGTGGCCAGGCCAATGGGAACAAATGGAGGCCTCAAAGCCAAAGGCAGGCCTAAGCTGGCAGGGGTGGGAGGGGCAGCACTGCTTTGTGGCTTCTGCAGAGAGGGGTGTGGTTATCATCGGAAGCCCTTCATTCGTTCTTGCTTTTCCCTGTTTTGGTTTGGTTTGGTTTTTCGAGACAGGGTCTCTCTGTGTAGCCCTGGCTGTCCTGGAACTCACTCTGTAGACCAGGCTGGCCTCAAACTCAGAAATCCACCTGCCTCTGCCTCCCAAGTGCTGGGATTAAAGGCGTGCGCCACCATTGCCTGGCTGTTGTTTTGTTTTTGAGCCAGGTATTAGTTCTATTAGCTCAGGCTGTCCCTGAAACTTTCCACATAGACCAGGCTGGCCTCAAACTCACAGAGAGCCACCTGCCTCTGTGTATTCCGAGTGCTGGTGTTAAGGGCATGAGCCACCAGCCACATGTGTCCCCCTCCCACTCCCCCTTTTTAAAATTTACGACTTGGTTTTATTTTGAGACAATGCTCTATAACTCTTGCTGCCCTGGAAGCCAGTGTTGTAGCCTACACTGACCTCATACACCTGATTCTTCTTGTCCCGGAGCCCATCGCTGGGACTGCAGGTGTGCGTGGCCACATCTTGTTCACGTTTCCATCCCAGTGCCTCTTTCTTAGTCGCCTGGCACAAGAGACTGCACTCCCCCCCCCCCTTGTTTGTGGAATAATTTCTAGATTACTAGTTTCTATGATATCTCCTGGCCCAGGATGTTTGTGGCAAAGAGAAGACCTGGGAACCCATGCCTGAGGCTCTAAGGTCCCTAATGACAGTGTTTTAAAAAAAGTTTTAGTGCTTCCTTCTGTTTGTTTTATATTTAATATGCAGAATATTTATCTGTTCTTATGGGAATAGGAAGACGTATGTTCACTATCTGGTGTCTCTCTGCCTTGACTGATATTTGAAGCACCTATGTTAACTGAATAGACTACTTAGGTTTTTTTTTTACATTCCATAAAATGAGACAAATTAATCAAGAGGGAGAGTACATTTGCTGTGAGGACAAAGCTGGGTGGCTCTCAGCCAGAGCCTTCAGCTGAGATCATTGGCCGTCTTCTTCTTCTTTAAATGCAGACTTACGTTGGAGAATTAACTGAGACCAAGAACATTCTCTTTGCTAATATTTCACGTTCATGTATAATTATACACACTATGACAAAGAAATGGAAATAGGACATTTGTTAATTAGGAAATTACAACATTCTGATCAAGACAGTGGTGAGAGCGTTGAATAAGTAGTGACAGGGAAAACTGAGTGTGAGGCTGTTTTGAATGCTCCGGGTTATCAGTAAACTTACAAATGTATAATAGGCTGCCTCGCTTGAATATTAAAGAGCTGACTACCTGTCTTCTGCTGTATGATAAGGGGGGACTTCAGCTGGCCATCAGGCTGTGTTCTCTGGTCACTTTAACTGAATTCATGTTGGGGAAGGGATTCATTATTGTGGAACAGTATCTGATGTTCAAGTGATATAACTTGATTTTTCTGTTTCAGAAATGCAGAGTCAGAATAAATCAGCACCAGCAACCCTGGAAGCATTTCAGAGTTCCGGGGTGTACAGATTACCGTGAAGCAGAGCCAGGGGGACAGCACCGCTGGATGCAATGTGTCTGTGGCAGTGTGCAGAAGCGAATTTTGTGTATTTGCTGCCTTAAGCCACACGCTCAGAGACTAAGTCACACTTTCCATTACAGATAAATATATTATTAGAACCTGTGCCATTACTGAAAAAGAAAACCACATTTGACTGTAATGTATAATATGTAAAAGAAATAGGGTTGTCTCTAAAATATATACATTTAAACATTCTTATTTAAGGAGGGAACCTCAGTGATACTTCCATTTTACACAATAAACAAATTGAAGTGCTTTCTTTACATTTTGAAACAGTGTCATAGACCCTCCAGGCAAAACTAATGAGAATACAGAGACTACAAAGAAATTAATCTGATTAAGATTTTCTTAAGAGGTGCAGGTACTGGTGTTGATTGCCAATGATACAGAAATACTCATTATGGTTTCTAAGTGAACCTGGAAGAAATGAAAGCCGGACACTCCATCTGTGATGGCTGGCTGGGGAAAACTTCCTGGTTTTGTACAGGTTTAATTTCAAAGAACTAAGAACCCAAAGAAGGGTCAGGGTTCAGAATTCCATTGGTATTGTACATTTACTAACACAAGTTGTTGTCCCTGTAAGATTGCTCCACCAAGGCTCTGGGATCTTCAGATTCCAGTTTGACTGTCCTAAGTGCTTGGTGTATGCAACGCTCTACTGCACCCACATTTAGAACAATTGACAGAGGAAGGTGGCTACCATGTGACTACAGCAGCGCGCTTGTTTCATGATAAGCCTAGGCTGAAGCTGTCAAGCATTGGTCTCTATAGATCATTTTATAGTACATTCTTTTAAAGTGCCCTTGTGATTGATGAAGCTTTAAACATGGAGGTCAGGGAAGACACCTTCCATAGGCACAGTACAATGTGACAAAGGGCTCTGCATTACTCTTTTCTTGTTCCATGACTACTGCACTTAAAATACTTAACATGGTAACTGCCATTTCCAACAGTTTCAGAGGATTAGAGATCCAGGAGGTCTTCTCACGAGGAGGAATTCACGCTGTCCTTAGGGCCAAGATCACACGTGGTAGATCGTCTTGGGAGGATCCATATCCAAGCCCACTTGTCTAAGACCAGCTGTGGATTCTCACAGCCTGAGCTCCTCACCACAAGGACCTCTCTGTATGTGACATGAATGTCCTTGCGGCAGGCTACTGTGGGATTCAGCTTGACCAGATTGTAGACATCTCTGTTTGTGACTGTCCTTTGCTTGCCAGGTGACGCTGGTGATCAGAGTCCTACAGGATAAACACAATCATTAAGACTGTCAGCCATGACTGTTTTATGTCAGGCTGCTTTTAACTGGTTTTCTCAATGGAAATTTAGGTGAGTCTTGTTTGAGCCGACAGATGGAACTGGGGAAACTGGGGTCCCCTCTTGTGCCTCTTAGTCTCATTAAGAAAAATTACTTAAGACTCTAGGGAGTTTTTTATTAGCATTTAAACGAAAAACCTGGGGCTGGAGAGCTGGCTCAGCAATTAAGAGCCCTGACGGCACCTGCAAGGGAACAGGGTGTCATTTCCAGCAGCCACATGGAGATTCACAGTTGTCTACAACCACAGTTGAGAGCTCTGATGCCCTCCAGCAATGCTTCTCTGACATCTGCAGGCACCGTGAGTCATGTTCTAGGTGTGCAGACATACATGCAGGCAATGTATGTGTTTACTCATACACATAAAATTAAATCCAAAGATAAGTAAAGAACAATTTCATGGCAGGCGAGCTTAAATCTCAGGAGCTGCACAGAGGAGAATCAGGGGGAAAAGCCAGATCATTTGAGTTCAGCTAGCATGGGGGTCAACGACATGGTGGTATTGAGGCTCATGGCAGGAGCGGGAACATTAGGGAAAGGGTAAGGAAGCCCACGCCTTTAATCCCAGCACTCGGGAGGCAGAGGCAGGCGGATTTCTGAGTTCGAGGCCAGCCTGGTCTACAAAGTGAGTTCCAGGACAGCCAGGGCTATACAGAGAAACCCTGTCTTGAAAAACAAAACAAAACAAAACAAAACAAAACAAAACAAAACAAAGCACACTTGGGACCTGAAAGAAAAAGAGAGAGGAGAAGAAAAGGAAATATTTTCACCCTAAGCAGGCAACTCACAAAGCACAGCCCCACCAAACCCCAGCCGACCCTTTACCCTCTGCACCAATGCCTAAGGCAAGCAGCTAGCTCGGGAGAGTGACAGCCAGAGTCTTCCTCCTTTGTGGAGTGAGTGTTAACCGTTTGCTCCCGTCACCGTCACCGTAGATTTAGCCCTACTGCTCTCCTGACTTTGTTCCCAGGACTGCGGGCGCGAGGGCTTCTGGATAAGAGCTTCTGTGTCATCGATGCTTTGTGCTGTGAGGATCCTTCTGTCTCGATGCCACCTAGAACTTGATTCTGTCCATCCATCCTTTGTCATCGCACTCTGTGGGGTCCTGTATGTGTCTGCTTCTTCCTCCAGTCCCTCGACACCCTCTGCTTTTGATGGTTGGTTTTCATGAAACAGCTGGCTTCCTCCAAATGACTGTCAGCTGAGAAGAAGACGTCTCGCCACCATTTCCAACAGTCTTGGAAGTGAGAAGCCGTTACGTCTGCTTTACTCGCATATAACAGAAATACTGTGGTGCGATGTGGGAAGGACAGCACCAGCTTGTGAGTAGCAGGGTGGCGGGGGTGGGGGTGGGGGCGGGAGTGGGAGCAGGGGCGGGGGCGGGGGTGGGGGCGGGAGTGGGAGCAGGGGCGGGGGTGGGGTGGGGGTGGGGAATGAGAGGTGGGACCTCTGGGGGCTGATGGAGGGATGGCTTATTTTGGTTGATGTTCCACGGGTTTTAGTCCAGGGTCTTTGGTCCCACTATTGTGGGCCTGTGGCAAGGGAGAAATGTATGATAAGCAGGGTGTGACGGAGCAGAGCTGTGTATCTTATGGTAGGTAGGAAACAAAGCAAGAACACCAAAGGGGAAAAGGGTCAGGAATCACATGCTTCCTTTGTGGGCCACTTCCAGCTAGGCGCCATAGTCCAGTACGCTACTCATTAATCAATAGAACAATCCAGTGGTGAGTTAGAACTCCTATGTGCTGGCTAACGGCCCGTCAACTTGACGACACTCGGAATTACCCATGTTAGGTCTCACACTTGGGACAAGTGGCTAATGGAAGTACCTGTTTATTATATATCAGAGCAAACACTGACTGTTGGGTTCTCCCAGCATCCCTCAGGTCCTCTGAGCGAAGGAGTATCCTGGTTAGAAGAACCCTGTAACAGGTAGGAACTGAGGGATGCTGGGAGAAAGGATACTTGTTCAATGTGATCATACGGGGCTGCCCTTCTGTATATAATCCAGAGCTTATTATAGTTACCTGGCTTTTTTTCCCCCTCCCCTCTCCTCACATAGCCTGGCTCAGGGTCCTGCCCACTCTGGCCTCTCCCAGCTGTCCCTGCCTCTGGCTAGGCACGTCCTTTTATCTACAGTAAACATTCTGCTGTAGCAAACTTAGGAGCAGTCATGTCCCTCCTTTGCAATTTTAGATTCCCATTCAACCTAGATGATGTATGAAGTATACCCATGACGTGTCTTCCTGAGGATATTTAGAGAGGATTCACGGAGGCAAAAGAACTATTCTGAACGTGGGTGAGACCACACTATGCTTGGTAGTTTAGCCAGAACAGAGGAGGATAAAGGGGAAAGCAATAGGAAGGTGATACCTCCTGTTTCTCTGCTGTCTGGTCTGCTATCATCTAAAGAGAAAGAATGGCCCTTGCTTCAGCTATCAGATTGTTGAGACAATGGGGCCCAGTTAGAACTTCCCAGGAAGCTCACTGCTGGGAAGGGAAAGGTTGGGACTTTGGTGCCAGAATGGAACTTATCTCTGGAAAAAGAGATTGGTGCCGACAGTTTGTCAGATCACTTTGTAGGGGAGACTGCAGCTGGGACAAAGATGGGTCAGTCATGCATGGGACTGGCAGTTGGCCAAGGTTGCCTAATTACAGATGTCTCTTGTTCTGCTTGAAATCAACTTCCATTGAGATGGGTAAGGCGAGCATGGGAGTTGCAGGTGCTTCATGGTCCTCAGCCCAGTGTGATCAAGTACCCTTTCTGTACCTATCACCATTTTCTCTGTTTAATAAGCTGTCTGAGAGTGGGTGGCAGAGCCTAGCTGGTTGGGGTCACCAGAACCCAACAAATCTAACAATTCCAGAAACAAACTGAACGAACCATTTTGTCTCGGTGGACCCAATGTTTGACCTGCAAATAAAATAAGTGTTCTTCAACATCACTTGTGTCTATCACATATTTTGGTCTGAATAATGACAAAAACCCTAATGATTCAATCAGCCTCTGGAAGCCATACTTGTGCACACTGCTGCACTGGGTATCAAGCCGTAACACCTGTAGCTCGGAGACATTTCATATCTAAGGTGTGACAACCTAGATCTTGGATTCAAGCACGTGTCCTTTAATGGCCACTGCCTATTATTGTGAAGAAATCAAAGCAGCGTCTACCAGTGACCTTTTAGAATACACAAGAGGGCAACCAGAAAGTCACTGGGATTGCTCAACTAGTGTTGTATGGCTTTTCTATAAAAAGTGTATCTAGTGTTCTACTCAGTAACAATTCAATTGTTAGTCACACTTTTTATGGGTACCAAGGTCCAAATTTAAATTTAAAAATACACATC